>NC_085005.1:9565836-9585836 GCF_963854185.1 Sardina pilchardus | reverse complement strand
ACACACACATGCACACAAACGCACGCACGTGCACACACACATGCACACAGATACATGCTCAATCTCAAACACACACACGTTTACACACAAATGCACACAAACGTACACACGTGCACACATGCACACGCTCACACATCCACACACACACACACACACACACACACACACACACACAGCAGTGAGCAGGCAACCCAGAGGGCCTCCGTTGTCAACAGCGCAGCCGTCACCGTCGCCGGGCTCTGATCACAGACCAAAGGCAAGACGCGCACACACACACACACACACGCACGCACGCCGCCACCGCTTCCTTATCTCGCTTAACATCCTGCGAAAGTCTCAATTGCCTCTCTAACAGCTGACAGATCTCCCCGATTAGTCACATCAAAGGCGCGCGCGCGCCACAGAGAGGTGACGCCTCGACGCCTTCGCTCTGATCTGCGGGGAGGAGGAGGAGGAGAGGGAGAGAGATGGAATGAGAGAGAGAGATGGAATGAGAGAGAGAGAGAGAGAGTTTCGACAAAGGCATGTAATGCGATGTGTTGCCGAGCTTAAGACAAAATAGTCAATTTAGGGCAAAGAAAAAAAAAAACAACCGTAAATGAAAGGACCAGCTTTTTTTTTCTCCCTGGGGACAAAATCTGTGTGCTGAATCTTTGTTCTTGAAGATTGGTCTAGGTCCTACCTAGGGATGTCACCGCAACCGATACTGAGATGTTAAATCTCTGAAAACTTGACGGTACTTGTTTTTTTTCTAAGGTACCAACACACCGTAAGTGCGGGAATGCAATTTGTCTGGACCTTGGTGGTCTAGTCTGCGGCTATTAGTCCATTCACTTACACACACGCGCACATACTCACTCTGTCTCTTTCGTGTGCCCCTGCTCCAGGGTTATTTCAGTTTGTGCGTCCGACTCAACTACCCTCTCGATAGCGCTTCTGCCTGGAGTCAACACAGAGAGCTCAAGATGTAGCTTGTGCAAGTGACCTGCACCATGTTATGTCTACTTAGCGCTGCCGTTCCTGAAGACTATCATAAGTTGGGAAAAGATAAATAAATAGTTTGAGGGACATCTGCAAAGTATGTGTAAAAGTTGTTGAGAAATAGACATTGATGAGTGTTGATGGGATGCCTTGTATCTCTCCCCTTTGCATTACTTTCAGTACATTTCCTGGGACTCACACTGTTATGAAGGCCATTATGTTGGCTTTTAGCAATTTAACAAGAGAGCAACCACACACCCCGATCTCTGAATGCTTTATTTACTATTACTGCTAATGACTTTGCCTATTACCACTTCTGCTAATCACTATAGCCTTAGGTCAAATTCTACAGCAAATAAAACGGAGATATGTTGTGGCATTTTACACACTAATGTCACATTTATTGAGAAAATACGCATCTTTTTTGGGGGTTACTTTGGTATCGAATGGGTCATTTCACTGGTATTGGTATCGACTACTTTATGTCTTGTGCTGCCCTGGTGGTGGCGCCGTTGAGCGTCCTGGCTGGTGCTCTCTCTCCTCGTCCTGTCCTCTTTGCTCTGCTCCACGCCACAATGGAGAGTTTTGTTCGCGGGGCTGAACTTTTCTCTCTCTCGCCTCCCTGGCTAATCACTTCTTGGGGCCGAACTTGAGAGGCGTGGTGGCCTGCCAACTGGCACTGCGCGAGGAAAGCGATCCATCTCCGCTCCCGTGTGCTTATTTTATTCACTCTCTCTCTCTCTCTCTCTCTGTTCACGTCTGCCACTCCCCTCTCTCTCTGTTCACTCTTTTTTCTTTCACTTTTCCCCCTTTTTTGTCATTGCTCTCTCATTAACCACCCACTCCCCTCTCTCTCTCTCTCTCTCTCTCTCTCTCTATCTATCTGTCTATCTCTCTATCTCTCTCTCTCTCCCTCTCTCCCTTTACCTATGTATTCTCTATGTCTCTCTACCTATGCTTTCTCTCTGTCTTTTTCTATGTATTCTCTATGTTTCTCTCTCTATGTATTCTCTCTGTCTCTCTCTCTCTCTCTCTCTCTCTCTCTCAAAGGATAGAAGTTAGTCTAAATGGAGGGGTTGTTTCAGTGATGGGAACCTTGACTGTATCTGTTTGCCCAGTGCAGTGCAATGCCGTGTGGTCAGACTGGAGCTGAGCAGTGTGTGTGTGTGTGTGTGTGTGTGTCGATGCCCAGAGTCCTCAGTCCTGGCTGCCCCTCAGAGGGAGGAGCTCCTTCACTGTAGCGCTCCTGTGAAACGCGGCCACCATCAGACTGCCCAGTCCGTCCGTCCGTCCGTCCGACCGACTGATGCCACCAACACAGCGGGTCAGAGGTGGTCGGTAGGAAACAGTTCAAAAACTGTCCCCAATTTGGGTCTGGACTCACTTCACTTGCAAGCAGTCGAGTCTTTTTGGAGCAAAAAAAAGTCGGAGCAGCTTTTCCGTTTTTTTGTTGTTTTTTTTTCCGGCCGTTTTTTTGGTGCTGTATGTTTATTGGGAATGAGATGCACAATTACTTGCGATGTGATGTCATTTCTCAGCGCGGCTTTGTCAAGCTTAATCTGCCTTTATGTGTCCCGGCATATGGCGCTGCCGTTTCCCCTCTAATCTGAGCGCTTGTAATGGCCTTTTTTACTGGTGGCTTTTAATGTAGCCAGCTGTTGTGCAGCATCCCTCCTGCGTGTCACGTCCCATCTCTATCACCGGAGGAGGCTCTCCGCCACTTCACACCGCTCTCCTCTCTTCTCCTCCCCTCTCCTCCCTCTCTCTCTCTCTCTCTATCTCCACCTTTCATTTGTCCCTCTCCCTCCATCGCGGCGAAATGAAAAAGTGGGAAGCACGCCGAGGGGAGTGGCGCTCTCCTGGAGTACATCTGAGGTCTCGGCGGCAGTTTAGAGAGAGACGGGAGGAAGAGTGGAGAGAATGGAGGCTGTGCTGAAGGGCCCTCGGTGGAAAGCAAACGTCTCCTATTGTTTATTATTGCCAGTCCTCGCCCGACGTTTTATTCCAGTTCGGAGAGGTCAGCGATGAAACCGAAGGAACAAAGAAAGCCAGGTCCCGTAACGAGTCGCCGTGGTAACCTAATGAAACACGAGGCCACACGATCTGCGAAAAAGCCGGAGCCACGAAGGGGGGGTGGGGGGTGGGGGAGTCGAAATGACCGCATCAAAATGCCGCCCCTCGCTCCCCGCCTCACCTGGAGAACGTCACGTGGAGGTGTTTCTCGTGTCTCTGCCTCCATCTTGTTGGAAGTGGGAGAATAACATGATTCTCGTGTTTCCTCCACCCTGTTGTGCCACATTGCACTGATTTATTTATGCGCTCATACAATATTTATTCCACAATAATATTCCCCGTCCGGAGTGCGTGCGTGCCGCTCGTAACAGGTTTTTTACCAACTCTCTGTCTCGCTGTGGATAAAGATGAAGCAAACATTTGATCAGTGCTGCAGGCACTCATACACACACCTTCTGTGTATTCACACAAATATGCATACAGACGCTGGCACATTCAAATGTACTGTGCTTACTATACACATCATATATGCACAGAGGCCGATGGCTACAAACATGCATACATTAATGAACAAGTATCAGCACATGCACTGTACACATTACCCTCACACCTGACTCACACACACACACACACACACACACACACACACACACACACACACACACACACACACACACACACACACACACACACACACTTTTGAAGACTTAATCTTTCAGTGAAAAAATAAAAGAATGACTACCAGAAGAAAGGAAAGTCGCTGAAATGTTAAAGAGCAGAAATTCTATCCAAATATGCTCAGTCTTCATCTTCCTGAAGTAAACGATAGCCATTTTGTATCACTGTAAACTCCCTCTGTCAGCTGTTTGTTATTGACCTAACCTTGTCAGAGTGCTTTTGTGTTGCATAGTTGTCCCATTTTAGCAGTTGTTTGCTTAGTAATTTTTTGGAAGTAGACAGTATTGACAGCATTTCATTTGTCAAAGTGTGCAATAGAAATGAAATTCTCTTGGACATTTGCCCAACACTGCCCACTTTAGTCATGAGAGAGAGAGAGAGAGAGCGAGAGAGAGAGAGAGAGAGAGAGAGAGAGAATGAAGGGAGCAGGTTTAATCTAAAGTCTAATCTCCATTCCTATTCCCACACTGTGTGTGTGTGTGTGTGTGTGTGTGCTTGTGTGTGTGAGCGATCTGACGCTGGAGTTGCTGTCTGTCTGTGTGAGGCCGGCTAGGCCTGACAGCTCTGACTTGTGTTCATCACAGCACTTGTCACATTTCACATGTCACTGGGATAACCCCTTGGCAGCCTCCAAACACAGCTTAGGCAAATCCATCTCCACTCTGGAGCCACTGCACTCAAGCAGGCCAGGCGGACACCGCACAGATCAGGCCACCTTTTCCTCTTCCCTTCTCTTTTCTGGACACTCTTTTCCTCTCCCCCTCTCTTTTCTGAACACTCTTCTCCTCTCCCCCTCTCTTTTCTGAACACTCTTTTCCTCTCCCCCTCTCTTTTCTGCACACTCTTTTCTTCTCCCCCTCTCTTTTCTGCACACTCTTTTCCTCTCCCCCTCTCTTTTCCTCTCCCACTCACTTTTCCTCTCCCTTTCTCTTTTCTGAACACTCTTTTCCTCTCCCCCTCTCTTTTCTGCACACTCTTTTCCTCTCCCCCTCTCTTTTCTGCACACTCTTTTCTTCTCCCCCTCTCTTTTCCTCTCCCACTCACTTTTCCTCTCCCTTTCTCTTTTCTGAACACTCTTTTCCTCTCCCTTTCTCTTTTCTGAACACTCTTTTCCTCTCCCCCTCTCTTTTCTGAACACTCTTTTCCTCTCCCCTTGTCTTCTCTGAACACTCATTTACTTTTTGTCCAAAAAGAGAGATAGGCCTGAGAGTGGTGTCTTTGGTGACAGAGAAAGAGAGGAGAGCATGAAACAAGAGATTTCTATATCATAAAAATCGCCTGAACTGAAAATTATTACTGTATGAAATGATTGTTAATTGATCAGAATGATTACTGTAATTTCCCAACTATTAGCCGTGGCTTATACATTGATTTCGCCACAGTATGAGGTTAATACACAGGGGCAGTTAATGTGGTATTAATATGGTTTTGTCCAGTGACTTATACACAATGCAGCTAATGCACAGGGATTTACTGTGTGGTGTACCATCACCTACCACACTGGTTGCCTATATGGGGTACACTTGAGTCTCTCGCTGCTAAGTCTGGCATTGTGTGTCTGTGTGTGTGTGTGTGTGTGTGTGTGTTTGTGTGTGCGTGTGTGCGTGCGTGCGTGTATGTGTGTGTGTGTGTGTGTGTGTGTGCAGCGCTTTGTGCATATTAAAATGCGCTTTATAAAATACTTACGTACTTAGTCACCAAAGCTGCTCAGTTCATTAGAGTTTATCATCTAATAGATAATTTCCTCACATACACATGGAGACTGGCTGATTGACAATTGGAAGGACATGACATATAAAGAACATGGCATGTGAAGCGAGATAGAATATCAAACAAGATGGCTGCCTGTATGATAACACAACAGACTGTGGAGGTCACTCAGCATGATCAGCTTTAACAAAATAGTTGTTATTGTTATGCCAATCAGGATCTGTGTGATTCAGGGTTTCCTCTGTCCAGGGTCTCCTCAGAATGAGGGCCTCCCTAGTTCCATTTTCCTTTACCAAACACTGAACAGTAATTACTGTATCTCTTCAAGCAGAGAGGCAAGGCCCTTTGCTCTTTGTACATATCAATGAGCTGGTTCACCTGGGCTAATCCCCCTGCTAAAGAGGCCAGGAATGCATTAGCAGAGGTCGTTTGCATTCTCTGGCCTTATTCAGCCGGTTCAAACACAAAACCTGCCATTGAGATGAGAGAAGGAGACGGAGGTAGTGTTTCAACACACACACACACACAGAGAGAGAGAGAGAGAGAGAGAGAGAGAGAGAGAGAGAGAGAGAGAGAGAACGATGCACCATGTTCACAATGAAGTACACACTTCATTGTCATAAGCACCTTAAAAATTGAGGTTTACAGTACCTTGTAGTTTCTTTATGCAGCTTTGTTGAGGGTAAACATTTTGAGGAAGACGTTTTCTTAAGCCTGCCTGCAATGAATAGTGCAACAGTTTGTGTGGAAGTGAATGAAGGGTAGTGGGCCATGCTCTGTTTCTGTCGTCCAGGAGCCCAAAAAGCAGCCATTTTATATGTACTCATTTAACAGATGCTTTTATCCAAAGCCACATATATACAGTATGTCATTTACAGCAACTTTGGGATAAGTGCCTTGCTCAAGGGGCGCAACAGTGGAAGTCGGGTATTGAGCCTACAACCTACTTTTCAGGGTACTGCATGCCAAGCCAGTTCCATAGCCTCTATATGCTACCACCACCACAGCAGAACTAGTGAGTCAGGGTATCTATGGCCAATGGGACAAGGATGCTTTAATTAATGTGGGCCTCCTGTCTAGATCAGATACGCTGGACTGACAATGGGGCGGGAGTTCCAGATGACTCTCATGATGACGCTCTTGTAACTTCTACTCGTAACTCAAAGCCTTCGATATAACAAAGTTGCGACAGCCGTTGACTTCCATGTTAAAGCCAGATTAGAGCGGTCACGTGGTGAGTGGGTAGCCTCAGTAGTTCCCTTGGTCCCTGATTTACTACGGGATTGACAGCAGCGATCGCATTAATATTTACGGTAAATACTCGATGAAAATTACTATAAACTGCATTTCCACATACATATATTACTCAATGAAAATGCATTATTATGCACACGACCATAAGTCATGTAGAAAAGTCTTATTATAACACCTGAGATATTCATTCATTCTCAATGGAATAGTTCCTTTCAACGACCCTGACATACCGGATGTGCCGCCATTGTTTGTACACGGGAGTCAATGGAAGTGTCGCAACTTTGAGATATCGAAGGCTTTGTCGTAACTGACTAACCTAAATTCTATTTCTAACCTCCTAACCTTAACCCTAACTCTCCACATACCACTGTTAAAGGTGGATCGGGAACCTCAAGCCAGAGACCAGCGTCCGTGCTGGTTCATCTGGTGAATGCATCATGCTGGCTGTGCGTTAGTTTGATTGGTGCATGCACTGTCTGGTGCTCCATATGGGAAAGAGCTGCCAAATTAAGAGAAATGAACTGTCAGAGTCGGGCTTTGATCAGGATTTATGGTGAATGGGAGTTCAATGTGCGGTGTGTTTTTACATTCTTGCACATATACACACACACACACTTTCTCTCTCTCTCTCTCCCTCCCTCTCTCTCTCTCTATGTATACTTGTGCAAAGAAATGCACATTTCACTTACACCCAAAAGTGCAAATGCCCATTTCACGATGCACGATCTGGCACAATTCATTCTTCATCTCGTGGCAAGCCAATCCTTCTGTAGACAGGCTGAAACATTTTGTCTCTTTTTTTGTCACTCACAGGTTGCTGTGCCATTGCTGCTCTCCCTCTCAAACACTTCCGTTTCCCCTCCCCTCTCCTCATCACCACATCCATTCACACACAAAAAAAGAACGACGCACCATCAAGAGGTGCCGAACGAGTGACACATCACAGGGCGGATGTTATTTCCAAGTAGCCAGATGACGGTGGAGCCTATATGCGGATTCTCCCCTCCTGTCACTCCCACACGCCTCCATCACCAGGGCACGCACGCACGCACGCACGCAGGCACACACGCACACACGCACGCTCGCTCGCTTGTTCACCCGTCGAAATATCAGCAGCGCAATACACAGAGAGTCTTCACACAATGACAAGATCACGTAGAGACAAAAAGAGTTTGTGTTTGGAACAAATGTTGGAGTGTGGGACTTTATCTTTGGGTCAGAGTTTGTGCCCCTCCACAAAGGTGTAAATGAATAAATTCAATTGAAACAAAAGCTAAACAAGGATTTGATAAAGATAGACCAATCAGAACTAGTAAAACAGAAAGGAATGAGTGTGTGTGTGTGTATAAATAAATATATATATATATATATATATATAAAGAGAGAGAGTGTATATATAAATAGAGAGAGAGAGAGAGAGAGAGAGAGAGAGAAGCTCTGAGACAGCTCAGACAGGGAGAGTGTTTAAAGATGTCTGCATGCATGAGTATGTGTGTGTGTGCATGTGTCTCCTAGCATCCATTGGCGCTGGTGCGTTTATATATGTGTGTGTGTGTGTGTGTGTGTGTGTGTGTGTGTGTGTGTGTGTGTGTGTGTGTGTGTGTGTGCGTGCGTGCGCGTGTGTGTGTGTGCAAGTACAAGTGTGTGTTGGCACAGAAGGCCGCAACCTTGAATTGATTTATTTACCCCGGCTTCTGTGCGGTGCACACCGGGCTACTCTCAGGCAGGTAAGGTAATCTTGCATGCCATTAGGAGCATCTTAAATGTCTCCCCCCCCCCCCCCCCGCCCGCCTGCCGGCTGGCCAATCCCCTGCTCCCGCTGCCCGACCCAGGGCTGGGGCTCGGCGGTTGGCGCGCGGTGGTGATGAATCGCCCTGACCTCGCATCCTCTCCGCTCCCCCCGATTGGAAGTGCGTCGGCTGCTGTCAGCGCCAGCGGGCCGGCCCATTGATTCCGCCGTAATTGAACAGCATCAACAAAGCGTCCGCCTAGGGACAGAGCCATTTACTCACCGGCACTTTAATGTCCCGCTAATTTGCAGCTGATCGCGAGGAGCGAGAGAGGAGAGAGACAGAGAGAGAGAGAGAGGGGGGGAAAAGAGGGGGTAAAGGAGGGAACACGGAGAGGCACGTTCGGCACGGCACGGCACGGCACGCACACGGTTATGGATGCTCGCGCACTCTTTGTCTTATCGAGGTCTGGTGTGTGTTGGCTCACAGACGAGGCGTGGGGAGATGGAGATGAAGGATGTGATGAGTGAGAGAACGCACCCGTTTAGGAGTTATGATCCGAAGCCTCGTTTCCGTGGTCAGGATAGTGCACTGTGGGCTCTCCCACAGTATTTGAACCGCAGGAAAATATCAGCCATAGAAACAGATTTCTCCTGTAGGGTTTATTTCTTGCATATCATTCTAATAGTCTGTAACTCGATTTTTACAGGAGAATTTTCCTCTAGCGCTGCTTCTAATAAATAGCAAATCTGAATGGTCGTGTGAGCCTAGACACAAGCTCATGCTTCAGTGACCCATCGAAAGGTGTGCAGTTATAATACTGTCAGCAGTTATAGAATATAGAAATCTATTCAATGCCATTGCATACAGTACAGTACATTAAATAGCTCCACTTTTATCCTATGTCTGTATTACACATGTTATTAGCATGTAATAACACACCGTTGCCATCTCACTCAACATTAACATTCACTTAACACATCACAGTGTGTTGCTTTGGCTGGAAGTGTCTGTTGGCCATGAACTGTTATTTACTTTCTCTCTGTGTTTGTGTTGTCAACAAAGACACAAAGCGTGCGCTGCCCAGGGGCCCTATACTGACATGGCGTGAGGAACGATGTGGCAGACATGGCTTGCGGATGCATATGCTCCCCGATATTACATTCATTTGCGCCCTGGTTCTGGAAACTGTAGCCGTCAGGTGTAATTTGAAACAACAGCGCCAATGATATTATGATTTATGGCACTGATGTTGTGTTTTAAACGGGGGAGACAGCACAAGGGAGGGTTTTTTTCCACTCGAATTGTCAGGTGACGGCGCACCTTGAATGCCAAGTACCCCTCAAAGCTGAAGGCACTCCGGCTCTCTTGGCCATGGCTCGCTCTGCAGCCGAGGTTCTCTCTCTCTCTCTCTCTCTCTCTCTCTCTCTCTCTCTCTCTCTCTCTCCCTCCCTCTCTCTCTCTCTCGGTGCTCGCTGTGTCCTCCCCAAGATAAGCACTTAAATATTTAAGTCAGTCATTGCATCATCTGGCAGGTGAACTATCTCCACCAACTCCACAGAGTATGTTCTTTGGCTGGGGGGGCACTGATAATCCTGTTGCAGTTCAGTTGGAAGAGCATGGTGCCAATACAAGCAAGGTCATGAGAAAGTTTCACCTGTTAAATGTGTGTGTGTAGTAGTGTAATGTGCTATGTGTAGTAATAATCGTAACAACGATAAAAATACAAATGCAAATAATTATACTGATACTACTGCAATACTATTTCTAATAATAACAATTATAATGATATAAGTAATGTGAATGCAATACTACACTGTAAAGATATGATCTGAAGATATACTTTATATTTCATGCTTTAGTTATTATCCATAGGAAATAGCATGCCGGAAAAGGATTGAAAGCTGAGCTCTCTCAGTGAGACAAACAGGTGGATGCTGGTTCACCGGTAGGGCAGGCCTGGCTGTTTAGCGCTGGTGTTTTTGACATTAGCTCCATCAGCCGGAGATGACGGAGCGGAGCCGTGGCCGTGACCTTTTCAGGCGGGTTCATATACGGCAGGCGGAGCGCGACAGCCAGACGGGCGGAGGCAGCCGCGCAAACGGTTAACGCGCTCGGCGGTGGTGTGTCATGAATCCATTTGAGCAGGGTTTTTTTTTTCTCGCTCTCTCTCTTTTTTTTCTTAAATGGGGAGGAATCCACTTCCTCCATCTGCTCTCCGGTTCGGCTGTCTGCTGCTGATGACACTCTCCCCAGCTGCTTCCCTAGGGCAGCTATCTCTCTTCTCTCTCTCTCTCTCTCTCTCTCTCTCTCTCTCTTCCCCTCCCTCTCTCTCCTTCTGTCTCTCTCCACCTCCCCCCTCCTGTCGATGACCCCTGTCTTGCTTCAACTCTCTTCCTGTCGTCACCACCCGCCCCTCTACCCCCCCCACACACATACACACACACACACACACACACACACACATATACACACACACACATATACACACACACACAGACACACACACACACAGACACACAGACACACACACACACACACACACACACATATACACACACACACACACACACACACACACATATACACACATATACACACAGATACACACAGACACACACAGACACACACAGACACACACACACACACACACACACACACACACACACACACACCGTGCCCTAGCACACACCCAGAGCTGATTACGTGCCCCCCAGCATGCAGATGGGTCAGCAACAAGACACTTTAACAAGGGAGGAATTTATAACCTTGCCTCCCCAAGAGAGAACCTGAAACACGGCCAACGAGAAGGGGGAGGAAGACATAGCAAATTGTCTAATTAGTTTCTTTTTTGTTTGTTGTTGTCTCCTCTTCCTCCTGCCACCATGCCTCCCTCTCTCCCTCTCTCCCTCTCTCTCCTCTTCTCTCTCTCTCTCTCTCTTCCCTTCTCTATCACTCCCCCTCTCTCTCTCTTCCCTTCTGTCTCTATCTCTCCCCTTCTCTCTCCCATTCTCTCTCTCTCTCTCTCTCTCTCTCTCTCCCATTCTCTCTCTCTCTCCCTGGCTCTGAAGGCTGTTTTTTTCTCTCTCACCCAATGAATGAGAGAGGAGAGGGGACTAACACGTACGAGGAGATAAATTAAATGTGATAAAGAGAGAGGAAGAGACAGCTTCAAGCTGACAGTTACACCAAAGGAGGAAAAAAAACATTACAGAGGAAAAACAGCTGAAAAAAAACTCCATCCTTTTGAGAAAAAAAGGAAACGAGAACACATGGCACAAATTGCTAAAAAAGTGTAATTTTCCATCATACATTCGAGTCTGGTACTACTTGGATCTAGAGCCTAGGGAGGGATGAGTGGACGAGAGGAGACGAGAGGAGACGAGAGGAGAAGAGAGGAGAGGAGAGCCTAGGGAGGGATGAGTGGAGGAGACAAGAGGAGAAAAGAGTCTAGGGAGGGATGAGAGGAGAGGAGAGGGAGGGATGAGAGGAGAGGAGAGGAGAAGAGAGGAGAGTAGAGGAGAGCCTAGGGAGGGATGAGAGGAGGAGAGGAGAGTAGAGTAGAGGAGAGCCTAGGGAGGGATGAGAGGAGAGGAGAGAAAAGGAGAAGAAAAGAGGAGATGAGAGGAGAAGAGAGGAGTGGAGAGGAAAGGAGAAGAAAAGAGGAGAGGAGAGAAAAGGAGAAGAAAAGAGGAGATGAGAGGAGAAGAGAGGAGTGGAGAGGAAAGGAGAAGAAAAGAGGAGATGAGAGGAGAGGAGAAGAGAGGAGTGGAGCGAGAGAGCGGGTGTCAGGGCGCTGGAGGAGGTCAGGTGTTGACTTATTTAAGCCCCCCTACTTGGGGCTAAGTTCTCAGGCGCCTCTGCTTTGCTTCATTTTCCCTGAGCAACTCCAGGGACCGACACTGGTGAAACATTTATATGGCCTAGCCCCAAACTGTGTCAACCAGCTCACGCACACACACACACACACACACACAGCTCCAAACCAGACGTGTGCATTTCATACAGTACAATTAGAGTGTGTCGCGGAGTGTGTGTATCAGTGTGTGTGCATGTGTGTGTGTGTGTGTGTGTGTGTGTGTGTGTGCTGTGGTGGTGATGAGGTCTGCGGTTGTGGGCTTGTGTGTGTGACTGGGTGACTAGTGTGCTGGTGGAAGATTCGTCTGTCTAAAAAGGTAATTATATTCCAGGGACATCAATCCAGGCGTTATGGGCTGAACACATTTAGTGGACGTTTGATGACAGGAGGAGTCGGGGGGTAATGAAACAGCAGTGTTACCGGTGTTTATTCCACAGCTTTGTTCTCGCTCCAAGACCACAAATCACCCCCCCCCCCCCCCACACACACACACACCCCTCCCCATCAGAGGTTCATTCTGCAGCACGCCCAATTTAACGCTGATTCCAAATTCAAATGATTAATTGCACTCGCATGGGGATTGGACAGAGGAAAAAATGTTTGTGTGTGTGTGTGTGTGTCTCTCTCTCTCTGTGTGTGTGTGTGTGTGTGTGTGTGTGTGTGTGTCCATGTGTGTGTGTGTGTGTGTGGATGTTTTTGTGTTCGTCAACCAGTATTTTCTTGCCCAAGTGACTGTGTTAGTGCCGCATCGGAGTCTCTGGAAAAAGTGATGTCTGAACGTTAAAGTGGATATTGTGGAAGTTGACCAAAATGCTCAACTTTCATCACCTCTCTTGTGCTATTCTGATTCCCTGTGTTGTAGACCATAGTCCTTAATATTCAACATGTTTATTTACTTGATTTACTTTATTTAATGACGTGTTAGATGGCCCTACGTGTTTGCCATGGATGATAATAAGTGTCTAGCTTCATGAGAGCCTGGCCTAAGCTCACTGAGATGTAATAAGGGGAGCCTGGTCCTTGCTATTTCTATCGGTCACGGATTCCCTTTTTATAGTCTTCACCGAAGGCAGTTTTCTTCATTTTCATGGTCCTCCTCACTCAAACAGACAAGAGAAAAGTAGAATAATAGGGAAGAAGATATGAAATGGACAGATAGAGAAGGAGAGAAAAAAGATGCAGCATGAGGTGAGACTGAGAGAGGGAGAGAGAGAGAGAGCGAGAGAGAGAGAGAGAGAGGGAAAGGTGCCTTTCTTCCTACACAACGAGTCATAAACAACTTACTGTGAGAAAGTGAAAAGAGAAAGGAATTGGTGCGAGAAGCATCACTTTCATACGGCTGTGTGTACGTGTGTGTGTGTGTGTGTGAGGGAGAGAGTGTGTGTGTGTGTGTGAGCGCGCGTGTCTTTTTTGAAGTGTCAGGCGAACGTGGAGGTGAGTCGGCGGTGTAATGAGACGCGCTGACGGGCAGCAGGCTCTGGCGCGATTCGCTGCCGTTAGCGTTAGCGCGCGGCGCCTCTCGCTCCCCTCGCTCCTCTCACTCGGCTGTTTGTGGGGCTCCTGACAGCCCTTTGCTGTTTGCTGTTCACCATTAAAAAGCAGAGAGAGGGGAAAACATTGCACTATCAAAGATGAAGGAGTAACCCCCCCCCCATCCTCCCATCCTCCCTCAACCCCTAGAGTGACGGATAAACTGACCGCCAGCTTGAAAAGCCTGCAGCCTCCGGCGTAGTGGAGCTACATGTGACCTCGCACTTGTGCGTTTACAACAGAAAAACAGAAAACAAACGCGACAACAAACAAACAAAAAAACAGTTAGTTTATTTCTTTATTTACTGTATCTCATCTGTCCTCTCATTTCCTGACATGCTCAGAGAACATCAACGAGGAGTGGCGTGCCGTCCACAAGCGGTCAGACAGCAAACAGCCTCGTCGCTTTAGCGGCGGGGGGGTGGCATGAGACGACGCACTGTGAGATCTGTCCAGCCGCTCGCTAAGCACTGTACCGGGCAGCCTCGCTGCACCATGTTGAATCTCTCGCTCCCTTGCCTATAGTGTTACTTTGAAGTGAACTGCCGCACACGGCCCCTTCCACAGCCGGTTTGTATGCGCCGATGGCACGGTCTCGCTGCCCCGATGACTGCATTCCTGCGGAGGCCGTTAGGCCCGATGTTTATTGAAAACACCTTCGAAACTATAAATTTTCATCTCGATTCGCCAAGTGCCAGATGGCTCCGTTTACCCGTGGATAAACATTTTCCTCATATGTAATGGACGCTCGACTGGAAAGTCCCCCGTCCGGTGAAGGCTGGCGATGGGTGCGGCGCCTCCCTTATGCAAACGAGGACGAGGGTTCTGAGGCGGGACGCCGACCGGGTCCGTAGTGAGTTCATGCTTTGGAGCGTTTGCGCCGGTTCTTTTTATTTTTTATTTTATTTTTTATTTTTAAACAGCCACTTTTTTTTGCGCCCCACCAGATTTCAATTTTCTTCTCACAATACATCCACCGACCTTAAGCAGTGCAACAGGGGAGTAGCCGCTCGTTCGCTCGCCTGACTCAACTTTCTGCCTCTCCGTTTAGCTGTCCGCGTTCTTTATTCCTGTTGGCACTGGGATCTGTAGGCCTCTGAAACACTCAAGGAGGCACATTGAGAGTGTGTCTATGTGTGTGTCAGGCATCAGGGATGGGCTTGTTGATGTAGCGCAGTTGTTTAGCATATTTGAAACAATAAATAGTTGTCGAGCCGTGCATGCCAAGTATTGATTCTTTTTGCGCTATTGATTGCCGGGCTCTCTCTGAGAAACTAGGGGGGGGCCAGAGCCCTAATGGAAATGGTTGCGGGCTGAGGCTGAAATTAGTCACCCTCTGAAAAGGCCAAGCTGAAAAACTACACCCTTGCAAATGGAGCCTTGGTAAATCTATTGATACGTTTGTCTGCGCTTGCATCCCTGTAAAGTATTTTAACAAGAGAGATCTGTCCTGTCAACATGTATTTTTCTGTTTGCTTGCAGTTATTTTGAACAGCAAACAGAAATAGGTTGCAGAAGGAACAGGGAGAGAGAGAGAGAGAGCGGGTGGGATGTGTGTGTGTGTGTGTGTACTGTATGTGTGTGTGTGTGTGTGTGGGGGGGAGGGGGCTCACATACAGTACTACATTCTACTGACAGATATTTTCAACTTTGTCAAGAAATGTTTTCTCTAAAACTCAGTAGGGACCATTATTGTATTGCTTTGTAACTTCTCCAGAAGTCCCTGTCTCACGAGAAGCCTAAAAATGCAAAAGATTTTTTCACTGATGCATCAATGAGATAGAAACACCTTTTCTAAGGGCCTGAATTTAAAATGCTCTCTATGTCTTTATTCCTCTCAATTCACCCAGACAAGTCAAGGAAAGGACTTAACTGTAGGGACTGTGCAGTTTGTGAAAAGTTTGGTGATTCAAAAGTTGGAAAGTTCGATGATTCAAAGACTGCCTTCTCTTCCGCAGGAATTTAGGCATAATTTGGACTCTGATTGAACGATTGAAATTGTGCCAAGGTGAATTGTGCAAGGCATCAGCAGGAAGGCCTTGAATGAAGGAAACTGCCGTGAGCATTCTTTCTGGTTTTTGGTGATGAAAACATTTTTGATTCATTTGGATCTCGAATTCATCCTCACAAACCATTTTCCTCGTTGATTCATCATTGGTTCATACTCTTTCATACACCAAAAGATGTAATATTCTGCATGTGCTGTGTTACTTAAAGCGGTCAGCTTTTGAGAGCCGAGATGAAAATGAGCATGATGTGTCTCCTTAAAGGAGCATACCAACATTTTGGGAAATCACATTATTTGCCGTCTTCCCCAGAGTTAAATAAGATGATACATGCCTCTCTCGTCTCTGTGCGCGCAGTAACTCAGTCTGATGTACCCCCGTAAGCCAGGTTAGCATTGCTCATTAAGGTGAACAGAGCCAACTAGCCTCCCTGAACACTGTCCTATTTACACGTTGCATTACCCAGGCGGAGAAGGTGAATAAACTAATTTCCCAAAATGTGGGAATATTCCTTTAAATAATATCAAATATAATGATAATAAATAAAAGCATATCATTTGATTGGCTATCTTGAATTTCCCCAGTGTGTTGATAGAGTACACGATTTTGACTTATTTAGCAAATGAAGGAGTTGTCCCGCAGATTATACTTAATGATCCCGTTTACGAGTCTTGGTGGTGAGTCAGCCAGCCTTATAGTGTCCCCGAAGACATCAGCCCGCGTTGCTTTATTTCCTAATTCGAAATAATTATATAGATTTACCCGTTGGCCCTTTATGGTCAATTACCTTGGTCATTTGTGGTATCCGCCAGGCCCTGTTGTGCTCACAAGTGCGACATTTCGCCTTTCCGCACGAAACCATCGGCTTGATTAATGAGGGTTAATTGTTTGGTGTAAATTTTGTCTGGGCCCCAGTCTACAGCGGAGAATCGACCCGAGCCCTTTTTAGGTAGCGGATATCAGTGGCAGGCCATTATGCAGGTGCTAGGATGCTAAAGGCAAAGTGTTGGGGTTCATGGAGCCATCACTTGTACGTGTCAGGGAGTGGAACTGTACCTCTTAGTGAAGGTATTGATTAAACATGTTAATGTTCTACAGACACAGAGAGAGAGAGAGAGAGAGAAAGAGAATTAGAGAGAGAGAGAGAGGGAGGAAAGGAAGAAGGACAGAAAAAAGAAACAAAGTGGATGATATGACCTGTATTATATTTTTGAACGTTCAAAACTCACATAACAGAGATCTCTGGCAATGAAAAATGTGGGGGATATCCTGGCTAGGGATGCACCGATCCGATATTTGGATCGGATATCGGCCCCGATATGAACAAAATAGCTGGATCGGGGATCGGAAAAAATGAGCCGATCCATGGGCCGATCCGAATTTAATATAGTCTCAAAAAAATGCTGAGCCATGACGCGCAACCAGCCATTTAGCGCTTCTGTAGTAGCAGCTCACTGCTGCGGGTTAGAGTGTGCCTCACCTCACTGTGTGTCTAAATTCATGGATGGGATAAATACAGATGCCACATTTATGTCATAGGATCAAAAGAATATCTATAGGCTACTAACCACCATTTGTCATAGATTAATTTCGATCTTCATGCGTTTTGTTGCATTTAGGCAACACGTTAATGTGTAACAGTCAACAAAATAGGCTACTCAAACTAAACACATCGTCATTTTCATCTCATCTGTATAAACTGTTCTTGGTATAAAGACATGAAAATGTTCAAATTGGCTGTTAGAAACGTATCATTTATTAGATAAAACGTACAACTTCTACCGTTTACCACCATTCAAACTCCGTGTGAACTAATTAGTTTATCGTGGGGAAACTGCGGGACCGTACCACTATGAGTAAATAGAGGGGTTTCGCGGGTGACACCATTTTGGCAGGGGTGTTTCAATGTATGTCACTAATATGGGATTTTTATCTGTAAAATTGTTTTTTTGCTAGATTTATTATTTAGTAATAACTGTGAACTTGAATTTGAATGCTGTTCCAAGTTGCTGCTGGTGTACAACTGTTTATTTTTAATACTAGTAATATAATCAATAATGATGATAAATGTAATAATAATACATTACCTTTATATCTAAGTGTTATTTTGTTAGATTTTTTTAGGAAAGTAATGTTTAGTTAGGGAAAGAATGAAGAATGAAGTCAAGCCTGATGCCTTTAGTCTTTTCCACATGGTGAGGTATACAGTTTATTAATTAACAATGGTATCGGATCGGTATCGGATATCGACCGATACGCAGAGCCCAGGCATCGGTATCGGTATCGGGACTGAAAAAGTCGGATCGGTGCATCCCTAATCCTGGCCAACCCTATTTACTGTAGACTCCTCACCGTTAGTGATCATTCTGCGTTTGCTATGCTTTAACCATTGAATTGGATGAATAGGATGTCGACATTCCATTAGTTCAACGCAAGAATCTTTGCAGGCCATGATCTATCGGGTTAGTAAACGGAGGAAAGAGGAGTATCAATGTTGAAATGAATGTGCAATGTGAAGATGGGCGAGTACACAAGCTAATGTTTACTTGCTGTAAGTCGCTTTTGATAAAATCGTCCGCTAAATGAATACATGTAAATGTAAATGTTTACAAACAGCCTCTCACTCAACTTTGCAGAGCATTCATTGCATGATGACAAAGCCTGAGGCCAAAAATTTAGGTTAGAATATTTTTTTTGTGTGTGTGTGTGTGGCCTCGAATGAATGGAAAAAAAATGGAAAGAAATGAAAGAGAGCACATTCTCTTGTGCTGAGTTTCAAATAATCGTCAGTAGAGCCGCTGCACAAAAGCAGCGTAGCACTTGTGGTCGTGGGGTCGGTGAAGCACATTCCCGTGGCGATGGCAGAGATCACCTGCAGCACTTGGCCTCTGGCCTCCTGCCTAGGGCTGAATCACCGCTGTGGGCATAATCCTCCACCAACCAACCCCAGGCAGGCCTTGTAGCACTTGAGCAGCAGATCAGAGGTGTCGGGTCTGCTCATTTACAGTAAACGTGGCCATTTGGTTTTTCACTAGACTTGTTTTTCCTATGGACCATTTTTTTTTTGCAAGGGCATGTATTTTGTTGGTGTTTTAACGGTGGTGTCTAAATGTCTGTATACCGGTAGTGGTGACGAGGTAGAGGAGCACACGTGATTTGTTGGTATTTTAACGGTGGTGTCTAAATGTCTGTACACCGGTAGTGGTGACGAGGTAGAGGAGCGCACGTGATGGTGTGATTGAATAACGTGTCCACATGATTGAGTATTTTATGGGAGTGAGGTGTGTGTACACCATGTTGTGGTTTGTCCAGGAAACTTCATTATCCTCTGTGACTGTTGCTATTTTCTTCCTTTTCTTTTCTTTCTCTTTTCCTTTCTTTTTTTCTTGTCCCCCCCACCCCCACCCCTCCTCCCTCCCCTTTTCGGCTCACAGAGACCCAGGGGGTAAACGTCTGATATGATGGATGATGTCTCGCACATGGCTGAGATTGTTTCCTTGTTTAGTTTATCTATTACCTCCCTCTCCCAGCCAGACCATATAGAGCCAGGCCGGTAATCAATACAGCTATTGATTAGCAGCTACAGTAGGGGGAGCGGCCGCGTCCCTTTTCTGCTGGACCTCGACTCGGCCTTTCTTTGTCTCGTTCCCCTCCTCGATATCGCCTATAGGATGACGTCTGCCAGACGCCTGTCAGATGATGACCCCTGTAGAGAGGGATGAGCACCATGCTTTTAGCAGACACTGGGATGAGATTTGTGAGGTGGATGAGACGAAATGGAATCTTACCTTTCTGATGCTTAGCTGCTGCATACTTCAGTATAGTCGTTAAAGCACATTTGCAATGACGATTGCTAATGCTAAATATTTGATGTACTATTACAACTACTACGTGCACCTTTAACCCAAACATATGATGCTGAAATGCTAGTTTGCTCAAGTCAGCAGACTGCCCGTGCTCAGCCCATATTCGCTGGCTGCATAGTCATTTTTAAAGCCTGTCACGTCAGGCGAATTCTAACTAGGCCTACTCTGGTGGAGGAATCCCTTCATCGCTATTCCAAGTCTCTTTCCCAAAGCTAAATCCTCAGTGAAAATGGGGTGCTGAATCATTTTGTGTGTGCTCTCCATCACTTTAGGGCTATTATTAAGGAGCATTAAACTGATCTGTGAATGGATTCCAGCACTATTAAGAGGTTGGCTAGCACAAACAACCGATTAAGGAGAAATTAACGGAGTC
>NC_085005.1:9545836-9560836 GCF_963854185.1 Sardina pilchardus | reverse complement strand
GCCCTGCCAGCCCAAGTGCCCGGCGCCAGAATTATGAATTATCCTCCCAATTTCGGAGCTCCAGCGGAGCCACCCTCCTCTGTGTGTGTGTGTGTGTCTGTGTGTGTGTGTGTGTGTGTGTGTGTGTGTGTGTGCCCGCGACCATGAGCGCCCAGGCTTTGCAGCATAAGGCACCGAGGCTGCCATCTCAACCATAAGCTGCCAGCGATTGTAGTTTGTGGAGTGAATGCTGGTGGGGTTTTTTTTTCTGCCACCCTCAACTACACCCCCCACCACCCCCCTCCACCCACTGCAGTAGAGAGGAGCATCCATCTCCCACAGCTACGCCTGAGCAGTGGAGGTGGGGACAGGGGTCGCTGTCGACCCTGGGTGGGCGAGTAATCCCATGGCCTGGAGTGTGTGTGTGTGTGTGTGTGTGTGTGTGTGTGTATGTGCATGCATGCCTATATGTGTGTGCATGCGTGTGTGTGTGTGTGTGTGTGTGTGTGTGTGTGTGTGTGAATGCCTGTGTGTGTGTGTGTGTGTGCATGAGACTGGCGTCGGCTGGTGTTAATTTGTGCCAGAGAGCCGTGAGAGGCCAGCCCTGCAGCACTGTGTGGGTGATAAGAGAGCTCTACACACACGCACACCTACACACACACACACACACACACACACACACACACTCTGCATAGGGCAAGACTTCATGGAGGATCACTACCCCATGACTGGAATGTGGCAGTGTCTGCAGAGTCTGCACACACACACCTCCAGACTGGTCAGTTGGTCTCAGCTGCTTGATTAATGAGGGTCGCAGCTTCTGAGGAAGAAGCAGCGTAGAGAAGGACCACAGCTTTGAACTGCTGAATTCATCTGACTTATATCGACTTAGCAGTCATCAGTGAAGTTCCCCTCCAGAAATCACAAGCAGCTCGGAAAAGCTAGCACCCAGTGCTGTGAGGTGCAAGGTCTTTCAGTGTATACATTTGTACCTTTGTTTTCAAGTTCCCATATCTTGGTAGCGGAGATTTGCATGTGATTGCTCATCTCCTGCTGTGAAATTAAAGAGAGAGAGAGAGAGAGAGAGAGAGAGAGAGAGAGAGAGAGAGAGAGAGAGAGAGAGAGAGAGAGAGAGAGAAAGAAAAGCTGAAGATGAAACACTTCCGTGCCTTGACACAGCCTTTTCTCCAGTAACCTTCACTCTTGTGTGGTAAAAGAATAATGGCTGTGCTCTTTGCGTGATGGCATTCAGCCCCCCATACTTGCGGCCCTCAATAAAATGCCCATGAATTATCCCGTCTCTCTCTCTCTCTCTCTCTCTCTCTCTCTCTCTCTCAGCTAGCCAGTCTGATGCTATTGCTATTGCTCTCATCTCTTCTCTCTTTACAGAGTGGTGCTGTGGTTGAAACAGAACAGTTGTCCTCTCTGTGAATTGTTTTGAAACACAAATTTGGGTGTTGGGGGGGGGGGGGGGGCCGAAGGCAGACAGCCGAGCCGGGGACCGGTATGGAGAATAGTCTTTGTTTTACCTTTCTCTCTCTCTCTCTCTCTCTCTGTTCCCTCCATCACCCCCTCTCCGTTTCTGAACCGTGATCTGTCGTCTCCGTAAAAATGGGATCAATTTTACATGAGCGCTCGGGGCAGGGCGACGAGCGGGGAGCAGAGTGGATGTGATACCCCCCATCTGTTCGGGGAACGTCTGCCCCCCGGTAGAACTCCGCCGTTCCCTCAGATGACTCCAGATTTTGGGTGGGTGGTGGTGGAGGTGGTGGTGGAGGTGGTGGTGGTAGTGGGGGGCTGGCAGCACCTCCGTCAGTGAGTGAGCGGGCGAGCGAGAGCGAGAGATGGGAGATTCCGGCGCGTTCCCCTCTGAGGTAATAGCGGCCGTCAGCGAGCTGATTAACCAGAGGTGGAGGAGGCCAAGGGCAGTCGGCCGTCAGAGCGGCTTGCGGAGATGGATTAGACAGCGGGTGGGGGGGTGCGTGGGGGGGTGGGGGGTGGAGGGTGGGGGCTAAGTGGGCACCGTCCATCTCCAACCCTCAGCCTGGCTCCTCGGCCTCTTCTGTTCTGATTAACGCGGGCGCAAAGACCTGGTTCGGGGAGCTCTGGTGCTGGAGAGCAGGCCAGAACACTGACACACACACACACACACACACACACACACACACACACACACATGCAGACACACGCGCGCACACACACACACACACACACACATGCAGACACACACACACACACACACACACACACGCGCGCGCACACACACACGCATGCCCATGCACGTCCACACCAAAACGCTGGCAGCAGGACACTCGCTCAAGCACACAGGGCGGTAGCAAGGGAAATTATAGTGGGGGAGACTGATGCTACCCCTCAGCTGCTGACAAATAGCAGATCAGCAGCAGCAGGCCCTGCGCTGGGCTCCTGCTGCACTCAGGCCTGGGCCAGCGCTGCCCTGCTACTGGACCGCTGGAAGTAGAGGAGTAGGAGCTGGAGGCCACCAACAGAGTGTGTGTGTGTTTGTGTGTGTGTGTGTGTGTGTGTGTGTGTGTGTGTGTGTGTGTGTGTGAGAGAGAGAGAGAGAGAGAGAGAGAGAGAGAGAGAGAGAGAGAGAGAGAGAGAGAGAGAGAGAGAGTGTGTGTGTGTGTGTGTGTCTTCTTTTGTGTGAGAAAGAGAAAGTGTGTGTGTGTGTGTGTTTAACTCGATGTAAATTAGTTCCTTGGTGAGTATATGACTATTTATTAAAGTAACAAATAACAAAAAATACCCCAGAAAACAAAAATTCCATTAAGCAGAATTGTACAGTACATAAGCCTTTTTTTTCAGATTTCCACTTCAGCTAATTAAATAACAGACATTCTTCCACATTTTCTATGCGTATTTCGAGAAGCCGTTCCGTCATTTCACTTACTTCATTGCAGCCTTGAATTATATATCGCGTATGCTGACAGTGCTTCAAATAGTGCTTACTAAACAACACAGGCCTCCATATTTTTCTTAATTAAAAGGGGACATTAGGTCTGATGTAATGTCACTCTCCCATATAATTTCTGAATGTCAGGTTTATGCGTCATTGCAGTCCAGGAGATTGTGGTGAGAGTTTGATGTTGGGGGATGATGGCGCCTAAAGGAATGTAAAGGTGAATGAGTTGATCTCACCAGTATAGTGTGTGCAGTGACTTCCTGTGTATTAGCCACATTGAGTACAAGTCGCAGGACAATGTTTTATCCAAGTTAAAAGAAACAAAACTCTATTAATACCATTTTAACTGCCCCCCCCCCCCCCCCCCCGTGTATTAACCTCTTAGCTTAAGACATTTTGCAACATCAAAGTGGCTAATAGTTGGGAAATTACGATAGGTCTTTTTTTCTCTTTCAAAAGCACGGGTCATTTCTCACTCCACGGTCTCAGTCTGTTTTGCTGCTGAAGAACAAACGTGAATGGAGGAGCTGCTATTTCAGCCTTGTAAAAGCCAGGCGGCAGATAGGTCAAGACCACTGCACTGCCCGACCACACCATTATGAAATCAGCTGATGAGTCCATTGTTAAAGGGACACTTCACCGATTTTGCCTTGAGATACGGGAGAAATACGGATTTCAATGTTGGACTTTCTTGCTTTCAATGATGTAAAAATCATCATTTTACATCATTGAAAGCAGGAAGTCCTATTCATGGGTTTCATTGAAATCCGTATTTCTCCCATCTCAAGGCAAACTGAGGGAATGATGCATGTCCATTCAAAAACATGACTGGTTTTCTAAGGATACAAAGCTTAATGCTAATCGGTGAAGTGTCCCTTTAAGCTTGCCTGTAACAGGATGTGTTATGACTACAGTACTGTATAGCTAGGAGATGCCCATATTGCAGAGCTGTGAAGGCTACCATTCAAGATCTGTTCTTAAGACCTAATTTCTATGAACTGAGTATAATAGCGGCACATCTGAAAAGCCAGTGTCTGTTGAGTGAGGAAGGTCTCTGCTAATAGCAAGGTTTCCAGAGTCATAGCCAGGGCCACGCTATGTCAATTCCTCTGGCTTTCAAGCAGTTACTGTATGCTGTTCATCTCTCTCTCACTCTTGCTCGGTCTCTCTCTCTCTCTCTCTCTCTCTCTCTCTCTCTCTCTCTCTCTCACACACACACACACACACACACAGGTTTCCAAAGTCACAGCCAGGGCCACACAATGTCAATCCCTCTCGCTTTCAAGCAAGCTTTTAAAACTGTTCATGTCTCTCTCTCTATTTCTCTCTCTATCTCACACACACACACACACACACACACACACACACACACACACACACACACAGAATTTCCAAAGTCACAGCCAGGGCCACACAATGTCAATGCCTCTCGCTTTCAAGCTGTTATACTGTTCATGTCTCTCTCTCTCTCTCTCTCTCTCTCTCTCTCTCTTTCTCTGTCTGTCTGTCTCTCTCTCTCTCTATCTCTCTCTTGCTCCCTCTCTCACACACACACTGTCGGCGGCGCTTCCAAGTGTTAGTTTATCATTTTTATGGGCGTATAAAATAAGGAGAATAGCCACAAGTCTCTTTTCAGGGGCAGCTCAATTCTGTGCTGAGCTGACGCTCAGCGGCGGAGACGGTTCGGGGCAGCGAGACCCAGACTGGACCCCAGCTGACCACTCTAGCGTGTAGAAAAACGAACGCAGAGAAAAAAAAAAAACCCGACATGGAAGGCACAATGATTACCGAGGCAAAAAAAGATAGATGGAGTCGAACATCATCACACCCACACTAAATGATACATTTTAAGCACAAAGAGCTGCAGCGTTCTCCTCCCAGCACTTCAGCACAATCTCGTGTATTTCGCCGTAATAGCAGTGATTCGTCGGTGACATTTTGCCGCCTCGGTATTGGTGACGACATCGCAGGGCTATACGCATTCAAAGTCTCCATCTCGTACCCTGTCACTCTCCTGCTTTCTTTATATACTTACCGTCCCTTTTACTTTTTTTCTCTCCGCTAAACTGCACTCGGAAACACCGTTTCTTGCACCTTTCTGGAAATCAGACACTGGCGCTGACAGGGGATGACGTCAGAGGATGCCCAGATGGGGCTTCAGTGGGATGCTCTCTCTCTGCGTGGCACTTGACTGATGCATCCTTTTTGTAGTGTGCGCCGTTCACTCACGACTGCAGGGCCTCACGCATCTGTAACAATATCATCAGCCTTGCTGATGACAGTGCCGTAATCAGCTGTGTCACGCTCTAAAAAAGTCGAGCTCCAACGCAGAGGTTGGCAACCTTAATATCATGGTGCCAGGACAACAAACACCTGCTCAGTGTTAGTAAAACCAAGGCTGTATGGTTTCTCTCTCATTCCACCGATTCATTTGTTTCTGTCTAGGAGTATGATCTTTCTCTCCCTCTCTCTCTCTCTTCTCTCTCTCCATCCCTCTCTCTCTCTGTCTTTCTCTCACTGGGCCACTTTCTAATCTGCTGGAATAGCACATTAATAAGTCTGTCATAGCCTACGTGCAGGAAATAGTGAGAGTCATTTTTTTAAAGTGGAGTGCTCTGCATTATGTTGCTGCTTGTTGACATCTCATTATGCTTGATGCTCATCTGAGGCCCTACCGTCGACTTTAAGGCACCTAATCCTAACCATAACCATAACCATAACCTTAACCCTAACCCTTGCCTAACCTTAGTGCCTTCCAGGCAGCGCTGCTTTGAAGTTGATGGTGGAAGCCCAAAAGACCATAATCACTCTTATTATCGTGCATGATTGCTAAACTTTTGATTATTTTTTATGTTACCATCGGTTAACTCCATTCAACTGCACCTGTGATTGAATAACACCGTTCAGCTATGAGCACTGCAAATTGCATTACTGTAGATAGATAGATAGATAGATATTGTAGATAGAGAGATACTTTATTGATCCCCAAGGGGAAATTCAAGAAAAATAGAGGGTGGTGGGTGTGAACGCTTAGTAAATTCCTCACAATATGGCAAGGGACAGCGTTCGCTCTCTGCAGACAGAACACAGCACACTGTCTCTGCGCTGTCCTCGCACATCCAGGCCTTTGTCCTTCTCTCTGCTCCTCACCTGACCTGACTGTTCACTGGTCAGGCAGCAGGCGGAGGAGGAGGGGAAGGTGTTTGGTCTGTGTGGCGTGGCGTGGCGTGGCGTGGCGGCTGCCCAGGCTTGGCAGGCTTGCGTGTCTCGGGGTGTCAGGGCGAGTGGCACCTGCACTGGACCGTGAAAGTGTCCACTCCCACTCAAAGCACACGCGCGTAGCGGCCAACCACATACCCACAGCAGGCCAGACCCTCACACACGTGGCAGCCAACCAAACACCACACACTCGCAGCAGGCCAGTCCCACACAGCTCACAGGTCAAAGGTCAATGTCGTGCCAAGGGCATGTCCAGACTAAGGGGGAAAAAAGAGAAAACAAACGGTTTGCTCTGTTTGTGTTGCTACGCTGAAAAATCCTCATTGTGAGTTCTGTGGCTCTTTGACTAAAGACAGAAGGCATAAATGTAATGTCACATACAAACGTCCTTGTACATCCTTGTGGCTAGCGCGCAAACATAGACAATGCACACCAGCATAAAATTCCTCATTGCGCAGCCTGTTTATGCAGTGTCTATGTTTAGACGTTAGCGGCTGTTGCCAGACAGGCAGCCATGCTGAATCTACAGGTATGGCTTCATTACTCGCACACAGTGTTTTCTAAACAACAGTGGGCGAGAGCGTGCCTCAGATGAGCAGCAGCCAAATTAGGCTCATTTTCACCTCGGTGGGAAAGCTAATGCAAACTAGCGCGCCTCGCGCCGTGCTCATCAGCCACGTTGGTGTATACATCACCTGAGGCCCCTTTCTCGTCCGCCATCCACCCCATAATATTCATTTCTGTCTCCGTGGTGATTCATCCTCGCCGTCATCAACAAGTAACCGGCGCGGCCGCGACGGCAACACGTCGGAAATTCCACCTGTGGTTCTATTCCGGGTAATATCACAGAGGCCTAAACACAAGCCACGCGCAATTAGGCCACCCTGGCTGCGCCGTCAGGCATAAACACTGACCTGTGAGAGAGAAAGAGAAAGAGAGAGCGAGCGGGAGAGAGATAGAGAAAGAGACAGAGAGAGAGAGACAGACAGAGAGAGAGAGAGAGCGAAAGAGAGAGAGAGCACTCGTCTCCACCTCGACCAGTGCAGGCGTGTCTGTGCGTGGCAGGATTGATTCAGAGTCCGTATCGGCAATCTCTACTCACTCGTGGCCTTCGCAATGGGACCGGGGGAATTATCTTTATTATGTGCCATTGGGAGGGGGGGGGATTACACAGGCATGCCTGATAGCTTTGTCTGTTTGGAGACGACATGGAGAGTAATGACTGCCTGTAAATAAATAACTGTCAGGTGGAACGACTAGAGAAGATAGAACGAGCACCAAGTACCAGTGAATGACTTCATGTATGTGTTTTCTGTCTCTCCCGCTGTCTCCCCTCTCATTCTCACACACACACACACACACACACACACACACACACACACTCAAACAGAGACACCCAGATAATAAAACCCTCCTCGTAACAAATTACCAGTAAAACAGCTTCTTCAAACAACCTGTTGTTTCTCTGGTTACCTTGTGTTGTTTTTTTTCTATTTCATTTCCATAATGCTGTCCCTCCCCTGGCCAACCCTGCCATCTTCTCATCAGAGTAAACCCCTCATCATCATCATCATCATCATCGTCTCGGAGGCGGTCAGGCAGCTGCTTTGTCACAACTGCCACCACAGCGTGCAGTTGTTGTGCGATTCCTCTCGCTGCGTTCGAGCGCGGCAGGCGTCGTCATCGAGTCCTTTGCCGCTCTCTGGCACGAAGCTTCTTCCCTTTGTACGCGGGGAAACCTGAGAGAGAGCGTTTGGATCCTGAGCAGCGATGTCATTTCAGTACGTCAGTCGATTCTTCTGAGGCAAAAACATTCCACAGAAAAAAAAAAGTCTGAGATATAAACAAGAGCCGTTGGTTTCATGTCTACCCCAGCCAAGCGCTGATTAACTGCCGTGTTGGAGCATGATGATTGCATGTGTTTGAACCCAGTTTCTACCTTGAATCCGACCCAAACCTGATTCCTGATGCTCATTTGTACATCTGCGGGCCAGAAGGGGTTGCATGTCCACAATATGCTTATTTACTGTAACCCAAAACATAGTCCAGGGTAGTGTTAGCGTGCGGTGCAGTGTTTCACAGCACAAATTATGCAAACTCCACTTGACAGCTAACAAAGCACAGCGGCCGAGCCAGAGAAGAAAACAAGAGACTACAAGAGGTGGACCAGCTCACGGGCCTGTTCATTAGCGAGCTTCGAACTGCAAAAAAGGGAACCAGCCGTTGATTCTGTTGAAGACCCGTCTCTTGTCAGGGGGTGGGTGATGACTCAGTTTAGCGGTTGTCTGATGTCGACAGAAGCAGACACATAACAGGTAATGCTCTGTGGCCTGTTTGCGAGTGACACCGAGGCTGAGAGGGTCACTGCTCAAAGGGAAGGCAGGGACACATAGCCACAGTTTGCCGTGCCTTTGAAAGTCTCACTGGTGTTTGGTGGGCCCTGTCATACTGCTGTGTTTGTACATTTCAGAAAGGCGTTTGTCTGAGAAGACAATTATCTCTGGCAACTTTTGCTCTTTCTCTCTCTCTCTCTCACACACACACACACACTCTCTCTCTCTCTCTCTCTCTCTCTCATATCCTTCCCCCACTCTCGCTGTCTACACTACACTCCAGAGAAGATAGCTTTGTGAAATGCTGACACCATTTCACACTAGGGTGTTGTTGCCTCATTACACACTTGGTTGAAAGTCTATTGGTTGTAGTTGTTTATGTAGTAATTGCTTGGCATGACGGGCCTGAAATTAAAGGTTAGCACGCTGCACATTGTTATTGCATGGAGGGAGCAGGAAGCTAGAAAACAAGCACTCCACTAGAGCATGCTAATTATTTACACAGAAAAGTCATTTGTTTAATTGATAGGAGATTACATATGAAGTAAGTGTTAATGTATAGGCAGAGATGGTTGAGAAAGCTCTTAAGTCCTGTAAAGGATATTTGGTATACTGTAGTTATTTCTGAATAACTATGTTATTTGTCCTGAATGAATGCTAAGGTAAAAAGAAAGATATTTCTATACTATGTCTAGGTACTGGAAATCTAAAGTCCTTGCCGCTGAATATTGTTAGCGACAATTGTTTTTTTCTGTTCAATGTATGTTTCACAAAGTGAATGCATGCAGACTATGCAGATTAAACATGCAGAGTAGCATAATATATCAACTGTAGTTTTTTGTTGTCCTTTCATTAGTAGCATGGGAAGGTTTATGTTCCTATCTATATTTAGAATCTAGGCCTGTATTCAATGTATATTCTCATGCTGTTTTTGTTATGGCTGATTTTTCAAAAGGGAAACTTTGAAAGAGAAGACCATAAAACAGCACTGATTAAAGAGAGGCGATGAATGCATTCTCATCCACTGATGTAGAGCTGTATGAGGAGACATCACACATCGGACAAAAAACTTTTAAGGTCAACAACATCAGCAAACCCACTGTGCACATTCAACTCCTGTGTCCTTCACTCTTCTGCGCCTTCCAGTCAGAAGCTGTAAGCCTTAGTGACCTGAAGTGCCTCATTCGTCTATGCACAGCAATGTAATCAGCACCGTGAGAGAGAGGGAGAGAGAGATAGAGAGAGAGAGGGAGGGCAGTATTTCACACTTACAGTAACGCCGGCGAGCGCAGGCAAACGAATCGCCACCTTGCTTAAATATGCATGCTAAACAGGAGCCAACGCACGCCTGGCTCCCCTACAAAATGGCCCATTAAACGTGTCTTCAGTTACCGCAACACATCCATACATATCAGCCCCGGTCTTCTCCTGTGCTTCTCCATCGCGCCATAATCAATCTTCCGAAGGCTCCGGGTCGTGTATTAATGCTCTTCCTGCTGCTTTCGCGGAAAAAAAAGAAACCGAAGGCAGATGTAAATGAAGCCTGTGAGGGGAAACATTAACCCTTCCTTCTACTGGGCTAATGTCGGACAGCAGCGCCCGTCATCTGCTCCTGAAATGATGCATGGCCGACGCACCTGAGAGGTATCAGCGCGTGTCTAATTTGCATGTAAAGCATTCCGTGGGAGCTCTTTTTTGCTCCCCCCCGACATGGAGAAAGAGCTTGGCTCGCACTTCAAGGGGGCGATGGGAAGTAATTGTAGCCGTTGCGAGACCGAGAGGTGTTTATTTATCATCACTGTTAAATGAGGTCTTAAAAATAGTATGTGCATAGCCAGAGAGAGAGGGTGCAACAGACCAAATAAAATAAGTCATAAAATTGGAGCAAACTGAAGAGAGAGAGAGAGCGGGAGAGAGAGCTTTTTGATTCGCGCCGTTTGACTCGCGCACGTATTGAGGCGCGCAGGCTGTGCGTCTGGCTCCTTCCCTCCACTTTATTAGCGGTGATCACACCCGGGGGGGATTACGGATTAGATTTGAAAAGGATTTAATGCTGTGACACTTTCACTGCCCGGATTCCTATATCTTTACCTGCACTTCCCCACCAAGGGGGAATTACTCAGCGGAACATAAAGCACGGAAAACACAGGCCCGACAGGCCCCCACACCTCCTTCACACACACACACACACACAGACACACACGCGCACACACACACACACACACACACACACACACACACAGATGCTCGAGACATTAAACCACCCTGGAAAATATCCCTGCAAAAAAACATGGCTCCAAACACAGCAGTAAGAGAAATACATGGGGTAATGGTTTGGTAATGATTTGGTAATGGTTTGTTCTGTTAACTGATGCATGTCATCCTTTTATCTTTTATGGCGACTCTTTAAGAAGCCTTAACCCTCAGCACCAATCATTGTGCATATAAAGCACAGGCCCATACAAATGCATACACTTATGCTAAAGGTTAATCATATGTATGGACATGTGCTTCTTTGAGACTGAACCCATGACTCACTGACCTTGACATTGGCAGAACTAGAAATGGTGTTACAAATACCATCAGGGTTAGACAAACAATTAGCGCCCATTAAACCTTTACCTACAGTAACGAGCAAGCACCACTGTATATATGTATGCTGGAGCAGAACTCGTGTCGAGGTTAGCTCTCCACAGTAATTAGCATGGATTCATATCCCTGTCTCCAGCCGTGGCAAGTGCTCAGACTGCAGATAAGACGTTAGCGAGCGGGCGCTGGTTTCGCCACCGCGGCGCGGCATGGCATAGGTGATGGTGCAGTACGCCGGCCGTGCGATGTGTCTCACATCATTAGATTTAAAGGGAGGCGCCGTCCCAATTAGTCAGTCGCGTCGAGTACAAGCCGGAGCGGGTCCCCGCTCATTAACCTTTATCTGTAGAAGGCCGATCGGGTGTCGGGTTCACGCCAGACAGGGCCACTCATTAAACCGACAGGCGCGCTCGCAAGAGCTCGCGCTGGCAAATAGCGACGGCGGCGACGACGACCGAGATCCTCTCCTCCCCTCTCCTCTCCTCTCCTCCCTTCCTCCTCTCCTCCTCCTCCCTTTTCCCTCACAGATGAGTGGCTCTGCTGATAAAAAGCCACTAATAGTTTTCTCTCCTTTCTTTCCAGTTTTTCTCTCTCTCTCTCTCTCACCCTCTCTCTCTGCTTTTTTTCCACCGGGGGTGGTAACTGCGGACTCGTGTCGCGCTGTGTGAAATATGAATGCGTGACATTTTACAGATGCCGTTATTGTGCGAGAGAGGCAGGGGCATTTTAATTGCGAGGAATTAAGAGGCCTCCCTGACCTATTGAGGGGGGGGGTTGTGTTTTCATGTTGAGAGAGCCGTAATTGAAAGGATGGTTGCGATTCCTCCGTGCACTGCCCTTGTTCTCAGCAGAAGTTTAATGACTCTTGAGTTATTTTGGTCATTGACATTTCCATTTTGCAAAGAGCAAACAGGATTTTTTTTTTCTGGATGCTTGGTGATAAACAAATTGCAGGTCAACATTTCTCTTCCTGGATTGGCATCATAGGAAGATTTAGAAAGCTACGGTCCCTTCTGTGCATGCATACAGTAGGGGTGCATTTGTCTGTAAAGTGTGTTTTTGATTCATCATAAATCTGAACCAAACCTATGCATCATCTATTATGTAAGAACTCTCCCTCTCTCTCTCTCTCTCCCTCTCCCTCTCTCTCTCTGTTTGTTTGGAGGGGTGAAGGTGTAGTGTGCTCTCATGCACGTGCACATACAGTATGCTTTCCCTCTTGCTCTATGAGAGTCATTTATTCTCTTCGCTGAGTCCTTGAAGCAGCCAGGGAAACTGATTTCTGTCTGAAAGGAGACGCAGCAGGTTCCCGTCGCTAATGCCGTACTTATGGGATCAGAGCTCACCCTCGCTGGCATTAAGGCACAGACGAGCTCGCCGGCGCTCTCCAGGGTTCTGGTTGTGGTTGTCATCAGCTGAAGCGAGCGCTCGGTGGTAATTTAACTTCCGTCCTGAGGATCACACAAGAACCTTTGTTATTGGAAAAGCCGAGCAAGAGTTCAAACAAACTGCGCAGAGGATACCCTTGACCAAAAACAACATTCACACACACACACACATTCCGTTCATTTTGAAATGAATATGACAAATGGTGTTTTTACTTACCTGTACAATGCTGTAAGTAAGCGCTCAGAATTCTTGATAAGTGCTGCATACTTGACTTGCCATTTGTGCCTTGAACAGTTGAATTTCTATTCCCCAGCTGTCGCAACTTTAACTCGCTACTCGCTGCATTACGGCACAGCGTCTCTCTCAGCCAGGCTGTTTGGTATGCACCATCACCTCGTCTCTCTGCCATTGATTCTTATAGAAACTGAAGACATCATGTAGTGTATCGGAGCCAGAGAAGAAATGCGTAGCGTGTTTAAATAAGGTAAATGGGTCTCGGTATCTGTGCAGAGGGATGCGGGGGAGAGAAAGGTATGATGATGGAGGAGGAGGGGGGGTGAGGGTGGGCGATTACCTGGAAAGAGCGAGTCTGGAAGAGAGCTGTTTTTCTCCGTCAGTAATAGGCACAGCACAGTGCCAGGTGTCCTGCTGGGAGGATATTTACTGGTGCATTAAGGGGGGGGGGGGTGGGGGGGGGCTGCTGGGGGGGCCTGTGCTGCGCTGATGAAATTAAACAGGGGGGGGTCTTGGAATGGGAGACAATTGAATGTGATTTGGTGTTGAGCAAACTTTGGAGCGGGTGGCGGGCTAGCATTGATCCGCGCCGCACGTGCTAATGCTTCGGCGAAAGAGACGGGGAAACGGCGGGCCAATTGCGTCGGCGGTGGGGAATGTGAGCCTGCTCGCCCGCTCAGCTCCGCTCAGCTCAGCTCCGCTCTGCGCACTCCCCTTACTCACAGACGGAATGTTGAATCAGGCAAGCAGTGGTCAAGGCCTCGGTTTTTCCACCCTCCTCCTCCCCCCCTCTCTTTCTCCCTCTCTCTCTCCCTCTCTCTCTCTCGCTCTCCCGCTCTCTTTTTTCGCCTGGAAAAGGGAACATTTCCTGGACCGAAGAGGTGCTCTGGAGAGGTGCTCTGCCTGCACTGCTCTGGCTGTGGCTGAACTGAGCACGTCTCCACCCTCCACCCCCACCCTCCACCACCCACCACCACCCCCACCTGGCCCGCAGCCCAAAGGCGATGGAGTCATCATCAGCACACTTCAGATCTTTTCAGGCTTATTCCACTTCTCCATGCCAATCCCCCAGTGCTCCATACATACATACACGCCATGATGAGTGCAGCCAGAGATGTCCCTTTCAGACGGCCTTTTCTTTTTTTCCTCCCCGAGGCGACGGCTGGGGAATGCTGAAAATGGAGTCTCGCTTTCTGGACGGCGGGGCGCAGCCGAGATGGCCCTCTCCTCTCTTCTCCTCTCTTCTCCACGCTCCTCGGTGCGCGCGGGGGGGGGGGGGGGGGACTTTTCTCTGATGAGGAATCCAGACAGGGGCCTTCGAAGGTCCAGCTCTCCAGCTGCCGAAACCCCAGCCCCTCCTCTTGGTCACAGACATCCAACAGTTCCCCCCCCCCTTTTTTCCTTTAAAAAGACCCAGTTTGCCTTTAAAAGCTCCCTTGATCCCAGCGGTGGAGCCTAGCGCAGGCCCTTGCTCTGGACACACCAGGCTGATGTCTGTCCCCCGTCCCCCCCCCGTCCCCCCCGCAGCCGACTGCTGGCTTCGCCTCTGACCCGTGACTCTCCTGTCGTGTGGGTTTTATTGGTCGGTGAGCTCATGGGTGATGAAGCACTAGGGGAGACTCAGGGGTCACAGGTCAACCATGACTTTGCTGTCCCCGTGGGCATTTCTTGGACATTTCACCACGATGGGCCTAAAACTCTCTCTTGTGTCTTCCTTTTGTCCCCCGTAGAGATTGCATAAGCGCTATTGGAATATTGAGCATGTACAGTACGTGTTGTGCTAAGCAGCAGCTAATGAAAAGCATTGAGGCTGTGCAGTCTCCCATGGCCTTGGGGGGTTGGTGTGCATGGGAGGGGTTGGAATAAGGCTTGGTGGGGGAGAGAGTTCATTTTTTTATTTATTTTTGGGGGGGGGGATTTCTGTTCATTTACCATCCCTAAATTCAGGCCTTGGCAAGTGATTGGGAGGAACACCCTGTACTTCTCGAATAACTAGTCTTACTTTAAGATTTATGAGTGTCACTATTAGTATTATCAAGAGTGCGTCACAGCACTGGCCACAGAGTAGGCCTACTCTATCCTCCCTTCTTTTCTGGTCTTTTTTCCCTCTTTTCTCTTCTCCTGTCCTCTCTTCTCTTCTCTTTTCTTTACTTTTCTTCTCTTCTCTTCTCGTCTTCTCTTCTCTTCTCCTTTCTTAACTTCTCTCCTCTCCTCTCCTCTCCTCTCCTCTCCTCTCCTCTCCCGTACAGGGGCATGGTTTACTCTGCATAGCTCCACTCCAGTCTCTTCTCCTCCTTGCTGTGCCCTCTTGGTCCCTCCTGTGCTCCGGTCTTA
>NC_085005.1:9530836-9540836 GCF_963854185.1 Sardina pilchardus | reverse complement strand
CTCTCACACACACACACACACACGCACACACACACTCATGCACACACCTACACACACTCACTCTCTTTCACACACACACACACACACACACACACACACACTGACCTCTGTGGGGTTCAGTGGTTCCCCCAAAGTGCTAACAGATTTGTCTGTTGCTCTGTCAATTATTTCCATTTGGCAGATCAAAGGTGGAATAAAGGTTTGTCAGGAGAGCGAGTGGAATGAGAGAGAGAGGGAGAGAGAGAGAGAGAGAGAGAGAGAGATGGAATGAGTGAGGGGAGGATTTAAACGGCAGGACCTAAGAGTGCTGCTATTAAAGGAAGATTTTTTGGTGTGTGTGGTATCCAAGGTTATGCTGCAGAGCCCTTGCAATAACGCACACAATACCGGCCGGTACTCTCGCTCAAGCCCCCCCCCCCCCCCCCCCCCCTTCTCCCCAAACACACACACACACACACACACACACACACACATACACACACACACACACACACACACACACACACACACACACACACACACCCTCTTTATTATAACATCTCCTTTTAATCCCCTCACTCATGCTGTCGGTGCTGATGTAAGAGTGCACTCCAACATGTCAGCGTTGGCACTTCACCCAGGAGAGGAGAGGAGAGGAACCGAGCGGCACGCCGGTCCGTATTAGAGCCTCCAATGAGCTAATTAAAGATGGACGTTCTGTCTTTTGGGGTTCTATTCATGTGCGTCGTGCCATGCCGCGTCTGTCTGTGTCGCGGGACTGACGCTCTTCAAAAAAAACATGTATTGGATAGTGTGTTTTCAATTGCAAAATGGCCCCCACTTATCACTCGCCCGAGCCTGAGTGCACCCACGACATGCAAGGTTGAGCCACTCATCTAATAGGATGGCGGCGGTATCAGATAGTTATATGAGCAGGCCACTTAACAAAGCCCGCAGCCCTGACCAAGTGCACAATTAATATTTAATTTCATGTTGCAGAAAACGACGCCGGTCAGTCTAGATGTCTATCTTTTTCTCCTCTCCGAGAGTACGAAGACGGGGAAGGAGGTGGTTGGGTGGCTACTTTAATGGCCAGCTGTGCATTTTCAAACAAGCCTTTTTTTTTTTTGCGTCTTGCCCATCCGTTTCCCATAACCATAGTTACTAACCTGTTAGCAACTTAGTTGGTTCGCAATGGGAAATTGCATTGCAGCCAACATAGTTGCTAACTAGTTGCATTGCAGCCAACATAGTTGCTAACACACCCCAGTTCTGTCTCCTTAGGTCTCATCAGTACATATGCAAAGGCACACAGAAGTCAAAAGGTCAAGGTCGGCAGGAGGGAGCGTTGCCCCCCTGGGGCAGATGTGGTCTGAGGGACCGCTGGTGGCGTGCCCACTGGTGGCATAGCAGTGTCCTCCTCACAGCAGGCCTGTGGCTGTTGGCGCCGCTCCATACACTTGGCTGTCAGGCGACTCCAAACAACAAGCCTTCAGCTGGAAGCCTGGGGCCTCCGTGTCTGTTTGCTTAGCGTGCTGTAAGCGATGTTGTAGGGTTGCTCATGTCGCTCCCTTTGGAGTGCAGCGCCGGGTAGACCGGTCCAATTCATTTCCGATGTCCTTAGTACAGCTTTATTCGAGCTTGATTGGTTATGCCTGGGGATGTTTTGTAATTTGTACAATTACTGACAGGATCCTTGATGTACATCCAGTAGGAATCTGCCCAATTTGCTGTGTTCCCAAGCCTGTCAAGTAAACATTCTGGCCCAGATTGCCAACGTCTGGTGGAAATTGAGATCCCCCTGTTAAGCAGTTCCCTTCGAAATGACCACAAAGAAATGATAACAAACAGTGCCAGTGTTAGCTGGCGGGAGACAATCCGTATCCTTCGCAATTAAGAGCCTTCACAAACAAGTTCACGCCAGGACTTAATGCTGCAACCAGATGCATCTCCTAAATCCACACGTTCAGACGTAAATCTGTAACTGAGTGTTGTGCCAGTCACAATATTGATGTTGGCATCCAAGCTCTGACATTTACACATAGGCAGTTTGGGGAACATTATTTACATATCCTCTTGAATAAGATGAATTCATTGAAAATGACAGTACATTTTTAAAAAGGCTCAAGTTGAATAGTAGATGTGATAGAGTAGATTTGATTCGTACATTTCTCATGGCATCGCCGATGAACAAAATACACAAAAGACACTTCAATGTAATCCCCTGGCATGTAACGTTTAAACGACGATTACATCTTTGAGGTCAAAGATGGCAGCCATCAACCTCGGATCAAGCACCCTCTTTAACATTTACTCTTTGGCTCACTTGGAAGGAACTGCATATATAAAATGTATTAAGTATTTGTCTGAGAGAGGGATTTAGTTTTTGATTTAATTAGCCGCAAGCTTACGTTTCCAATTTATACCAAGAACAAGAAAGACGCCTGCACTAAGTCACTTGACATTGAAGGCTTGAGCCTCTGTTCCCTCTGAAGGCTCTGTGGGAGAGGGGATTTGGTGGGAACGCTGTAAATAAAAAAGAGAAGAAAAGACTGAGTTAGTGGGAGAGAAAGAGAGGGAGAGAGGGAGAGAGAGAGAGAGCAGAGGAAGATAGAAAAAGGTGGGGGATGGAAAATGGAGAAAGACAAAAAAAGAGAGAGATCAAGAGAGAGAGAGAGAAAGAGAGAATAAAAGAGCAATGGAAGGAGAGACAGAGACTAAAAGGGAGAGAGAGAGAGAATAAAAGAGAGAGGGAGGAAGAGAGAGATAAGCCTCAAGAAGCTCTCTCATCTGTCATTTTGCGTTTGTGCTGGCCAGATGAAAGGATTACTCCTTCCCTACGTGTCTGCCAAATGACTGTTTTCCTCTTTGTGCTCGGAAAACAAACACATTTGCCCTGACTGCCAGCTGCACTGGGACCCCCAACCACCAGCCGCCTGATCCCAGGATCGGGGTGTGTGGGCTGGGCAGGACCACAGCAGGGCTGGCCTCCTCCTCTCCCTCTCCGCGCTCCCTCTCCGCGCCCATGCTAGCCAGGCCTGGACCGGCCTGCCAACCCCTCCACTGCAGCTCCACCTTTAAAGGGACACTGCACCGATTAGCATTAAGCTTGGTATCTTTAGAAAACCAGTCATGTTTTTGAATGGTCGTGCATCATTCCCTCAGTTTGCCTTGAGATGGGAGAAATACGGATTTCAATGTTGGACTTCCTGCTTCCAATGATGTAAAAATCATCATTTTACATCATTGAAAGCAGGAAGTCCTATTCATGGGTTTCGTTGAAATCCGTATTTCTCCCATCTCAAGGCAAACTGAGGGAATGATGCACGACCATTCAAAAACATGACTGGTTTTCTAAAGATACAAAGCTTAATGCTAATCGGTGCAGTGTCCCTTTAAAGGGGAACACAGCTGCTTTTTCGGCTCTCGTTGGGAAAAAGGAGAAATGTTTACATGGATTGGCATCTGTGTTCTGTCATTTACATTTTTATCCAGTGGCGTTGTTGTTAACGAGTTTGATGTTAATTAAGGATGATAATCGCTTCCATTATCTTCCCCCCATTTTGTCTGGAGGGCTCTTAATCAAGGAAAAGGAAACTTATGTTCAAAATATCCCAAATGTAGTTGTTTAAGCATTACTTTTTAACAAATAAGTTGTGTCTTTGATAGACACATAGACATACATAGACGATAGATGCGCACACGTTCAAGTCTGTTCTAGAGGCAGTTAAAATGGCAAGAAAAAAGCAAGAATTTGTTGAAGAAGCCATTGATAAGCTACTAGTTATTATACCAATCAAAGATGATATTCTGCTGTATCATTTTCTGCAGAGTAGGAAATCCCCAGTGCTCACACACACATGCGCACACACACACACACACACACACACACACACACACACACACACACAGATCACAGCTATATTTTATTCCCTGTAATTAGACCTCAGACTATGGTGCCCTTGAGTGGAGGCACATCCAACCGTACTTGCTAACGGAGATGATTTAATAATCCACCACTGTGTCTTCATTACAGCTCACAGAAACTCCTCAGCTCAGATCCCTGCTCATCTCTAGGTATATGTGCTCCTTCAAGCCGCCCCTCTAGTTCAATAAGTAACTCTGAAGTGAAATGGAATGGTTTCGTGTGTTTCCCGTTCTCCAGAGATGAAGAGGAGTTATAATGAAGTGAAATATAAATTTGAAAAGCATGTTTCCCCTCTTGTGAAAGCAGCAGGGCTAAATTAATTAACGATTTGACAAATATCTGGAATGTGCTGCTGGAATGCAGTGATGTTTTGTATTCTGATGAAGAGGGAGGGAAAGATTTGAAATAATTTCAGGTCCTTGTACTTAGGTGCGTTTTTGAGTTTATATATGTGTGCGTGTGTGTACGTACGCGTGCCTTTGTGTGTGTGTGTGTGTGTGTGTGTGTGCACGTGTGCGCACATGTCTGTGTCAGTGTCCATTTGTCCAGTTATCCACCAGAGAGTGTGGAGACAGGCCCCGTCGGTGGACAAATGGCGGCAGCGTCGGCCTCAGCAGACCCGGCGGTGGTTGGGTTTCTCGGGGAAGGGCACCCGTGTGGCAGCCCAGTGTTTCTTAAATGGACAATAATTTAAACGCGAGGCCCACAAGATGTGGCTCATCAAGATAACAGAGAGAGAACACTCTGGTGGCCATCTGCTGCCGGGGAGCCAGGAGCCACCGTCCATTTTCATGACAGAGAGAGAGGTGTGTGTGTGTGTGTGTGTGTGTGTGTGTGTGTGTGTGTGTGTGTGTGTGTGTGTGTGTGTGTGTGTGTGTGTGTGTCTGTGTGTGTGTGTGTGTGTGTGTGGAATGAGAAGAATAGAAGAGGGGGAGAACAGGAAAGTGCTGGGAGACAGAGAGAGTGAGAATGGAAGAGGCGCTGAGAGAGATAGAGAGAGAGATAGAGAGAGGGGACAAGAAAAAGAGAGAGAGAAAGAGAGAAAGAGAAAGAGAGAGAGAGGCAGATGTTTTTTTCTTGCCTCACGCTCAGGGAGTGAAATGGGGAAATAATAAATGAACAAATAGATAAATATAAAAAAGCGAGGGATATGCCTGGGAGAGGAGGAGGAGAAGAAAAGAGAAAGGGGGGAGGTGTGGAGCAGAGAGAGAGAGAGAGAGAGAGAGAGAGAGAGAGAGAGAGAGAGAAGAGAGAGAGAGCAGTGGAGGCCTGAGCCCAGGTGGAGGCCACTGTAAATCACGGTCCATATTGTCTGCTGGCTATCTACATCCATTACTGTGCTTGGCAGGACCTCAGGGCCGCGGGTGGGCAGGCCTGGACCGTGCATACAGATGGAAATGGCCGCCGTGTTTTGCCAAGCAGTAAATTACCTCGCGCTCGCGGGCGCAACGTTCGTGGAGCGTTCGCGGAGCACGGGACTGGGGACCGGGGACGGGGACGGGCGTCCAGCTAAGTGGTGCGAGCGAGCCGTTAACCTCGCTGATGATGTTTGACTGAAGAGTGCGGCCTCGGTGCTCTTGTGTTGGGTGTGCTGGGTGTAGAATGAGCAAAACTGTGTGTGTGTGTGTGTGTGTGTGTGTGTGTGTGTGTGTGTGTGTGTGTGTGTGTGTGTGTGTGTGTGTGTGTGTGTGTGTGTGTGTGTGTGTGTGTGTGTGTGTGTGTGTGTGTGTGTGTGTGTGTGTGTGTGTGTGTGTGTGTGTGTGTGTGCAACATGGTGTCCCTACTGAGATGGGTTGAGTCAGAGCTCCACAAGATTAGCCCAACATAGCCCACACACACCCTTTGCAGTGTAATTGCAGTTGTTAATGGAAACCAAACAGATGTAATATGCTCCAGAGAATAATTCTGATATTGTGTGTGTGTGTGTGTGTGTGTGTGTGTGTGTGTGTGTGTGTATGTTCATAAGAAACTAGACTTTTTTGCTTCTCACTTCGTGCTTCAAGGTCTGAGATGCACCTGTAATGAGGACCAACATGTTATGCACGGTTATCGACTACTGCATAATATGAACTACGTTACGCACGATGCACTGATTCATGAGTGACATCAGCCTTGACCGCAGCATGTATCTGCATAGCTCCCAGTGGGCGTCCGGCACTGGGCTGGTGGAGAAGCAGGTGTGTGTCACAGTACACGGTTCTCAGTGTAGCCGCTCAAAGAGCCTATTAGCTTTGTTTAGGGGATTAGGCTGCTACTGCACGTGCAGTCGTGCACACACACACACACACACAGACAGACACATACTGTACACAGACACACACACACACACACACACACACACACACACACACACACACACACACACACACACTGACCTTTACAAGAGTTCAGTGAATTTGCCAAAGTCCTAAAGTGCATACTGTACTTCAGTAAGGGTACAGTATATCACACCACATCCAAGCCCCTCAAAAGCTTCTCCCTGACAGATCCTCCATCTTAAGCCCCTCAGCAGGAGGCAAGGAGCAAGGAATGGACAGAGCAAGAGGTGTCCGGGTGTGTGAAAGAGAGCGGGAAGAGAGGGAATAACCAATGAAAAACACATATTCATATTCATATTTTCTCCTGTGTGTGTCATATGTCTGCATGCTTGAGCAGAAATCTTAAGGAGGCTTCTCATCTGCAGATGGTGGTCTTCAGATATGCTAATCAAGCCACAGAGCTACCAGGACATTGTGTGTTTTATTTGTGATCGGGTATTTTTTTTTTTTTTGAAAAATGGGCTTACCTAATTTTCCAGGAAACCACACAGCACCTGTTACTGTTCATATGTAGAAAAAAGAAGCCCATAACCATTAATTGATGAGTTATTATATAACCATTAGCCCTGAGTCCATGCCGGAATCTGTTTGATATTCCCTTCAAATGACCCAATAAGAGCATCTAATTTGTAGCGGTTAATGATACCCATGCTTAAATTTTTAAATCTTCAAGGAGCTCTCTTTCTGCAGTCGTCCATAAGTCCATGCATGATTTGTAATCGTCTTTCATTAACAATTGACCAAAGAATGGCAGTTGCTAATTACACAGCAGATAATCCAGTGCACCTTGGATTACCGCTGTCATCTCTGCTGTTAAAATCTGATAACATTTCTCAGCTTGTGATGCAGGATATTTGGCTTTTTACTGAGACTGCCTGCTATCATGGCCCTTTTATGGGGTCAAATGTTTCTAGTGAATGGATTTTTGTCCCATGTGCTCAATCTTTGATGGAGTTAACAAGCAGATAAACTCCCAACATTTCCCCTAAATTTGATCCAAAATGCCTTTTTCCATCCTCCACAGTGCAGTACGGTACAGTGAGGGCCCTTTATCTCCAGAAGCATTTTTCTCATCCATGAGTATTGCATTTAGTGAGATGAAAATGAGCTGAACGCACAGTGGCTTAGGTTATTCAATTTCACCATTGTGTTTCTCCCTCTCCTTGGCTTGGCTTAGATCATTTTCTTTTTGAAAAAGAAAGAAATAAGATGGAGGAAAAAATACTTCGAAATAGTGCCTGCTGAACCAGAGGCTTTCTCGTGTTCATTATTGTCAGAGTTTGCTGGGTGAGGAGGTTCTTGCTTTTTCTTGTCTCTATTTCTCTCCAAACTTTTCTGTTCCCCCTTTCCTTTTCTTTTCTCATGCCACATCCCCATCTCTCTATTTCCGTCTCCTGCTTTTCTTCTTATCCTCTTTCTGCTTCTACCTCTCTTCTTTCTTTCTCCCAATCTGTGTGTTCAGTTGTTTTTCTTGCTCACACTCCTGCAAGCTGTGAACGCTGTGGAGATATTTTCGGTGATCTGCGTTGAACATCAGAGGCGGCGAAGGGGGGTCTGTCGGAGAACTCGTCATCTTGCCTGACTTGAACTGACACTGTCTCGTTTTTTGGGGAGGGGGAGGCGTGGGGAAACTTTTACCTGTCGGACCAGGAACTCACTCGTCCAACGTGACAAAACAACACACTTTTGCAGCTTGACCTTTAAGCGGTCTTTGGCAGGAGAGGAGAGGAGAGGAGAGGAGAGGGGTAGCTGTCGGAAGGCGCCAGTGACAGATGTCAGCCCGGTTAGTGTGGCGGCCCGCCGCCCGTTGAGCCGTTCGCGGCACCAGTCGATATGACGACGTCCCTACATCCAGTCGGCTTTCTGAGCCGGCCTGTCAAATGAAGGGTGACAGTCACGCTCTCTCTCTCTCTCTCCCTCTCTCTCTCTCTCTCTCTCTCTCTCTCTCTCTCTCTCTCTCTCCCTCTCTCTCTCCGTGTGGGTTTGGGAGAGCACCCGGGCTAGACGCTGGTGGTGTGAGTGTGCCTCAAGGAAAGAGACGGGCATAAAGAAACGGACAACGTGTCCCCTTCTGCCACCTCCCCCTGGCACCAGTGCCCTTTGCTTTCCCTTTGGATTGTTTTTAATCTTTGCCTGTTCTGACAGCCCACCCCGCACCCCTCTCCAACACATATATACACAAACACACACACTCTCTCTCTCACACACACACACACACACACACACACACACACACACACACACACACACACACACACACATTCTGTGGGCTTGCCTACATTCCTTTAGGGCCTCCACTTCCCAGGCAAAAAGGAGAGACAGAGGGGAAGACACAGGTGTGCTGTGCGGAGATGAAACATTTTCAGGTGTTGAGGGATGAGTGGAGGGCTGCCATGGTGACTAGCTTCTTCCCGCTCAATGCCACGGGTGTGTTGTTAGCTGTCATGAGTTTCAAAGGAACAGGAAGTCAACTGTGGGTCAACTGTCATCGGATTCAAGGGATCTGTAGGCCTACTCTGTGGCTTATCTTAACACATTAGTTGTAATTGTAAAATTTCTAATACGTTAAATTATGATAAAATAATTCATAAATTCTATGCAGTAGTATTTTTGACATATAAGGTAAAGAAATGCTTGCTGTGTAGACTGGCATTGCTTCAGCTTTTCATTGTCACAGTTATTTTTCTCTTTTTCTTTTTTTACTATAGTTGCGTGTCTTCACATCATCTTTCATATTCTGCTCTGGTGATTGTGGAGTGTTGTCATCTCGCAGATCTCTCAGTAGGCTGTATTGACGCCTCCATCTTAGCAACGGCTTGCCATTCATGACAGTCCCATCACACTGACAATTCCATTATTACAGGTTTTAAACTTTGCACTTTGCACTGCTTCGCTTCGCATCATTTTCCCTCCTACGGAAAGGTCAGTGTCTGACTGCTCAGCTGCGACAGACCATCTGACAGTTCTGTCAGTGTTTGGTGTGTGTGTGTGTGTGTGTTTGTGTGTTTGAGGGGGGAGGGTGTTCTCGCAGGCACATGAAATGAAATAAACTTGCCTGAGGTAGACATCTATTTCAAAGCCAAGCTGTCACTCCCCTGAAGCTTCAGTGATGTTTCAGGCCCGAGGTCTTCAGGGAAGACAGCGTCTCCCAGGTGCATGAGATATGAACCAAGCAAAACACAAGAGAGAGCAATGTATAGGGAAGAGCACAAAGACCTATAGAGAGCAATGTATAGGGAAGAATACAAAGACTTATAGAGAGCAATGTATAGGGAAGAACACAAAGACCTATAGAGAGCAATTTATAGGGAAGAACACAAAGACCTATAGAGAGCAATGTAAAGGGAAGAACAGAGTGACCCACAGAAAACGATATATAGAGAAGAGCACAAAGACTTGTAGATAGCCATGTATAGGGAAGGACACAAGGACCTATAGAGAGCAATGTATAAGTAAGAACACGTAGACCTGTAGATAGTGATGTATAGGGAAGAACACAAAGACCTATGAAGCCTGAAAGACTGAATGTGTTGAGAGCTATCTTGCTGAACTTGTTGATGATTTGTGTTGATGGTGCTGGGACGGGTATTGGGTTTGAGGTACAGTACACAGAAACATAATCATAGGAACTGTGTTGAAGACCCTGATACAAAGATGGTCACAGTTAGACACAGGTCAAGGTCACTGTTGGATTTGGAGCATCTTTTTACCTGGGGGGGAGGGGGGCAAACAGTGATAAACCAAAGATCACATATTCGGAGTAGGCCACCGCACG
>NC_085005.1:9498336-9520836 GCF_963854185.1 Sardina pilchardus | reverse complement strand
TTCTCTTCTCGTGTCTTTAGATCTCTCCAGCAACAAAATGCTGCTTGGAACCTGTTAAGAAATGTGCACTCTCATTTTTTTTTTGTCAAAGCTGTGGCTTTAAAGGTAAAGTCACAAAGTGTTTTACATAAGCATAATGTATTGTTCGCAGGTCGTATTCGGAAGAGAAGACCAGACAGGGCGTACAGAACACCGATGCACGGCGAAGGAATGAAATTCCATTGCAATAAATGAGCGGACTTCTTGAGGAGTGATATGAAAGACGTGAATCAAAAGCACAAAACCCATTGCCATGGACAGCGGTCATTATATGCTTTGCAATTACATAGATTTAACAGACCTCCATACGTTGGGAAGGCCCATTCATGTGAATGGAACAGCACCCTGAAGAGCCATACACAGTAATACCTTTCTCATCGTGGTCTTTTAAAACCTGGAACTGCTTGGGTGAGATTCACCTTTAGCACCCTCTTCTCTCCCATATGGTGAAAATACACTTTTGTACAACCCTTTGTGCGACTCTTTTCCTGGAAAGTCACCCTGACATGCAAAAACACATTAAATAATAGCTCTGTCCGGTACTTAGATTGTTTTTTCCTGCGAAGATAAAAGCAAATGTCTCCTTCGCAGCCAATGCGACTTCGTTACAGCGAATTGAACCCACTGCTTTTTTTTTGCCATAGCAACACACACACGCATGGCTGTGGCCTCTGGTTCAGTTGAGTGGCTCACTGCTGTGTTCTCAGACACTCGTGCCACTGGTGAGCACTGCGGCAGTCCAATTGAATTTAATACTGAATATTACGCTCTGCAGTAGTCCTGCAGTTCTGCTGTAAACAAACGATATATACTGTAGGTTTAGCTGTACTGTAGGTTAATATACTGTAGCCATGCAGTAACAGTGAGTGTTTTTGGAGAGTAATTAGAGTTAAAGCTGTTGATATTTCAGTGTAGGTAATTGTGTTTGTCGGCACCATTGTTTAAGATTGGAAACAGCATGATTGCCAAGTTTGGAGAATGGCTTGTGATTGGTTCTTTGATCTAACTTTTCATTGGTGCTTGTGGCTGGAGTATAACCAGATAACCATGACTTCCATACTGATCAGAGGAAATGTGCTGTGATTGCTGTTCATATTCTGTAACCCTCCCCCCTCATGGGTCAAAGTTTCCATTCTGACCTTTCTGTCATTGTTTGTGATTTGTGATTCTCCGTCTAGTGTGTCTGTATAATATCAGAGTGTGTTTGCTCTGAGCAGGTTATGAAACATTTATCCGGAGAATGCTCTCATACTCTACAGACTGCTGGTGTGCGCTCCTCTCTCAGAGTGGAGTTCTCCATTGACCTTTGCCTTAATATCTGATGCGCTCGCTCTCTGTCTCTTTCTCTCTCTCTCTCTGTCTCTCTCTCTCTCACACATAACTCTCTGTTCACTTCTCTTCCCTCCCTCATCTCTTTGATCTCTCTTTCCTTCCTTCCTTTATCTGTCTCTTCCACCACTTTCACTCTTTTCTTTTTCCCTCTGCAGCGTGGCTGGTCTAGCCGCTGCCACACCAACAGGCAGCTTGTCAACAGTCTGCACTTTCCACTGAGCAAATACAATAGCAAATTTTTATAAGCTGTCTGTCCACTCTAACGCATATTGACCGCCGCCCCTCCTAATAGCAGGTGTCCTGGCCGGCCATCTCTGCTGTATTACCGACAAAAGAAAATAGCACGGGCGAGTTTACACACATCTGTGTGTGTGTGTGTGTGTGCCGTACGGTGGAGTCGTTGGCATGGTGCGTCGGGTTTCTTGTGCGTCCAAAGAGTCGGTTTCTCATGCGTGGCGCTCCTGATTAACCGTTGATTGAGACCATTACCCATTTCGGTTTGCAATCTGAGATTGGGTGTCGGGGAAAGTGCTGTGTCTCCACAATGCTGCTGATATTTATTTAGTGCTGCCCATAAGCATTTCTGGGTTTGGTGTGGTAAATTGATTCGCACTCGTGCACAGATAGATAGGAAAAGACACACACACACACACACACACACACACACGCACACACACAAATGTGGGTATAGGTCTAAAGCACACACATGCATAATGATTCAAGTGCATACACAAACAAAATAAGCACACAACACAAAACACACACGCCCTCCTGCACCCTGACTGTCTTTCTTTCTCTCACACACACACACACACACACACACACACACACACACACACACACACACACACACACACGCACACACACACGCACACACACACGCACACACACACACACACACGTCGATGCTGACACCCAGAGATGTGAGCAGATGTGGTCGGCAGCGCTGTTTTCTCTTCTCTCTTGTCTTTCTCTCTGGCCCAGCTGCTAGCCTCTCTTTCTGGGGGCCTGGGCGTTTGTTGCTCGCCTGACCTCTTTGCGATGGCCCGAACCCGTTTGTTATGTGTACACGCAGACCAGGAACACTGGCGTTCGCTCACCTTTGTTGATAGGGATTGTTTTGCGAACCCCTCGGCCCTGTTTTGAGAGAGGCAGATGTGTCCTGAGATATTTGGACATAATGAGGCCCAGCCTTGTAATCGTCTTTGAAGACAAGGCCAAAAAATGTCCACCACTCCCCCCACTCCCCCCACCCAACCCAACCCCACCCCACTCCTCCAATGCTATTCCGCCCCTCAAGGACGCGTCCACGGTTTTATGCTCAATTTTCTCCGCGGGCAGTCGCTTTTGGCTGAAAATCTCCCCCCGGTTTTGCTTTTGTCTTGCTGGCGAAAAAAAGATTTCACAGTCGAGCTCAAATGTGCAGGGCCGCATCGCAGCCGACAAACTGTGGCAAGAGACGATTGGCAACCAATCTCTCATCTGCTATTTTTACACCACCTGCTCTTCCTTAAACGCAAAACAATACCTCGGTTGCCATGCCACGGAGTTGATTACCAGACCAGCATGAATGTTTAATGAGCTGCGTTTTTTTTCCCCCTCCATCGTTTTTTTCTGATATCATTTTTTTTTTTTTTTTTGTGGAGTAAAGTCTGAACATAACCACTTCCCACCAAAGTTGAATAATTTATCAGACTGTGTCATTATGGATGAATTGACCCCAAACAACGTGTTACAGGTGTGAAGGGCGTCGTGATTGATAGTACAATTACTTAGATTAATAAGTATGTATTTCCCCCCTCCAAACTCCTGTGGCTGTTACCGTCGCTTTGGGACCCATGGACTGATTTGCATAGACCTGCAAATAGTCGAGCAGAAGGGAAGGAAGAAATACGAGCAAGAGTGTGAAGTTGGGTATGAAACTATCTTTACGCAGAAAATCATAGCTCAGGAGGTGTTGTTTCACAATCTAACAAGTGCCACTATGAAATGTCCTGTGTGACATTTTCTTACTTTAAGAACATATACTGTATATTTTTTTGTATTACAAGTTTTCAGAAATGCAATGGTTTACTATGCAAATGACATATTATCGACTTAAAGAGTCGATAGACATGTACTTTTATTGACACCTATAGATCCCAGTACACCGTAGTGCAGTAACACTGTAGTAATAACTTACTGTATTTTAAACATTTTCTCTCCTCCACTTAGTTGAAAGATTCAAGGTGACTGGGAAGAAAAAACAGACCTCCTGAACTATCATTTTCTGGAGGGCAAAAATGAATTTGTACTTGTACTTCACAGTTGTGCTGAGGTTCTTCTGGGCTAAAAGGTTACATACTCTGCTGGTTAAGAGCTTGTAGTAATTATTCCTTAATTTCCTCTACCCCGCTTCACCATGCAACGTAGGCGTTCTCAAAATTGCACCTTGCCTCCTAGTGTGTGTGTGTGTGTGTGTGTGTGTGTGTGTGTGTGTGTGTGTGTGTGTGTGTGTGTGTGTGTGTGAATATGGGACGAGCCGGCCCTGAGTTATTAGAAAAGAGAGGTGAGGGAAACACGACTGGTCCATTAGCTGCCTAGTGTTCAACAACACTAGAGTTCACCAGAGCTCACTCCCTTCCACAGACACTCTCAGTCTCGGAGGAGAACGAATAAGAAAAGCCCGCCATACTGTATCTCACCAAACACACCCGGTCGTCTGAAAAACAAATCTGCGATGGTGTGTCCTTGATGGAAAGTGAATCTCTCTGCAGATCTCCTACAGCTGCAGAATGGAGACTGTCTCTTTAATGAACTGCCTTCATTCACCTGTCCCACACATCCTCCTCAGGGAGGGGGGAGGATGAATTTCACCTTTGTTTGCCCGAGACCGTGCGTCCGGCGGAGGTCAGGGAGACGGATCCCCACCAGCAGGAGCAGATGGGAGACCCGGTGGACGTGCCAAGAGAGAACAAGGCCAAGCGTCTCCGCTGGTGACTTCTCAAGGTCCCGCGAAAAAATCAAGTCCGACAGGCGTCGGGAGAATTAATTTACCCTAAATCTCCTGTCATGGAGATGTGGAGTTATAGCTGTCTCCGGTTTCCCTCTCTCTCGGTTTCTCTTTCACACTCAATTTCTCGTCCTGTAGTGTCCAGGCCCTGGCCTGTGCTGCTGCTGCTGCTGCTGCTGTCTGAGGTGTCCACACACGACCTTTGATCCCCCCGGTCCTTGCTTACGAGGCTGCGTAAGTGTGTCGGAGAGGTCCGGTCGCGGCGCAGATGCTGAAGTTTGTCCTTGTCTGTTTTGGTTTTTGTCACTCCGGGAAACACGTGCACTTTTCCAGGGCTCCCTCGGTGATGAGCGCTGTGGCTTTACTCTGATGACTAATTCTCGCCTTGGCTTTGCCTCTGATCAATGCAGCACGACACGGCGCTGTAATGGAAACATCTGCGGTTATCAGAAACTGATGTATTACGGCCGAAGACAGAGTCATTTTTAGAGAAAGGGCGAGAGAAGGGGGGAGAGCACGTGCAGGAGAGGAGAGAGAGAGAGACATAGAGACTGAGATGTTATTGAGCCGTCTTGATCCGATGTGTTCTCTTTTGTTGCCAAGGTAAACAAGAATCTCCTTGGTAACAAAGTAGGAGGCGGTAGGAGGAGACTCCAGCTCAGGCTAGGAATTACACTATTAGAGTTGGCCTGCCATGGTCGGTGCTGCAAACTAGTGCTCTTCTCGTTCTGTCTCAACGGCAGTGCAAAGGTCTGTCTTTGAAGTGATGAAGTCTTCTGACATCCATTTAGAGACGCATTACCGTCACATTTCATATAATTCATAAAAGCTGGAGTTTGACTTTGATAGCTCGTGAATTGAGCGCCGCTGCCTGTGCATTCAAGCGTCCGTCTGATGTGATGTAGTGTGTGTGTGTGTGTGTGTGTGTGTGTGTGTGTGTGTGTGTGTGTGTGTGTGTGTGTGTGTGCGTGTGTGTGTGGGAGCGAGGGAAGCCGGCAGACGGTGTGTGGTGGAGCTAAACGTTTGGTGGAGATAAAAGGAAAGTTGTGTTTTCCGCAGGAGGAGCCCCTGTGCGTACGCTGTAGCTATCAGGGCAAGGCAGGGACACGTGACCACGAGGGAAAACTTGGCCAGGAAACACAATCTCTCTGGCCCGTCAGGCAGCTAGAGGGGGTGATAGGCAGCTCGCCTCCCCGCCAGCCGAAAACGGTACGCTCCCCGATAATAGAGATGTGTTTGAGCGCTTTGTGAACACACCTGATTTATTTAATCAATTTCTCACCCCAAGTCAAAAAGCCCATTTATAATGGATTAACCTTTTCCTCCATTAGAGTTCACCTGGATTTGATGTGCCATGTAGTATCTCTGCCTAATCCTGTCTGACTTGCCTCCAAAGCTTTTTGCGAACAATGTGGATTGTCTGTGGGCTTTTCATTTCAGTTGTAGATTTACATTTCATTAGCGGAGGCTGGGATGTGTCATCCGAGCAGAGTCATTTTGCTGATGTGTTGTATCTATACTTACCAGACCTCTCTGACTGGAGCATGTCACTCAGTAGACCTTTTGAATTCGTACCTCTTTAGATTAAAGGAATAGTTAAGTTAATATCTAACACCACGGTGGCATTGCAGGCCAATGGAAGGCCTGAAAACACTTCAAACAAAGAAGCGAATCCCAAAGCGCATCAAAAACAGCTGGGTATTTAAAAATGCCCAGAAATATATATATATATATATATATATAAAAAGACCCAGCGAAGTGTCAAAGTCTCTCTGAAAAAGCAGAAAGTGTTTTGGGCTTCTCTGGCCGTGAGTGCCTGCCACTGGTAAACACACAGCCTTTGGATCACTGTGGGCCTCAGTGTCTCATTATCGCCCAACCTGTTCCATCACCTTCCCTTGAATTGCTGCTAGTTTATCATCGTCCTGTATCCTCAAGGTCACACCGCTTGCGTGTCGTGCACTGTGCTCTGCAGGACGATGCCATGCGAAGGGGTCTCTCTGCTACTTTTGGCAGCAACTTTGGCTGGATTGGAAGAAAAGCGTTATGCCTGTGTTTCCAAACATAGACCACAGAAAAGGCAAATGAATGACAATTTCAGTGAATGACCTGCATATGACCCTAGTTGCTGATTACTTTTTTTAAAAGGTGAATAAAAAACATTCCCTGAAATGACTTTAGTTCAGCACTGTATGTTATGGTGTTCTCTCATTATTGAGTTGATTGTGTTTTGTCTAGCCTGCCAACCACCCTTGAGTGCGGAGCTTATTTTCCCATTTGAAAGATCTCAGACGCTGACAATATTGAAAAGGTCAGTCAGGAGTTATCACCTTCAGAATATTTCCTTCAACTTAGTTCAGTTTTATAGAGTAGTGCTTCATGCTTTTTGACAAAACAGATTTTTTATGTTTTCATGTTTGTCCTTAAAATGAAGATGTGCAGATTTCTTCACGAAGGTCAATTAATAGTGCCCAACTTAGAGACATTTTATTAAGAAAACAGACTTCAGGATGTGGTAAGGAGAGGAAAATAGTTGTGTAAGGTACAAGTGTCAATCTGGAATTGTACTTTTCTGAACAATAAAATGGAAAAAGCAGAAATGAATTCACCATTTCCCAATACAACGGATACTCTCGATACAACTCATGATGCGAGTAATCCACTCTCACACGCTCATGCCTGTGTGTACAGTATGTGTGTGTGTGTGCATCCGTGTGTATGAGTGTGTCTGTATGTGTGTGTGTGTGTGTGTGTGTGTGTGTGTGTGTGTGTATCAGTGTGCGTGTGTACTGTATGTATTTGTGTGTGTGTGTGTGTGTGTGTGTGTGTGTGTGTGAGGGTGTGTGTGTGTATCAGTGAGTGTGTGTGTACTGTATGTATGTGTGTGTGTGTATGTATGTGTGTGTGTGTGTGTGTGTGTTTGTGTGTGTGTGTGTGTGTGTGTGTGTGTGTGTGTGTGCCTGTGCTGCTGTCTGAGTCTCTGCGTGCGCTCTGCTGTATTCATTTAGCGAGCAGCATGAACTGTGTCTCCAAGGAAATATCCCACACAAGCATAATAGCATAAAACCAGCCCAGTCAAGAGCTGCTGGGGGGCTTCCAGGGAGTCACCTGCCTCTCATATGGCCGGTCCAGAATGTTCTGGACTTCGTCTCACATCTAACGCCTCTCCCGTGGGAGGGATATGTAACAGTTTCTTGAGAAGAGTCCTGCAAATCTCGTTTTCTTTTCTCGTTTCTGCTCAGCAATTCTGTTGTTTACGGATTCTTATGTCCTAGTATGCGTGTGTATGAATTGGCCGTTCTGCTAATCTAACACATAAAATCCCTGTGCACCGTCACATTTTCAGAGACCAGGTGCTGCTGATGTGCAGGAGTATCAGCCTTTATGAAAATAGACACTATCACTGTACACTGGTCTAATATTAGGAGCCAACTTGGTATCTATTAATCTATCGATCGATCCTGCTTCTTATCACTTTCATGATCCGTCTCATAGGAAGTCGATGCTCTCTAAACACAGCACCACACGAGCACGGGGTTAGTAGAAGTGTCCCTGAGCTGGACTCGTCGGCCCACATCTGCGCTCGTTCTCCACGTGCGTTTCCCCCTGCTGCTCCTGGCCCCCGTGCTCATCAACAAGCGTGATGGGAAGCCTTCCAAAAAGAGCCGCTCTAATTGGAGGAGGAGGCGCTCGGGACGGCTCTCAGACTCCATCTTTCATTTCACGCTGCAGGAACAAAGGGCCACTGGCAGCGGATGATAAACATTCAAAGATGGCTACTCAGTGTGGGACCAACAGCCACTGTAATTTGTGAGGCTGGAGGCGTGGCATGTACAGAATCCGATATGTGTCTGTTTTTAGCCATCCATGGCCTGGTTTGCCTGTTACATTAGATTCTAAGCAGGGCTGTAGTGGAGAAGTAACCGCCGTTTATCCTCTGAATTTACAGAAATAGAGTTTATCCACCTTATTAGAGTTTATCCACTTCTCAAAAGTTTATTCACCAATTGCAACTTTAACATTCAAAAACCCCACTGTATTACCCATATTCACAATATATACACACATCAACACTAGGAACCATTTAGTACCACAGGTATTATTATGAACATCGGACAATAACCTCCAGCATCATCAAATATGTTCTGAATGCCTTAACATTTTTAACTAGAAAAGCACTCAGAGAGCGCAAACCTCCGCCAAGCGAAAACATAACTGTCTCCTGGATCCAGACGGTGATTCGAATCACTCCCTAAATGTAATAGTTTCTTCCTTGGGTGATTTCAGACCTTCCCTGAAATTTTTATTGATCCATCCACAACTTTCTGAGTTATCTTGTGAACAAACAAACAAACAAACACAGACAGACAGACAGACAGACAGACAAACAAACCCTGATGAAAACACAACCTCCTTGGCGGAGGTAAAAATCAGATACCTCATGGCGCAGTCCAACTTACTATGATCACAGAATTCATAGTTAAACCACCTCTCATTTTGCCATTAGCACAATTCCCCAACTACTAGCCAAGGCTTATGCATTTGTTTTGTAAAATGTCTTCAGCTAAGAGGTTAATGCACAGGGGCAGTGAAAGTGAATATGGTATTAATATGGCTTTGTTTCTTTTAACTTTCGGAAAACACTGTCCTGTGGCTTGTACACGATGTGGCTAATAGGCTACACAGGAAATTACTGTACACCCCTGATTCTAAGAGAGCGGCAGAGAGAATGTACAGTATGTGACTGCTGGCCAGGCTTTGTGGTCAGCAGCAATACATTGTTGTTGGTGGTGGTGATTCCCTGTCCCTTTGCTTGATGTCCTGTGAAGAACTCATGGAGAGAGAGAGAGAGAGAGAGAGAGAAAGAGAGTGAGCAAGAGAGAGAGCAAAAAAGAGAGCAAGAGAGAGAGAGAGAGACAGGGAGTGTGTTTGAGAGACAAAACGAGAGTGGGGGGTCTGTGGAGGCTCTTTGGTTTGATGTATGCAGTTTGACAGCTCATCCTCTCTTCTCCTCAGATTATTTTTAATCTAATTATTCCCCTGATGGGCATGAAGTCCGTACAGTGCCGGCACACGGCCAATATTACTGTAACTTTTTTTTAAAACGTGACAGCAGATTCCTTACCATAGTTCCGCTTTTAGCGACGCTAATGCGTTTTTATCTCGGAGATAAGCTTAATGACAAAAACTTGCTGAAGTAAAGGTTCAGGAATAGATCGTGTTGCCATGGTGTAATCCCAAGGACACCCTCGGAGCAACGCTCAGTATATGGAGCACTGAACAACAACATCTGAATTTGAACTCATGCTGGTCACTTGGATTGAATGAATATGCAACGTACAGAAAAACACATACTGCTCTCTCTCTCCCCGTGTGTGTGTGTGTGTGTGTGTGTGTGTGTGTGTGTGTGTGTGTGTGTGTGTGTGTGTGTGTGTGTGTTTCCTTGGAAGGATAGTGATGGGTGTGTTTGGGTGTGTTTCCTTGGAAGGATAGTGATGGGTGGGTGGGTATGTGTGTGTGTGTGTGTGTGTGTGTATGTGTGTGTGTGTGTGTGTGTGTGTGTGTGTGTATGCATGTGGTGAAGGAGTAGTGATGCATGTGAGTGTGTGTTTGTGTGTGTGTGTGTGTGTGTTTTCTTGGAAGGATAGTGATGGGTGTGTGTGTGTTTTCCATGGAAGGATAGTAGTGGTGTGTGTGTGTGTGTGTGTGTGTTTCCATGGAAGGATAGTAGTGGTGTGTGTGTGGTACGAGAGAGCATATTGGAGGACAGTAGGCATTGGAGATAAGGTTTCTTTGTCTCTCTGTCACTCTGTCTTCCTCTCCTTGTCCTCCCCCCGTTATGCCACCAGAGAAGGCTAGAAAGCAGAGAGCAATCTGGCAGTCGCCCAGCAGGGACTCAAGTCATAGAAGGGGAAAAAAAAGAAGAAAGCAGATCAGAGGCCTGTGCTGTTATTCCGAGAGCCAACGTGTCTCCAACTGTACGTAACTGCAGTCTAATCCCCAACAAGAGCAGTGCCATCCCTGTGTGTGTTTTGATTTATCTATTTATTTGTTTATTTAGTTGTGTTTTTGTTTACCTACTTATTTACTCACTTATTATGCTTCTGTGTTGAGAAGTTTGGAAAAGTGAAGGCGTACCAGTTTGTGTGTGTGTGTGTGTGTGTATGTGTGTGTGTGTGTGTGTGTGTGTGTGTGTGTGTGTGTGTGTGTGTGTGTGTGTGTTTGCGTGTGTGTATGTGTGAGAATATGCAGAAAGGAATGTTTGTGCATATTGTACATGCTGTATGCCCACACTGCCATCAGGGTCTATTTTTAGGCTGTTTATGCTCATCAAGTTAGTTCTCTCCTGTATTCACGATTTTCCGTAGCCAACAATGGGCGTCGCCATGACGCCTCAGCATTCAGAAAACGGTTATCTATTTCCGACGAAGCTGCGTTGTATCGATTTTAACGTGACGGTTGACAGTGCTTAACATATCATAGTGCATATAAAAGTTAACTTTTCTATTTTATATCGGTTATATATGATGTAGTATATCCATGCTGAGGGCAGAATTGCCAACATTATATAAAATGTGATAACTAAGCTACAACAGAAAGCCTCTTCAGTGTGCTTAGGCTAATTGCCATAGCCTCGTCTAGCCTGTTAATCAAATGAATGTAAGAAAGTAAAGTTGTCTGTCATGTTATTGAAAGATACTGTACATGTGGCTGACAAGTGACTGACAGGAGGGTTCACTCCTCGTTAGGCTGCGCTAAGGAACCAAGAGGGGTCACCGATGCACCGGAGTGGTTATCCTCTCTTTGGTAGAGAGAGAGATAGGGAGAGAGACGAGAAAAACAATCAAGCATGAAAATGGAAATTATCACGGCCGGAAAAGTTATTGAGCTCCTTTTTTTATCATGCGATTAATTGATTTATCGAATATCGTGATAGGCCTATTTGGAATACAGTACATGGCAAATAGATATGCATCTAAGATGAACAAACAGACTGGTGAGTGTGTTTGTATGTATTGTATGTGTATCTGTGCATGTACAGTGTTTTCTGTCACTGTGTGTGCCTGTGTATGTGTACGTACGTGTGGTGTATTCTTGCACAGTGTTTGTAATGATGTGGATAGGTGTCATATGGAGTTACTGTAATACTGCACTGCCCCTTGCCTTATGGCATTCGGTGATGTGTTTGGCTGCAAGACCTGCTGTCTGTCCCTGCTGTCCAAGTAAGACGGCCATCATGCCATTATTTCCTGTTTTCCTACATTTCGGAACCCCTGTCTCTCTCTCTCTCTCCATCTCTCTCTCTCTCATCTGTTCTCTTTCTCAAATTCAAATTCAAAGGAGCTTTATTAGCATGACTGTTTGGGTGCAATGTTGCCAAAGCTATCTCTCTCTCTTTTTCACTCTCTCTCTCTCTCTCTCTCTCTTTTTCACTCTCTCTCTCTCTCTCTCTCCTCTGCACATATGCTTAAAGAGTCCAGAGGGACAGAAGTTGTTGATTCTGGGACAGCAAATCAAATTAAATTCTCAGGGCAAAACATGCGTGCACAAAATATGCTTTATGCCCACAAGACCCCCCCCCCCCCCTTTTTTTTGTCTATCTCTCTCTCTCACACACACACACACACACACACTCACACACACACTCTCTCTCTCTCTCTCTCTCTTACACTCACACTCACACACTCTCTCTCTCTCTCTCTCACACACACACACACACACACACACACACACACACACACACACACACACACACACACACACACACACACACACACACACACACACACACACACACAGGCATGCACAAATAAGTGCCCAGTGCATCTCCTGCAGCACTTAAGCCAAAGAAAGAGTAATTGAAAAAAAATATGCGAATAACAAAGTCATTTGTAATATGCTAATCGTTACTTAAGAGTTGCTTACTCATAAATTACGCCGGAAAGGTGGCAGAGGAACACACAGGAGTGATTGTTTGCCAGAGGCGTTGAGCTATATTGAATAGAGGAAACAGACTCCATTAATTACGACAACTTAAAGTCTCTCACAGGAGAAAACTACCTCACCTAACAGACCCACAGTCCAGTTCAACATATATATTAGTAACAGATGAAATACTCTTCTCTAGTGGGAGGATGGCTTGAAATGCAAAAAAATAAATATTCTGTTTTGGACCAATTCAGTGTATCTGAGAACACTTTATGCATGCGGAAAACTCAGCCCTCCTTTAAGCCGTGATCAGACATCAAAGAAAGAAAAGCCTCCATCCTCCTTTCTCATCTCTTCGTCTTTCCCACTTTCCCATCTGCTCTCTCTCTCTCCCTTTCTCTCTCTCTCTCTCTCTCTCTCTCTCTCTCTCTCTCTGTCTCACACACACACACACACACACACACACACACACACACACACACACATTATTTGATTCCACATTATAGGTCAAGTTTAATCAGAAACCCTATATTCTCCGTGGTGCACCAACATTTCAGCACTTCAACAATGCTGATTTACAGTTAAAGGATAATCAAAGGAAACAATATCTTCTCCTAATGAACATCCTTCCTGTAATTTCCGTTATCAAACACGGGTGCTCATTTACACAGCTCCGTAGCCCTTCCCTCCATGCTGTGGATGATTAAACGGCATTCCGATTTTTTTTCGGCAGTTCCCCCTTGCAGCCCTCATAAATATTGCACATCCTTTGCGTGGTAAATTCCTAATGAGAGCTGTGCTTTTTTAGCCGTGTCAACCACACAGGTTGGGGCCCCGGCTCTGTGTGAGCGGGCCCCCATGTTTAATTAATCAGAGCCGTAATTAATCTGTTTGGACAGTGCTGGAGCAGGAGCAGCTGGCTGCAGGCTGCCTGGCTGGGCGGCTGCAGGGCTGAGGACCATGTTTGGTGCACACAGCTGCATTATCCCAGCCCGGGCCGTGGAGCGGTTACTGCGGATTGTCTTTTTCAGAAGAGGAGCCTTTCTGTTCTTCCCTCGTAGATACTGGATCTGACCCAGAATGCTCGGATCAGTAAGTCTAGTCTGGGTTGTTTGGCTTTCAGGATTTTAAACACTTTCTATGGGAAAGAACCTGCTAAGTTGTTTTATTCTATTTATTGTATTTTAGATTTTCAGTCATTCCAGGAGATACTAGAATCTGTCTTGAAAGCCTGTTTGGACTGAGATCATAATAAATGAGACCGTCAGACGGGTCAGCATGACGTCAACATGACCTTCAATCAAGGTCAAGGTCACATACACGTTTTTGTCATTGAGTCTGATAGAGGTCAGAGTAAACTGGGTGTTTTGTCACCCATGGAATGGAACAGAAGGTGTGAACACATTTAAAATCAGCCTTGTAATGTCATTTTAGTTGTTGTTCTCAGTTGTTGGAGAGGGATATTTTTGGATTCTTCTTTTTTGTTCTAGGTCAGCATGCTGTCACATCACTGGAATCCCACTAATGATAATGTATTATGAATGTGTAACGGCTCTTTTGAAGTAAGCCATTTTCCACCATCATTCAGTAAATATATCTCCCTATACACTGAGAAGAATAGAGAAAGAGAGACTGATGGCCATTCCAGTGGCCTGATGCTATTCGATAATCTGCCATCTTTGTTTTCTGTCCATAGACAACACGAACATCCTCAGTGATGTTTTGCACCTTTTACGTGAATAAAAAAAGACACCTGTGCTGCACCAGTGTCCCTCTCCCTCTCTAACATGATCTGTCCTGGAAAACCTTTCTTTGTCTGCTGCACATCTCTCTTTTTATTTATTCTCTCTATCCTCTCCTCCTCCGTCAGACCATGAGTGCAGTCTTTCTTAGGCTGCTGTGTGGTCAGGTCTCTCTATGGACAGCAGAACTCAGTAAACATCGCTCGTGGCTAAAAAACAGCTGAGTCTGCGCGTTCCACCTGGCTCTTGTCCTCTTGACCAGCTTCGACCCGAGATGGGCTTGACACTGAAATTATGAGGGGGAAGGTAGCATTTGACCTTTGGCGATGTGATGCGAAAATGGAAGTTGGACAGGTCCCAGGGTATCAGCGATTACCCAACGATGCTTGAAGTGCCGCGTTCGTTCTCCAGATGGAATTTGCTTAAAATAATTAGACTAGGCTCATTAGAATGCCGAGAATTAGTTTATGGAAGGGTGGATGGTTCCTGGAAAATATCTTAACCTTACACCCCTCGGTTTCGAGTCATGTTTGTGTGTGTGTGTGTGTGTGTGTGTGTGTGTGTGTGAGGCAGAGAGAGAAAGAGAGAGAGAGAGAGGGAGGGAATTAATTATGAATGTAGAGCATCATCATCTCTCTTTGCTTAGAGGGTTTCTATCTCATCCACGGAGAAAAAGTGGAAGAGAGAGATTTAATTTTGTGTCCTCGGGCCAATATCATCAGCTGAATGAAGATAACAAGAGGAGAGCAGTAGGAGTACTCATAGGCTCTCTAAGGGCCATGGAGGCTGAAGCTCTCTTTCTCTCTCTCTCTCTCTCCTCTCTCTCTTTCACTCACTCTTCCTCTCCTCCTCTCGCTCTCTCCTTCCCTCTTCCTCTCACCTCACTCTCACTTCCTCACTCTCTGTCTCTCGCTCTCTCTCCAACACTCTCCCTCTCCCTCCCTCTCTCGCTCTCTCTCTCTCTCTCTCTCTCTCTCTCTGCCTCTCTCTCCCTCTCCCACTCTTTCGCCCTCACTCTACCACTCCGTCTGTCTCTCTTCCGCCGCCCATTCCTAGATCACCCCCATCAAAAACAAACAGCTGCGGTTTCACACAAGATATTACTTAAGTATTTATTTACAAAAGAACGGCGAGATACCTCTCATAAATGTTTCACCCTTTCCTCCCCCCCCCCCCCCCACTCCCCCTCCGTTCTTCGAGTAACCGCCGCTCCGCCGACTGATAAGAGCCGCTGATTAAAGAGAAGGAAAATCAATGGCGTCCTGATGAGTGAAGGCTTCGCCGGCGATCAAATGCGAAACCCTCCGCGTAAGGCGATCCTCCGCACTGCCGACCTGCTGCGGGCTGTCAAAACGGCATCATCGGAGGAGCGCCAACCACCCACCACCACCACCGCCAGCGCCAGCGCCCACCTCCGCCACCTCCAACCGCTTCTCAAGGGCGGAGGAGGGATGATGGGAGGTGTGCTGGGTGTCTGTGGTTAGCTGACACGGGTTCCTGTCTTGTTTCCTGACAGATTCATGTCAGAGCAAATGCAAAGCACTTATTTCGTCCTCGTCTCTTCCCCTCCCACCTTATCCCTCTGACCAAAAACCTCCATCCCTCTCTCTCTCTCTCTTCCTCGCCATGTGACCAACCCACCCATCCACCCACTTGGTCTCTCTAAGTTCTACTGGCAAGAGCAAGTGTCACATGCAGATTCCTCCACATCTGGCTTGTCACCCCCCCCCCCCTAGTCTTTTCCTTGTGTGCTTGCCACATGAATGACTCACATGTTGTGGGTGGGTGTGCACTTTATTACCTACAGTATAATAACATATAACTACCCTGTGGTTAAACTGTTAACATTGAAACGGTATTGCTTAAGTCTACACTCTCTGTTTCTCTTGTTTGTAGCATATCTTTTGACCCTGCGGATTGGCACGTTGACATGAAGATGGCGCTGACTCTGTGATGACTGGAATTTTCTCTAAGCGAGGTTCCCATAGTCGCAACTGGAAACTCTGGCGTTTCTTAGTGATCTGTGCCTGTGACCGAACACTCTCTGCGGCAGAAAGCTCTATAAGGATCGTTCACCACAGCATGCTGACATGCCTTCATATTCTCAGTCTTGTTCTCTTTACCTTTTGAGAGCATCTTAGAGACCGACTGCCAACAGAAAATTGATGAGTGAATATTTCTTGATCTCCAAAAAGAAAAAAAGTAAAAAATGGTGCTGTGTATAACATTACTCTGTGTTGGTATGCAGGACATGAGTGCAAATCCAATATCCATAGAATAGAATATTTCATCACTACAGAGGAAAAGGTCACCAAAGCTGCCTCATCCATCCTCCATACATTTGCAGGCGGTGGTGGTTATTGACTGCTCTGTGTCTTTGACTAGACAAGTGGGCCACCACTGGTACAAAAGAAAGGTCTTTGAAAGGATTTCATATGACATTAGCAGATGACCTTAGCGCGTCCTCTCCTTGTGTGAGGTTACCATATTACTCCATTATCACAATCTGACCGGGTCAAGGAAGTCAATTGCTGTTCCTAATGGCTCATAGAGCAGCAAGGTGAACGAAATTGTCCTACAAAGTGCCCTTTATCTGCCATCGCATGCTGCCTAGCATTGGTCACTTCCTCAAATTGAGTGCACCATAGAACTAGCCGTTTTAGGCCATCTGTAAAAATATATATTAGTTTTCTGTAATGTCCCAATCTAAAAAAAAAGAATCAAAGCAGAAATTCACGTCTGTCACACACAGACAGCATAGTGTCTGAGCAAGCAAAGGTTAGCCTATACGAGTGTGCCCTCCTCTTTATCGGCAGGTTAGTCCTCCATTTCAGCCTCCTGCTGCAGGGTAGACATGTCATTCTGCTACAAAATGTTGCAGAGTGACACTTAGCCATTGAATGCTTACCAGCGATTTAGAGATTTGGAGTCCTCTCTTATGGCAGGTGTATTACAGCGCTATAGATAGGGCGTAAAGCTATTAGTTTACATACACATTTGTGTGAATAAAGTATATATTTTTGAGCTCGTATACAGTGTACAGACCATCTCCCTCTCTCTAGTTTATATACACAGTCATAGGTTCGTGACTTAAGCAGTTACCATCTTCCCACGCAGCACACATATTGTCTAAATAGCAAATTGACTTGCAGACTCATGGGTGTGTCAATGATAAAAGTCATAAAAGATATGTGACTGTGAGCATGTTAGTTCCATAGCAAGACATTTCAAATGCTATGGTGAAGAGATTTACTCCCTGCTGTTGCTTTCCTCTTATTCTTGAAACCATACATGCACATTATGAAGATATCCTGACAATATACTGTATGTAAGCATGTGCATGTGCATGTTCATGTTCATGTTCCATGAGTTGTTCACTAAAATTGTTTATTGACTTTTGTTGACTACTAAGGGCAAACAAAAGCTGACTACTTTTTGCAATACTGTATAAGAATATGTATTTTACCTGAGTCTTTTGATGACTCACCTCAGCAGATGTTTTGTGAGCCTAAAACACACTCATCAAAATGACGTGGATCCCACCATGTATTGCTTGCCTTTAATGCTTTAGTTTACACAATCATATCTTCTCTGGTACCTGTTTGAGGGACATCTTTTAAGCTCCGTATAGTCCCTGTTATATGCCAACCCGCCACCAGTACATCTGTGTACAAGTACTGATGAAAATGAGTGTGCCCAGGCAAACACAGCACGTAATTGGGGCCATGCTGTGGTATTATGAAGCACATTGGATTTACGTGGGAGAAAATCAAACTGTCCTTTGAAGTAATTCTTTGATGGATTTGCGCAGCGGGGGGAGAACATTTGGAAGAGCGCATTTGTGTGGAGAGAGAGAGAAAAAAAAGGTGCCCATCAGATGCGAAAACGGACTGAATGGGACGAGCCCAGCATGTGAAGCAGGCGAGCTTCAGAGAAATGTCAAGCAGTGACTTGTTTTCATTCTCCCCCCCATGAAAAACATACAGTGCTGTACACTGGCAGTACAAAATGTCAGCTATGAGGGGGGCGGGGCGGGGGGGCACATTGTTGAATTCATCAGATTCTTGTCAAGGGGAAAATGGCGCCACAGAAGAAACCATTAACAAGCAGGCTGCTTTTAGCTGCTGCTTTTTTGTCTGTGGGGGGTTTGCGAGCCTGCAAGAACAAGGAGGGAACTACCTTTTCCTTTGTGTCCTCTGGTACCCAATATGGTGTCCGGTAGTGCTTGTGGTGGCCCGGTGAACTTGCCTGCTCTTTGTCAAGGGGAAGCATTTGCCCAGTCGTGAGGGGCTTCAGCGAGGATCTATTAGCAAAGGCCCTGTAATACGAGGTGAAGCCAGATCCAGCTCTCCTCAGAGCAAAGTCACAGACGCTCATGTCAGTCAACAGAGAGAGAGAAAGAGGCAGAGAAAGAGGCAGAGAGAGAGAGAGGGAAGGACGAGGATGTGAGAGAGAGTGAAAGAGATAGAAGATTGATTTTTTCACGTGTAGTAATTATACCCCCATCGATTCTTTTAATTTGAGATATACACCCCTTTGTTCATTCCAATACCAGCTGATTAACTAATTACTTTTTCAGCCATGCGTGACCACAACATATCATTCCCACTTCTAGCACTGTGAAATTGAACATGGAGCCAAAAATGTGTCATTTTGTTCTTATGTGTCAGCCATTGTGCTCTTCCGTGAAAAGCCCATTCGGCCATTTCCAGCGGTGCAGCTTGCCATGGGTGTCACTATCATGTTTTTTGTGCTTATTTATTTATATATTTTTTGGCTAAGGAACTCCCGCCCTCCGAGACATCTTTTTTTGAGAATTCCTACAGAGCAGTGGTAATTGCTTCTGGGTGGGTTTGTGCCGTCAGCCATCTTCAAGGGGGATTTGTGTGACATCCAGGCTATTGATCAGTAAATTTAACACTGCCTTTTTGAGAGAGAGAGAGAGAGAGAGGGAGGGAAAGAGAGAGAGAGAGCCCAAGAGAGAGGGAGAGAGAAAGAAAAAGAGAGAGAGAGAGGGAGGTAGAGAGAGAGGGGGGAATAAAGAGAGGGAGAGAGAGAGGGAGAAAGAAAGAGAGAAAGAGCTCTGCATACAGGTCTCCACTTGTGTCACAGCTTACATCTCGCCCTGAATGACGACCTCCTCATGGCCAGCGATGATTTGGAGGGTTCTGTGGCAGCCTGTCCCCATGACCACCTCTCCGCTGGTCCTTTTTTCATCCCTCTTTCAAACATGTATTCCCTTGCTCGGCTTTTCTCCATCCCTCCTTTCTCTCAAGTGGTTCTGTTTGCCCTTTAAAAAATGTCCAGTACTTTCCACCACGGTAATTCGATGTCTGTCCTTCGCTGACAAAATGCCAACATACAATTCACTTAACATGAACCACTATCTGTTTGGTGATGGGCCAAACGTCCAGGAATTGAATGAATCTTTGGCCTCTGTGTTGTAGATGGTCGGCTAAGCATTGTGGCATTTGATGATGGCTTCTGTGCAAATTGGTAGCTTTTTAAATGTAAGTGTTGATCTATTCAGCGAACCTGATAACATGCAATCATATGCTTCCTTTGTTCACAGTGCGTTGTTCGATAACGCATTTTAAATGCAAACACTTGTATTATCCACAAAATATAGTGACACATTCATTATAAGCACAGAGATTCATGAACTGCTTGAGTAAAATCAGCAGCTAAATCAGTGGCAACGCTATTAGCTAGTTATAATTAACATCCTTCTCCAATCACCTAAATCTGCTTTAGAAACTCTACTCCCCACATTTGTTATGGCACCAGAAGAAAGACTCAAGGAGCACCGTCTGAATTCAAAATGCATTTCACAAATTAGCAGGCAGTCTGGCACGCTCCAGCGATTCTTTAAAGGAAGTTAAGTCGGCAAGCAAGTCATTTGGAAATGAATTTGCTCTCGCTACTGTCATTTGTCACGGCTGCCAGACTTGCAGGGTTCAAACACCTGGGCTGCTCAGACTGAGAACTCATTTGGGTGCCCTGATTCCACTGCAGTGTTCTGCCAGTCCACGCAGTCAGATCACTTCATTGTTTTTATTTGCATTATTTATTTATTTTATTTGGTTTCTTTTTTGTGTCCCTTTATGATATAATCTTCTTTCTGCACTGCTGTCTGTTTATTGTTAAAAGGACCATTGTTTCATTTTAGTTTAGTTTCTCTTATTTCTGCCTGTGAGTTTCAGTGATATGCAATGAAAAGTAGCCTATCGGGGAGCTAAAAAGATTTAAGTTGCAACCGTATGCAGTGGTAATATGTAAAATGTACATTGATTTTAAGATGATTCACAGATCATCCTGTGACCGTCTTGTCTTTAAACTGTATGGCCTGGGTTTTCGGTCAGGTATCCTAATTCTTATGGTTGTTGGGGAGACAGGACAGTTGACATCTCGTGGGACAACTCCTTGGTCTCTCTCTCAAGTCCTCTCCTCAAAGGCGAGGTCACTGACCCCTTGGCCGTGTATCGATAACATATCGATATCTGTGTGGCCGGTTTCGTGTTTCACCAGCCACCCATGTTTCACCTTGAGGAGGGCTCCCGCAGTACAGACAGACAGAGGCTGTTTGATCCTGTGTCATAGCTTTTCCATTATTCAACACATCGCCTGGGGAAGGTTTGTGTGCAGCCATCAATAGCCCCCCCCCCCCCCCCCCCCCAGTAAACAATAGGTACAAATGACACTTGCCAAGTCGCCTCAACCTTTTGCTAAACCTCGGCCTCCCTTTCTAGCTTGTCAATTATAAATATCGATGTTGTTTAAGAGAGCGAAGGGCTGCGTGGCCACGAACTGTTTGTTTGCGCAAGTTGAAGAATCGGAAAAGAAAGGGTGGTATGTCTTCAAGCCGAATATCTTTTTGTCCATCTATGATACATGCTTTATTTGGTTTACAGAGAGAAAGGGAAAAGTGAAAAACACTTCAAATTGTGAACCGTTTTGTTCCAGTAATTGTTACAGACAGATCATTTGTTTATAGAGACAGGTGGAATCTGTAGTTACTTAATTAGGAACAAATTAACAAGCTGTGCAAAGAAGCAACACACAAACACAGTATCAAATCATGTCTGAATATTTGAAAAATATTTGAACGAATAATTTATGCAGTAGGCCTACTTACCTGGTGATGTCGGACATTTCCTATAAAGAAGGGGAGGACATAGAGGAGGAAGAATGATATAAATGTTTTACCCTTTATTATTTGGTCACTATCTTTGATATATTATATACTGTTATATTATTTTTAGGAACTCTTGGTGTTAATAGCAAACTCACAGCCTCCAGCGTTAACATTTGCAAGACAGTGCCTCGCTAAGTAATACTACAACATGAGACAGACAGAACATCTTTCTGCTGTAGTCACACCATGCTGGGCTCGCGAACCCTCAGGTACTTTAACATCAACCATGTTTAACATGAAGCTCTTTTAAGTGTTGATGAAACACAGACAGACAGGGAGAGAGAGTGAACGATTGACATGCCTGTAGTTCATGACCCAAAAAATCTTGGATAGATATAAAAGTACTGTATTCTTCACATGAAGGGCATTGGAGAACTTTCTACACGGCAGTGCAGGGCATAGTTATGAGTTATTTGGATTCTTTGATGGTAGTTTTGTTGACAGGTATTCCAGCGGATATCTTGCTGGGGGATTCTTTGCAACTTTTATGACAAGCCTTACAGCCAAAACAAGTTTGTCTGAGGTATAAATATTATGTTTTGTGTTATCAGGTTTTGAAAAAATAGTCATGTTGACTGTCTGAATTTGGTATGTTCTCTCTACCCCTGAAAAAAACAAGGGAGAGAGAGAGAGAGAGAGAGCAAGAGAATCAGAAAGAGTGGAAGAGAGGGAGAGAGAGAGGGAGGGAGTGGGAGAGAGTGCAAGAGACAGGGAGCGAGAGAGAAAGAGGAAGAGAGGGAGGGAGGGAGATGAGTAATTGAGTTATGTTGGGTAATGAGATAATGATCAGGTTTGAGGGATAATTCCCCTCTCTCAGCCGTAATGCAGTCAAACATATGCCAGAACGCTGGCCAGCGGCTGTTTCAGGGGAGACGGGCTTTTATTAACTGTAAACATCACTTAATGTTTACCAGATAAAAACCATGCAGGATGCAAAACATCCACAAGTGTCCTCATTGAATTATTCAGAGGGTTTCGGAGAAATAAATAGAAGCTGAGAGAGGGGAGATATGAGAGGGAGAGAGAGAGAGAAAGAGAGAGCAAGAGTGAGAGAGCGAGAGAGTGGTAGAATAACAAAACGAGAACCAAGCACTTATCCTCAGTTATGTGCTATAATGAGTTTACTTCATTTGGGGATGTTTGGGAGTCATATCTACAGTAATTACATTACCTGCCACCATAAATCTGAGTTCCTCTCCACACCATTCAACAGTATTAAACACTTGTAATGTAGGTATAATGAGAATATTCATCCAACACAGCTCTACACC
>NC_085005.1:9483336-9493336 GCF_963854185.1 Sardina pilchardus | reverse complement strand
AGAACCGGCATTCTCATTCACAGTGGTGCTTTTGTTTCATGTGAAATGCAGCAGAGGAGCTAATCAAAACAATTGGGACCAGCAACACATAAAAGTAAATATTGATTATGATCGTAAGATCTGCCGATGAATCAATCATTGCGCTGAATGTTGCTAGGGCTCCCGAAAAGCAGGAGGCTATGAACACAGAGATTAATCTCCATCACTGTACATCTATAGATCTAAACGAGGGTTCTATGGTAGTCAGACACGGTATGTCTCTTGTTCTTTCCCCGTTTTAATCTATTCTTTCTTTGTCATTAACAACCAAATTGCTTCATCTGGATGAGGAAAACAATTATTCGGCTCCATGTCTGCATTAAAGTGCTCAAAGGCCGCCACCAACATTGGGTTCCTGTTGTATTGTGATTGATTATATCTAGGTACCTCAGTAATGGCCTTTTTGTCTGTAAGTGTGTATGTGAAGAGCTCTTTTGTCCGTGGCAATTAAGTTAATTGCTATTTGCTAATGTCTCCAGCCTGATAAGAGAGGCCATAGAAACCCTGTCATCCAGTCCCCTTGCGTCACAATTGCTAATTATATTTACATGTGAAAGAGTGCACTTTTGAGAGGGTAGTGCTGCTTCTATTGTTCTTTCATATAACTGTGACTCCTAAATTGAAGCTGGGCATAATTGGCTTCATCTCTCCTGCAACAGTGATGGAAGATGTGCTGTGTGGATTTGTTCATGGTTTTGCTGACTTTTCCTGTGTGTGTGTGTGTGTGTGTGTGCTGTGCATTTTAATTTGTAATTTGCATGATGATGCAAATGTTCAATGTAAATCCATATGAAGTCATGAGATGACGTTCTCAGATTTTTTTTTTTTTTTACTATTCCCCAAAGATGAGTTTCTTGCACTGCATTGCCGAATATTCCGTATTTCTGTTTGTAGCCGTTCATGGAAGTGATCTTAAGCCATAAAGCACCAGTCATCTGTGACAGATTGACTCTGATTCCAATTCTGGCTGTTGATGCGCAAAGAAATTAAGGAGGAGGGAGGGGGGGGGTAAACAATAATTGACTGCAGTCAACGGAAAAAAACAACACTGGGAAACAGAAGAGTGCTTTAACTCCTAGAGTCATTGGTGCTGCCTGGAGATTCTGTAAAATGGAAGTGATGTTGCAATGAGGGTGTGTGTGTGTGTGTGTGTGTGTGTGTGTGTGTATGGGGGTTGTGTGTGCTGATAGGCGTTTGAGTAGCGATGGCATTATGTAGGCTGATTTTCCCCAGGTGGCATGGCGAGGCATCCCAACTTCAAGTCTGCAATCTTTATATTCATGAGGTAGCAAGCTGTGGTGTGAAACGTCCCGCGCCTACTCAAGGGGGGACAGGAGGAGAACAAATGCTTCTGGTCGTCTCTCTCGTCACTTTGGGAGCCGCACAAGTCGGAGTGGGGACATTATGGGAGATTATAAAGCACAGCACATGCAGGGCTCAGCCATCTGGCCTGACATCGCTCACCTTGGAGGTGATGCATGGGGCGGGATGGACCTGCTTTCGAGCACTCCATGTGTGTGTGTGTGTGTGTGTGTGTGTGTGTGTGTGCTTGTGAGGTGCATGGTTGGAATGAAGGGGTCTATTACTGGCGCCTGTAAACTTTTGTCAACAGACAGTAAGGCAGACACATGCTCCACCATCTCGCTACTGAGGGCAATGTGTACCGGTATGTTCTTTTGCTTTTCCAAGTCAAGTTTTTAAAAGGAAGTTTAGTATGCAAAATGATCCAAATTACTGAAATTAACCAAAAGCATTCCCTTAATTCACTTATTTCAGTTTGTGTTTAGTCCAAAGGGGAAAGTGTGACAAAAATGGTAACACTCTACATGGATAGTCCGCCTGCAGCAGAAGTGTTTGCTTGACATATGTTTCTGAAGTGTTGGACTGTAACTGTTAATAGCTATTTCCACTGCTCTAGCTCTGTACAAAAAAAGTCGTATTTTTAATTGATTTAATTGGTTGTTTTCTCATTTTGTCATTGGCACTGTTAAGACCTAGTCACAATAGCAACATTGTGCAAAGCAACATTATTTTCTAAAGTACTTCATAGAATTCCGCCATTAGCGATCCATCATACCGTCATCATTATACTGTAATGATGCACTAGTGTGTCCAAAAGGTTCTCACAGAACGTGATGATTACCCTGTCAAGCCTTTCTTTATAGATAGGCTCCCAAAGTGCTATGAACCTGCCAGGCTCCCACCGAGAGACCCTCACCAAAAAATGAAATGTCCTGCTAAAACAAACCCATCAACTCCTCCATCCATGCTAATTTAATTGGCACCCTGTGTTGTGTATTTGATCACTTCCTCTCTCTTTCTCCTCTTTGTCCGCTTCTCATCCCACCAATCAGCACTGTGGACCAGCCACCAACACCGCTCCTCAAACTTGATGCCACAACGGTAGTGCTGCACCAAGATACTGAATGTATTTTACAGTATACTAACCGTACACAGATGTAAAATTGTTTCCATAGAAACTATTGACAATGGCATGGTTCTGAGCTATTAAATCTAATATCCTTCCACTGATGTCTATAAATAGCTCTACAGTGAGTTCACCGAAGTGGTGATAGTGAAACTTCTCAGATCAAAACATCTGCCCACGTTCCCGCTCACCCCCACCCCCCCCCCCCCCCCCCCCCCCAGTCTGAGGCCTATAAATGCGCACAGCAGATTTAGAGACGCAGTCCCAGCTGTTGGGCCGGGCCACAGCTGCCGCTGCTGAAGCCCATTGTCAAACAGGGGGGGGGGGGGGGGAGGTCGGAGCCCCCGTTCACCGCCAGCGGACAGAGACTCGCTTCCTCTCCCGACTAAACATGTCCGCCGCCAGTCGAGCAGAGGCTGCTTAATTACTCGTGTTATCAATCACGCACTGAGTGAGGCAGGGCCCCCAGCCCAGCGCACCTGATGTCTCCGCTGCAGATGTGTGGTGGGCGCTCGCGCTCGGCCTCGGTGAGGAGCTTTTCCCTTATTCATTCCTCCTACTTTCCTCAGCTCGTCTCTCAGTCTGTCTGTCTCGCTCTCTTTCTTTTTTCTTTGTCTCTTTCTTCTTCTCTCTCTCTCTCTCTTTTTAGTACCTCTCTCTTTCTTTTCTCTCTCTCTCTCTCTCTCTTTCCCCCTCTCTCTCTTTCTTTTCTCTCTCTCTCTCTCCCTCCATCACTCACGGTGTTACAGATTAATAGGGAGTCCTTCTACTTTCCTCATCTCATCTCGGTCTGTCGCTCTCTCTTTCTTTTCACCCTCTCTCTCCCTCTCGATCTTTCCTTCTTTCTCTCTCTCTCTCTCCCTCCACCTCCTCCATCGCTCACTGTGTTACAGATTTAATAGGGAGTCTGTGATGGAAAATGACAAAAGAACAGCGTCTGTGGGGAACCGGTTGTGTTCTGCGTGCACCTGTAAGGACCAAATTGCTCAGTGTGTGTTGAATGTGTCCTTCTGGCTGTGAACCTGCTATTCTCTGTGGTGACGGCGGCGGCCATGTTTGCCTCCAAGTAAACAGTCATGTTCAAGGAATGCAATCATCTGCAAGATCTCCACAGCACCATTAAGGAGACGTCTGGAAAGAGAGAGCGGTCCAACCCCATTAAGAGAAGAGTCCTCCGTGCCCAGAAGACAATGTTTTCTGCACTGATCATACCTGGGAAGAGTCTCCCATATATAAATAATCACGAGAAAGTATCAGCCAGGGGGTTTCAAAAGAGAGAATCCAGTCTATTGAAAATGCAAAAAAAACGTTGTTTAAGCCTCAAGAGAAACTCGACTCCTGGATTGCCCGCTGTGTTTGTTTGTTTTTCTAAAAATGCATGTGCATTTGGAGAATTGGTCTCAGCCAAAGTAGGATTTAAAGCAAGGGACCAAATCCAGAGCGGGAAAAAAAAAAAAAAACCTGGCAAGGTGATGACAGGCAGACACCACACCACACACAACAAACTCCGAGCCGCTAAAATGGCCGCTGTGGCCTAATGATGTATTAGCCAGTGTGTGTCGTTTTATGAGCCGCTGTCACTTTGAATGATGAGATCATTTCACCCTGAAACCTCATCACTGGGCCCGGAGTGTGAATGTGTTGCTTTTGCCTGGAATGACCCTCCCCGTCTCGGGGTTTTGAAAAGGAGCTTCTCGGCGGTGCTCTTTTTCTGCCTCTTTGCATGTCATTACGATCAAATTAAGCCGTCTTCACAATCAACCCTACAAATGCTTGGTGCTTGTTTTTATGCTGTCCAAAAAAAAAACACGAATATGCTCTCTGGAGTGGAATATTGTTTTATTCCTTTTCCTTTGGAGTGTTGTTTCTGAAACATGAGGTGCAAGTGAAACATGAGTGACCCACTCCAATGCTAATGCCGTGGTTGGAGAGAACGGTGGGGTGTGAAGTGGCATGACGGCGGTCACCTTGATGTGACGGGTGTTGTGCCCCCGTAACTGTTGGACGGCGCACGCCATCGCGATGCCCACTGGGCGTGGTGGCCTGGCGCCGTGGCGACGGGTCATTGATATGGCCCTCGTGTCCTCGTCGTCTTGGGGCGGGAGGACGGGAGCCATGGCGATGGCACGGCGTGGCGGCGGTGACATTTGGGCCGCTATCTGCCTCGCGCCACGGAATGGCCCCAGGAGACGGAGTCTGTCGCTCTCGCTCTCGCTCTCTCTCTCTCTCTTTCTCTCTCTCCGCCTCTTTCTCTCTCTCCATCTCTCTCTCTGTCTCAATCATTCTCTCCCTGTCTCTCTCTCTCTCTTTCTCTCTCTCTCCCTCTCTTTCTCTCTCTCTCTCTCTTACTCTCGCCCCTCTCTCTCTTTCTCTATCTCTGTCTTCCTCCCATTCTCTCTTATTCCATTGTTTGCATTGTTTCCTGCTTCTTCCTTCTCCTCCTCCTCCTCACCTTGCCTCTCTTTCTTACACTCTCTCTCTCTCTCTCTCTCTCTCTCTCTTTTCTTTTCTTATTTTCCATCGGTCTTGTCTTTCTACGCTCATAACGCTGGAGGCAGTCAGCGCCCATGCCTGCAGATCACACACACACAGACAGACACACACACACACATACACACACACACAGACTTATCTGTGCCTCGGTGACCTTCCCAGGCTCATTAGTCAGGCCTCTGGCCATGGGAGCAGCATGGGAGATAGGCAGGTCCTGAGCCCTGCATATGAGGCCGACGGACTGCTAACATCACAGTCGGCTTCACCACACACATAGCATACGACACACGCACATACACACACACAGGCACACGCGCGCACACACACACACACATACACACACACAGGCACACTCACACAACAGAGCTACACACTCTATTTAATCTCACTTCCCACATACATAGTCTCTCTATAATAGAACTGAGCGACCTCTCCTTGACCCCACGACCGTACAATGCTTTTCACAATCACTATGTTTCCCTTTTTCTTCACTCTCACTCTCCTCTCTTGCTCATGTTTTTATTATATTACTCTCTCACACACACGCGTGCACACACACACACACGCACACACACACACACACACACACGCGAACACACACACACACACACACACCCCTTACATTCTACTTACTGTACATTAAGGACCTGAAAGAGCCCATAGTGCTCTATTCAGTGCTCTCCAGATGGGAAGTCTATTTCTATATGATGAGCCAACACAACACAACACAACACATTCCCACCGCGCCGTAATCACCCCCGACATCCACTTTCAGTGCGCCTCCATTCTTCCTCCATCCGGGCGGTCTTTAAAGAGGCTCTCTATCGGCTGCAGAAGGTCACCCCTTTTTCCCTTTGTGCCGCCGGGGGGGTGGGGGTTAGCGGCCGGGCACTTTGAGCAGCGGCGGACTGGAGGTCAGGGGCTCTCACTGGGCATGGCGGAACATCTGAAGGATGAAGGTGTGTGTGTGTGTGTTTAGCCTACATGCGCACACCCGTGCGTGTATGTGAGTGTGAAGTGCGTGCATGTGTGTGAAGTGTGTGTGTGTGTGTGTGTGTGTGTGTGTGTGCATGTGTGTGTGTGTGTGTGTGTGTGTGTGTGTGTGTGTGTGTGTGTGTGTGTGTGTGTGTGTGAAGGTGTGTGTGTGTGTGTGTGTGTGTGTGAAGGTGTGTGTGTGTGTGTGTGTGTGTGTGTGTGTGTGTGCGCATGTGTGTGTGTGTGTGTGTGTGTGTGCATGCTGCTGTCCACCGGCTGCTGGGCAGGCTGGAGCTGCGTGGGCCCTGGTGACTGATGCCCGTGTCAGCCGCTGGCTCGCTGGTTTCCTCATGCCCACTGAACACCGCCGTCCCGCTGGGCACCGCAGGACATCTCCTCCAGCGCCGAGAAAAGAGACAGATTAAGAGAGAGAGAGAGAGAGAGAGAGAGAGAGAGAGAGAGAGAGAGGGGGGATAGAGAGAGAGAGAGAGAGAGGGGGGGGGGGGGTAGAGAGAGAGAGAAGGAGAGGAAGGGAAATAGATGGAGAACAACCAAACCAGAGGTGGAGACAGACAGGTGGAGATTAATGATGTAAATGAATATGGCTGGACAGAGAGGGAGAGATAGAAGAGAGGAAGGAGAAAGAGAGAGAAGAACATAAAGAGGAGAGAGAGAGAATTTAGTATAGCGTGCTTTAGCCATCTTAGAGGTAGAGGAAAGGGGAAAGAAATGGGAGGCAGAAAGGAAGAGAATGGCTGGGAAGGAGAGAGAAATCAGAGAGAGAAAGACAGAGAGAGAGAGAAGGAGAGAAATGAAATAGAAATGAAACGACGAGAGAGGCTGGGAAGGAGAGAGAGAATCAGACAGAGAGAAAGACGGAGAGAGAGCAAAAGAGAGAAGGAGAGAAATGGTAGAAATGAAGTGACGAGAGAGGCCGGGAAGGAGAGAGAGAAATCAGAGGGAGAGAGAGAATCGGTCCAGCATGCTGTAGCCATCCTCCTCTGTGCTGAGCGCTCCCGCTACATAAAGGAGACGGGGCCTCGGCTTTTTCAGACGGCTCTGGCAGTCATCTACTCATCGCCACGGCGATGATGGCAGCTCCCTCCAGAGCGAGATTTGCAGCGCAAACGCACTCACTGCCCGGTTGCATCCAAAACCACACTGCACTCAGCTGTGCGGGGAACACATGAATATTTATGACCAGACCGGCAGCCGGTATGTGGCATGTGTGTGTGTGTGTGTCTGTGTGTGTGTACTGTGTGTGTGTTTGTGTTTGTGTGCCTGTGTGTAAGTAGATACTGTGTGTGTGTGTGTGTGGGGGGGGGTGTTAGTGTGCATGCGTCTCTGTGTCTGTGAGTGTTTGTGTGTGTGTGTGTGTGTGTGTGTGTGTGTGTGTGTGTGTGTGTGTGTGTGTGTGTGGTGCAGGTGGCAAGTTACTGTGGAGCAACTGGGTGTAATGAATTCTCGAGCTGGAGGCCCTTCCACAAGCCTCGGCTCTGCTGCAGCAAGAGGAGAAGCTCTGCGTCCTGACGGACACCGGGGGGGGGGGGGGGGGGGGGGGGGGTCATTACGGGGGGGGGAGTCCAGTCTAGTCCAGGGCAGTCCAGTGTAGTCTAGTCTAATTCAGCCCAGTCCAGTCCAGTCCAGGGCAGTCCAGTGTAGTCTAGTCTAATTCAGCCCAGTCCAGGGCAGGCCGGGCACTTTATGTCCACTCAGACAAGCCATCCTCCAGCCGAGCCTCTCAAGACCAGAGAGAAAAGACGGAGGTCAGCCGAGCACAATCAGCGTCTCAACAGGCTGCCCACTCGCCACTGACCTCAGCTGAAGTGCACTGAAACATACGAGTAGCAGCCCCTCGGCACTGGCCCTTTGGACGTCTAAAAACGGAAGCCCCTGCCAGACTCGGCAGTCCAGAAAAAGAATCATGACGTGAACATGGGGAAAAAAAGACGAGCTGGTTAAGATAATCATTGTGATCCCAAAGCAGAGCAAGTGTGTTCCGTTCCGTGAATACCCACAGTGCACGTGGGTGAATTCCGCGGCATTTCCGTACGATTTCCCCACCGCTTCCTGCCCTTTGGTGTCTTAAGGCAGCGGATTACATTGCACACGAATGGAGCCCCCGCGTCTGCTGGCAAAGTCCTTAAAGTTAATAACATTGTACTCAACGCGTCCATTATTAATGTTGCAGTCACCTTGCCTGTGCGGAGATTTTTAAACGTGTTTCCTGAAGCATGGCAGAGTCATTGAATAATGAATCATTAAAGCCCGGCTCTATTCTAATCCTCTCTTGAAAGTGATTGTTCCCCCAGTTCACACATTAAAGCTTTTAGAGGCGAAGAACGGGGAATTGATGGATCCGAGGTCGAGCTTTTGGCTCCAGCGCAGTGGCACTGAATTTGAATGTGGCGCTCGGTTGGCTAGTGGCAAGAGTGCTGTCTTTCAGGTATTCATATTGCCGTGGCAGACTGGGGACGATTTTTTTTTTATTTTTCTTTATGTTGTAAAGACTAAAACTACTCTGGCAAAGCTCTGGCAAACAGAAGCGTCAAACAGATTCTCTGCTTCTCTGTCATCACACAAAACACCCATTCATCCATTAGCCCTTCAAAGGCGTGCACACACACACATACTGTACACACACACACACAGGCACACAAACACACACACAGGCGTAGAGAATACACATTCAGAGACACATAAACATATTGGCCCATCGCCCATGTCGTTTCCCTAATCCAACTGAACAAAACAAACAACGCAATGATGCTAAATTTCTAGCCTGGAGTGACATCTTACTCACCGAGTGGTGTTTAGCAACCTGTTGGCAGAGGCCCCGACAAGTCAATCGCCGTAATAAAGACGGCTTCATCGGGACGGATCGCGCCGGCGCATAATAAAGGCAGAATCGGCGAAGACAACAGATGCGCCTTCTGACGAGATTGCGAGCCCGCGACATCTGAGCGCTGACGTCTCTAATGGCAACCGACAGGGTGCTGCGGAGTGCGAGGGAGCGGTTTGCCGCGGAGGCCGTGATTGTTTCAGCCTCCGCATCCCCGACACGACGACAGATGCTCGGTGTGAAATTAAACGCGTTTGCGCCGGGAAACATCTCTCTCTATTAGCTCTGACGTGCCGTGCCGTGTCCCCCCCCCCCACCCCCCCTCTGGCAAAAGCTCAGAGCAAGATTCTGCACTTTTGGGATTACGGAGTTGTGTTTTTCATACGACCTTGTTCATTTCCTCGTTTTTATTTATGTATTTATTTATTTCGATATCTCAGTCATTTCAGGGGAAACTATATGTTTTATGGTCCTACCTCTTCTGTTCTAGCCATTTGAATGTCCATCTGAATTGGCTAATACACTTACAGTACGCTACCAGATCCCAGCGTACACAAAGTCTTTATGCTCTTCCATTGTGTGCGTGTCATAATTCTGTTCACCGTCCATTTTGTCCATGTTGTCCATGTTGTGGTCAGTGAGCAGAGGGTTCTCTCTCACACAGTGGTTGCTGTTGAACCCCAGCGTTAGTGTTCTCAGCAATCTAGTCATACTAACATGGCAATGTTTGCCAAGAAAATGACAATGTCGATATACAGCAAAATCTACTCCAGACAGAAAATGTAACCGTGGAAGATCTCTTACTGAGAAATGGGATGATTTTTCTTGTTTGAGAGAAATCCATAGTCCCTGGTTTCCCATTACACTTGATGGAGGGGAATGTGTTAGATCCTCTCAAATAGCAGTCTAATATTCACTGTAACATTGTGGGTTTTTGCCCATCGGGGGTATTGGCCTATACATAAATAATGAACGCTTATTTTAGTCCTTTATCAGTAGCCCATCACTCATGCAGAACAAAAACCTTCTGGATTATTTGCCCTCCGTGTCCTGCTCTCGGACGAGGGCGAGATTAGCCTAATTGCAGAAGCTACGCTGTGACAGTGCACTTGTGCTGGGTTTGCCCTGGAGCTACACAGCGGTGCCTGGGCTGCTAATCTGTATGGAGGCTGAGGTCTGCGCCGCTCCGCTCCGCTCCGCTCCTCTGTACAGTGGCGGCTACA
>NC_085005.1:9473336-9475836 GCF_963854185.1 Sardina pilchardus | reverse complement strand
GGGTACTGCCCGCCTGCCTGCCCCGCCACACGTGTCCTGATTAATCCTGTAACTCAGCTGCCGCTGACCCCCTCCTCCTCCTCCTCCTCTTCCACCTTCTCCTCCTCCTCCTCCTCCTCTTCCTATTCTTCCTCCTCCTCTTCCTCCTCCTCCTATTCTTCTCCCTCCTCCTCCTCCTCCCCAGCTCTGCCAGGCAGCATCCTAATGAGGTGGTTTTGCCGGCTAGCAGTCCCCATGCCACGCACACGAGAGAGAGAGAGACAGAAAGAGAGGGAGAGAGAGAGAGAGAGAGAGAGGCGTGGAGGGGGGTGGGGCGGCGGGGGGTGAGAAGCGAAAAGGCCAATAAACATCTCCCGCTATCTGAGCCTGCCACATCCATCCCACTGGCATTTGCATAAATTGAAAGCTACCCGTGAGATATTGCCAACAATGCAGATTTGGCAGATAGCGCGGCAGAGGCTGTGCACGGCGGCGACAGCTCAATTTGATTTGTTTAGAGTGATTCATTTAATCATCCCCCCCCACCCACCCCGTGCTAAAAGTATCCTAATCAAAAAGCTCTTGTGCTTCCAAGTTTGGGCTCTCAAGTGTGTGACATGAGGGGCTAGACTGTACTCATGATCAGTTTGTCTTGAGACCAGTGGAACATTCCAGAATCTGCATTCATAATGACACACGAGGCAAAGTTCTAGGAAGTGTTTGTTTGTTTACTCGTCTGTGCAAATTGTATCTGCTGTTAAACGTTAATTGCTGTTGGCTGAGACTGTTTTAAAGTATTGTTATGGCTCTGCCTGCTTTAAGAATCGGTGTAGTCATAGTCTGTCAACAGCAAACGCTCATTAAGGCCACCAACATTTTAAAAAAGGATAATACTGTTAGCTGCATATTATGGAACAGCTCCATGTACAAAAAGGGAACAAGACAGTGGCTCTTTCTCAAGCTGTGGTTTTTTTTTTTTTTTTTTTGGTGGTGGTCATGGTGAAGACAGTGTGAAATTGCTTCGTATTTTGTTGAAACTACAGTGATGTGTCTTTTTTAATGGAAGCCAAAGCGGGGAGGAGGGGAAGGAGGGAGCAAAAAGAACCCAACAGGTACCAAAAATAAAAGGTAAAAATAACCGGCGCTGAGCAGTGGGCGGCTTGTGGTCTCTCGGCTTATTAATTCTGGAGGCAGCTGAGCTTTTAATGTAGCCACCTGTATCTGGGCTTGTCATGTAGCCATCAGAAATAATCGAGGCAGAGCGAGTTCATTGTGAATCAGTGTCTACACGCTGTCAGTCGCCGCTGTATTATTTAAAGTGGGGGGCTTTACTAATTCATGGAGCTGGAGACTGGCCACAGTGACGTGACGGGAGCCGGGGAGAGGAGAGTGGAGGAGAGGAGAGGGGGATGGAGGGGAAGAGAGGAGAGAGGGATGGAGGAGAGGAGAGGGGGATGGAGGAGAGGAGAGAGGGATGGAGGAGAGGCATGGCGGTAGGGAGGATGAAGAGATACTTAGGGGGAGAGAGGTGCAGGGGAGCATAGTAGAGGTCAAGGGAGGAGCCTGCAGAGGAGAGAGGTCTGGGGTAAGGGAGGACCCTGCAGAGGAGAGGTCTGCTGGGGTAAGGGAGGACCCTACTTGGGAGACTGGGTGTTAAGGCCAGACATGATTGGAGAGTGGACAGGATTCACACACGGCATACTAAGAGTGTGCAAACCAGCACTTCTTAGCATGGATGCAGTACCCATCCTTCACTGTCTCTGTATCTGTTGTGCATAGTTGGACTATACATGCAGACACACAGACACACACACACACACACACACACACCCAGCCGCACTTTTATATGTAATCCGTTCAAATCAAATTAATATTAATTCTCAATAATTAAAACGTTAACTATGAAATTGATTTTGATGATGAGTTAGGGGTAATTATATCTTTGATGCAGCACGTATAATGGACCACATCCACAATCACACTTTGTGATAACGTGTAGCCCACAAAAATACCAAATGAGTCCAGCTTGCTCTGTATGGACAAAAGCAAAGGGCAAAGTGATTAAGTACCCGCTATGCACTAAATCACCATGACTTTCCCCCCACTGTATTCTTAAGACAGGGATGGAGTGTAAAGCCCCCAGACTGCTGATGTGAGGGTTGCATGGTGGACGAGGGGATGTTGAGACCTGGGCCCAGACTACTGGGTTAGGGAAAGTGATCTGAATGTGAATTCAGGGGGTTTAGGCGTATCGATTAGTCAGGGCTGCTGTGTGTGAGTGAGAGAGGTGTATTAGGCTATTGATTAGAGAGCCTGTCAGTGCCCTGTGGCCATATAGAGCTCTCCTGGAGAGGAGGTCTGCAAGGTTAGCGGTGTGGGTGCATGTGTGGAGGTGTTTGTGTGGGTATGGGGGGGGGGGGGGGGTCTCTGGATTTCAACTTTCTACAAACTTGATGAAGCATTCACAAATATGTCTGCAAGGCGCTCATCTCAGAACCAGAAAGTAGAAAATATTTGTCAA
>NC_085005.1:9463336-9468336 GCF_963854185.1 Sardina pilchardus | reverse complement strand
CTGTGTATACACACAACTGGCTCACTTATACACTGTTGCACCAACCTAGAATCAACATAGTCATGCACACAAAAACAACGATTTTCAAAAATATTCACCCCGCACCTCCTCAGGCTATGTCTGGTGACTGACACCGGTACACACGGAAGGTCAGAGAAGTGGGAGGTATAGTGCGTACGAGAGGCCAAAACAGTCAGGCCAATACTGCTTTTTTTACCATTATTTTACAATTCAACATTTTTACCTCTTAAAAGAAATGATGTTTTCTAAACAAAGTTTTGAAGCCATCACTCACCCCACTTCCATTCCTAGGGAATAAACCCCTCCTTACTGCCCTTTACGTCGCGCAGGAGTTGCAAAGCCTCCCACCTCCTCCCCTGCTCCTCCATTTCAAGATTAGCTCTAAGCTGCTAATTACCCCTCATCCATAGGGGGCGTCAGCGGACATCACTCGCATGCGATCCTCGCTATTGGCATCCCAGGACCAAGGCCAGCTACCAAGCCAAACTCGCTATTCTCAGTCTAAGCAATCCAGTGGCTGAACTAGTGTGCACTGTGTTTGAAAGAAAAACATGGATTTACTTCATTTCTTGTTTTGTGGTTTAGTAACCCTTTAGAGAAACCCTCTTTGACTTTTCTTCCCATATATCTTTTTTCCAGCATATATGCTTACTTTACATGATCCAGCAGCAAGTGGTCTAAGCAATCCAATGGGTGAACTAGTGAAAAAAAAAAATATATATATATATATATACTGTATATATGTATATATGTATATATCAGTATGAGAGGTACAAATATAGTGTGAAAGAATGCGGAGATGTTCTGTATATTGATTGTATGTGTGCATGGGAAGAAAGGTTTGAACTACATCTTACATGGCTCCTTATAGCAGGGAGGCTGCATCCTCTGTGTTGGTGGTCTTTGCGCCTTTGAGACCCATGAAGGGTGAATGAGCACAGAGGCTAATCAATTAGACAGACGGCTGTGGCCACGCCCACTCACCTATCGATCGCCGGCGATCTTGGCCCGAGGCTGACCCCATACGTGTGGGCAGTGTGAGTGTGCTTGGACTTAATGGGTCTTTGCCTTTGATGTGTGCACGGGTGAATGTGTTTTGGTGTACTTGTGTGAGCATAATTGTGCCGCTGGGGTCACTGTATGTCTATATATGCTGTATGCTTGTGTGTGTGTGTGTGTGTGTGTGTGTGTGTGTGTCTGTGTGTGTGTGTGAGAGAGAGGGAGAGAGAGTGTGTGTGTATGTGAGAGAGAGAGAGAGTGTGTGTGTGTGTGTGTTTGTGTGTGTAAATGTTTTTTTGTATGTGCATTTTGTGTGTGTGCGTGCTTGTGTGTGTGCGTGTGTGTGTGTGTGTGTGTGTGTGTGTGTGTGTGTGTGTGTGTGTGTGTGTGTGCGTGTGTGTGTGTGTGTGTGTGTGTGTACACACACATGCATACTTGTGTGCATCCGTCTGCGCACCAGGGGGAACATACTTCATGTCCACCAGGGGATTAGACACTCCGAGTCCTGACCGCTCCTTGAACTTCCAGCTGGTCACAGCAGCAGCGAAGCTCTCCAAACTGTCTCGTTAATTGGCTCAGTCGCCCAATAGGCAGGACCACAATATGGCCTGGATTAGCAACCCTTGGTTTGATTACTTTTCACTTAACCATGATTATCCATTTGATCCCCAAGCCGCCCCTGCTACACCCCGGGGCCATTCATTGCATTGTGTCCTGATAGCAACAGAGCACCGTCGTTAGAACTGTATTAATCAAGCCGGCGGATATTGATTCATACGACGACTGAGTTAGCCCGCTAACTAGAGCGGTGCGGCTGGGGAAATCTTGCAGGCTCGCCGTGTTTTCGGTGCTGACAAACCCTCTTTTCCTTTTTTTTCCCCAGGCGTACACGCTTACCTTACATGATTCAAGCAGCAAGTAGTCTAAAGCAGTCCAATGGGTGAACTACGTAGTGAATATATGAATATATGAATACTGTATATATGTGTGAGAGGTAAAAAATATAGTGTGAAAGAATGAGGAGATGTCTGTGGCTGTGATGGCTGTGCGGTCAGCATCGCCCCAGATGCTCTATGTGTCTCCTCAAGTGCATTCATTTGCCAAATCCGTATTGAGCCGCCTGATTGAAATTGAGTGGCATAATCACCTTTCTGGCCCAAGTGTCAGCTGGCTAATGTCTGAAGTGTTATTGAACTGTAGTGTGGGGCTGCTCAGCACACGCAACACGGCACAAAGACCCAGAGTGCGTGTGTGTGTGTGTGTGTGTGTGTGTGTGTGTCTGTGTCTCTGTGTGTGTATGTGTGAGGTGTGTCATATGCGAGTGTGTGTAAGGTATTCCTCACTTCACTGATTCCTCATTTACCCCAGTTCAGTAACTGTGCTTTCTCCATCAGATGCGAGTGTGTTTGAGTGTGTGCGAGTGTTTGCATGTGTGTGTGTGTGTGTGTTGTGTGTGTGTGTGTGTGTGTGTGTGTGTGTGTGTGTGTGTGTGTGTGTGTGTGTGTGTGTGTGTGCTTCTACTATGCTTTCTCCATCTGTGCAGTTGTTGTTTTTATTTATTTTCTTTCCCTCCTCCGCTGCTCCTCTCTTCCTCCTCCTGGTCTTGTGGCCCCTCCACTGCATAGCCTACTCTAGCTCCACATACATAACAGCGGCTTCTTACTGTACACAAACAGCTCAGGCCTGAGTCTGCAGTCAATGCTCTTATGTTTGCATACTACAAAGCAGGTCAGCTCTCTCTCTCTATCTCTCGCTCTCTCTTGCTTTCTCTCACACCCTCCTTTTCTCTCTCTGTCCCTCTCTCTTACCCTCCCTCCCTCTTACCCTTCTTCCCCTTTCTCTCTCTCTCTCTCTCTCTCTCTCTCTCTGTGTGCTTTCTCTCCTGCTGCTTCTCTCTGTCTTCCATGGGAGCATCAGGGCATAGGGGAGATGGAGGGAGATGAGGGTTGTGTGTGTGTGTGTGTGTGTAATAGACAGCCTGGAGGCTGCGCGGGGCTCTGGGGGTCTGGCTGGGACCAGAGCAGACGAGAGCGTGTAGTGCACGCATGTGTGGTATGCAGTTCAGATGGAGGGGAGAGACTGAGGAGGAAGCAGCCGGCGTGGGCTTCAGTGCACTGGGCTCAGAGGAGCTCTTGAGTGGGGGGGGGGGGGTGGGGGTACAGTGAGGGGCTTGAGATGATTGTTGAGGGCCTCCAACCCATCTATCCCAATCCCCAACACACACACACACACACACACACACACACATACACACACACACACACACACACACACACACACACACACACACACACACACACACACACACACACACACACACACACTCACCCATCCGTGTGTCCTCATTGTGGCAGGAGATCAGGGTTCACACACAGGTTAGTACAGAGCCTCCATATGTACCCTCCAGTGGGAACCCTGGTGTCATTAGGTAAGAGGAATATGCATGCAGATGTATAGCATGCCAGGGGAGGAGGAAGTGTGTGTATGTGTATGTGTGTGTGTGTGTGTGTGTGTACAGTATGTGTGTCTGAATGTGAGCGAGTGTGTGTGTGTGTGTGTGACAGAGAGAGTATTTATTGTCGAATGAGAGTCTGTGATTGTCATGTTTAAATTAGTATGTATTTGTCGTAAAAGAGAAAATGTGTGTGGTAGGGGAGAGGAGTGTGTGTTTTTATAGGGTCACTGTGTGTGTGTGTGTGTGTTTTGCGCGTGTGTGTGTTCGCTCACGTCTGCGTTTGGAGGGGAAGGGGGATTGCACGCCGTAAATCCCATCCACTGGAACTAATTATTAGCCGCTAATGGTGTCCAGATTGCCGGGGCCCCGGGCTGCCACAGCAAATACCTGTTGTTCTTGGGCCAGACTCCACCGCCGTCGCTGGACCAAATGATGCAGAACTCAATTTGGAGGGAATCATCGTGTAGCACCTCTGTTATTGGCTCCCAATGACGCGGGGGGGGGGGGGGGGGGGGGGGGGGTGAGGGGGGGGAGCAGGGGAGGGGGCGCGGATACACACGTATCCTCTCTCCGCTCGAGTGTGTGTGAAGACACACACCATCTGCTCTCTGGCCCCACTTTGCCATTCAAATGGAAAGTAAACAGATTCAGCTCTCGATCACGGCTCCATTACTAGCTGTCTCTGTCTCGGGTGGGGCCGGGGAGATGGAGATGGAGGTGGAGGTGGAGGCGGAGGCGGTGGTGTAGTCGTGGTCCCCGCTGGATTATTGTGCAGGCTGGAGTGGACGGAGGATGGGGGGGGGGGGGGGGGGGGGTTGTTGTCTCCTCCTCAGGAGATGGATGTGTTTGTGTGTGGATTTACGTGCGTCCTGTACGAGTGGGGGAGCTGTGTGGTCAAAATGACTCAGTTGCGTGCATGCATGTTTGCATATGTGTCTGTGTGTGTGGGGGGGGGGGGTCTTTTGTAAATGTTTTGCTTTGTTTTCACAGAATAGTCACAAGGGAATAGTCCCTGGCCAACGTGTAGACTATTTGGAGATGATTGACTTTGATTATGGGTGTAACTTTAATGAGATGTAGTGATGACAGATCAAATCATTGTGTGCACGTGTGTGTGTGTGTGTGTGTGTTATCAGTGTGTGTTTATAGTCAGAATATGCAACAAAATGAGTGTCCACCAAATTAGGCTTTCAGAATGCAATATCCTGGACCCACATTAGTGCTCTCATAGGAGTCCTCATTAACTGTAACCACACTTGGTGCATAACATGATCCTGTGTGGGAAACATTTTCTTTGGAGTCTACGTGTGTGAGGGGTCTCTCGGGAGATGTGTGTGTGTGTGTGTGTGTGTGTGTGTGTGTGTGTGTGTTAATATTCCTCTGTAGTGAGTGAGATCAGGACAGGACAGGGAGGGGGAGGATGAGGTGGGACAGGCTGGAGGGGGGTTTGTGGGGGTGGGCCACACACTGACTGGGGCGGATTCCAGAGCACCCTGGGGCCCCGTGTCTCGACTGGGGGGAGGCC
>NC_085005.1:9443336-9458336 GCF_963854185.1 Sardina pilchardus | reverse complement strand
TGATGCTTTCGAAAAGAGTCACCATATATCCTCATGGGTGCAAGCTTCTGTTCCGGTGAGCGGTTTTTCAATACCCAGAATTTGAAAAGCGTTTTGTCGCCACTGCAAAAAGGTTTTTTTTTGGGGGGGGAGGGTTTGTTCCTTTTCTATGTCAGATTGTTGAAGCAAATCCAGAGCTTCCCCTAACTGGAGGAGAAGCTTCTCTTGGACTATTCTGTTATTTTAAGACCTTGAGCTCTGAGGTTTTCAAAGTTCACCCTCAATCCACACGGCCTTGTCAATTTTACATTCTATTGCTGAATGTTATGTTCATATAGGTATATAAATAATTTCAAGCTTTTTTACATGGCGCATAAATAGTGTATTTAGGTAATTTTTGTCAATGTGAGAAAGTAAGAGTCCTTTAATTCCTGCAGTATTTATGAACTATGACCGTATACATAATATGAGTTTTCCACCTGTTTCAAGTATAGAGAACTATCAAGTAAGTGTCACACTGGTACAAAAAGTGTCAGATGGCTGATGAGGACATTTTTATTCATTATAATTTAGATTGGGTGTGTTTCTGTAATATTTGTGGAAATATGCAAAAGGTTGGTGTTGGGTAAAGCAATGAAGACTAAGTGGCTCCCTCCCAACTGCATCAAAAGCCTCAATCAAGACAAACTGTAAAAGATATTAACATGTGTTAATATATGTGTATATTTTGTTGTACGTCACATCCAATATGTCATTCTTTCAAGTCAGTCCAGACATGCAAACCATTCAGAACGTAATGTCACTCTCCACCACCCAACGATAAGAGAGACAATGATTGCTTTAACTTCGAGAGATAAAAAAGTGAAATGTCAGAGCAACAGCATTCCGCTGATCTATCTGCAGATAGCACCGGAGCTGGACATAGCGCTGTCTCCAGCAGTAAGGCAGATGGCTGGCATGCACAGCCACACACACACACACACACACACACACACGCACAGATCTCCGGTGCAGACTCCCGTTTAGCACATCTCGCTGGCGAGCAGAGGAGATGACCCGAAAGGTCGCGGGTGCTTTGTCAACAGCAAAAAGCCATTACCGTCTCCCCGAGGGATTGTCGCGCAACAATCGGCCTCTTTGTTTATCCACGGGAGAACGGTCGCAATTTATACAGTACCGCGGGTTTGGTGAGGTCGTATTGGCTTGTGTAATGTCACGTTGCACTAAAGGAACACTCGCGTCCAGGCGGACACTGATGCAGCGGAGGCTGAACGGATGCACCGGGTTGTGTTGCAGATGATACGGCTAGTGTGTTGATGGAGCATTCACACAGATACATAGCTGCTGTGCCTATTCAAAATTGCACAGTGTATTCCCACGGCCAGACTCGCAGCAACACAAAATCTATCTTCCCTCTGTCTGCAGGGACAGAAGTAAATGGGAAAATGAAACATACATTGGGAAGCATTTTGCCCTCAGCTGAGAATGTTCGTGCTTCAGTTTCCGGTGTTCAGGTTTTCTGTCGGCTCGTGGGCTTGTTCCCTAATGATCTTACATAAATGTTGACCTGCTGAGGTTGAAGTGATACTGTGAAGATAGTACTTTCAATAGATGCTTTATTTCTTAATCTGATAGAAATAGTCACTAGGTTTGCCTTAGGAGTAGTCACGTCTGTTAGCCAAGCAGCACCCTTTCCCAGCCCCCAAAGACTCCCAAAAGAGAAACTATTGAAGGGGAAAGGAGACAGCGGTGGCCTTCTCCGTCGCTAATACCCAGCGTCTTACCCAAAGAAGATTAAATATAATGGACCAGCGATGCATATCCAGGACATTTTGTCAGTGGATATAAATGTAATCTCCCTGACCCAAACAGTAACGACTTCTGCAGAGCCTGAGCAGGACCAGGCTATTAAAGATGCGGCCGAGAGCATTGCCCCGCTCTCTCTCTCTCTCTCTCTCTCTCTCTCTCTCTCTCTCTCTCTCTCTGCTTTGCATTACAATGCGAGGCAACGTTTTCTTTTCGTTTTTCAGACAGGCTGTCAACAGACCTCGGAGACTATACATCTTTTATGTGCTTGGAGAAAAATGCATCTCTTTTTGTTCCCTACTCCGACTCCACCAAAGAGCCAATGTTCTTTTGAAGGTAGCAACCTCTTGAGTGCATGCGAAGGTTTCGGCGAGATCTTTTGTATCGGGTTTTTTAAAAAAGCATCAAGCGATTGCCTATTGCATGTATTTTTCATACGTTACTATCTAATGCTGTAACAGCAGTACACCTGTTGACTTTTTTCCTGTTTGAAGACTTTTATCTTTCATTCAACAATCATGATGAGAAATATTGTCTTAGAGCAGCCCCAAACTCCGCGATCCCCAATGCAGTGTTGGCAGTGAAAAGATCTTTCCGGAAGGAAGACACGTTGAGCTGAACTCAACTCAAAGAAGGGGTCTATGTGCCTGGAGCCTCAGGTGCAAGTAGAACGTAAGGTTGAACATCCAAAAGTATAATCACGCGCATCCATAAATATTGGTCGGGTGCAAAATCAAAAAATTATACTTACTGTAGAAGGCAATGTAAAAATCTGCACACCGAAGCACGCCCAAAATATATTCTTTATTTTTTTTAATTATGTTTTGGGCTTTAGCAGCCCTTCCTCAGACTTTGTGTGCAGATTTTTGCATTGCCTTCTAACAAGTAGAACATAAACCAACCAAAAGGGCTCGTTGAGTGCAAAACAAGAAAAGGATTTTACAAATGTAAAAGCTGCTAAATATCGCATTGGTGAAATAGCTAAAAGTTACCGCAGCTCTAGTTGAACTTGTTGAGGAATGTTTGTTGCTTCTTCATGATGGCTTTCCCTCCCATGGTCGGAGTGAACGATCAGAAGATGAAGAGTAATGGATGGTGGTCAGGGATGGGCAAAAAGATACATCAGAATGTATTTCAAAATAAGATGCCAAATACCCTCATTTTAGACATAACAAAATAAATTACGAAATTAGAATAAAATGCTGTAATTTTGAAAATACTCAACATTTTTCAAGGGAGCGTGAAATCACTTTGCAAATCTTCCAATGTTTGCAAGCATTTAACTCCAATAAGGTTGTGTATGTGTGTGTTTGTGTGTGTATGTTTATACTGTGTGTGTGTAGTGTGTAGTGAGTAGTATGTGTCTGTCTGTGTCTGTGACATGCCAGATATCCAATCAGAATGGATCTGAAACATTGATTTTTATGTGCATCATGAGCCTGCTCAAACTACATGACGAATCAAGAGACCAGATTCAAAATTCCGTTGGATCCCTCAAAATCTGGGCTAAAATTGAGTAAAAAAAACCTGCTTGGCATGTCAGGACCAATCAGAGGCTGCATGCATCATTTTACACTTTTGTGATGTCATCACAAAATCTGTCAGAAAGTATTTAACTGTGTTTTTAATGATAAAAATACACACTAATAAATCGTTTTGTTACAAATGATCATAACATAACATGTTCCACAAAATGGAATTTACAAAATACTACTTTGTACTCGAAATACTCGTATCAGAAATACTGCCCACCCCTGATTGGTCGTAATTAACTCTGCGGCAGACGCGCCCTTGACTAGGTAGCGCAGAGCGCTCAGATACTAAGCACTCATCCTGGCAGCCTCTCAATTGAACACATCCCTCTGAATTGAGTTTTGGGCAGGCGGTGGCGTCTGCATATGTAGGGCCCATACATCATGTCTGCTTGGATTAGGCTGAACGCGCTTTAGCGGCGCTTAACCAGATCACAGAGCCTAATGCTGCCAGTCAGAGGCAGGAGAGTGGAGAGAGGAGTGTGGCCCCTCTCTCTCTCTCTCTCTCTCTCTCTCTCTCTCTCTCTCTCTCTCTATCGGTCAGGCGCCACTGAGCTGTTGAAACATCAGGCCTGTCCGCGCTCAAATTGGACAGCTGTAGCGAACGAGAGAGAGAGAGAGAGAGTGAGGGAGGGAGGAAGGAAGGAAGTGTGTGTGTGTATCGCTCAGTGAGTGTGTGTGTCTGTGCAAATATATGATCAGGTTTTTATGTGTATGCTTGTTTGACGTGTGTGGGTCTGTGTGTGTGTGTGTGTGTGTGTGTGTGTGTGTGTGTGTGTGTGTGTGTGTGTGTGTGTGTGTGTGTGTGTGTGTATGCAAATATATGATTATGTTTTTTATATGTATATGCTTGTTGTATGTGGTATTTCAGAGAGAGGCTGTACAGTCAGATGTTGTCGCCTGTCCAATTCATTCATTAAGACATACTTGTTTTTGTTCTCCATGCTAAACATCAATCAGCATCATCCATATCTGTCTCCATGTGTCTCTGTATGGTCAAGCTCTGGATCTGGGGCTGCAACTTAGCCCTCCTACATACCAAGAGACACCCACCCACTCCGCTTCCCTCTCCGCCTCCCTTCCCTCGCACCCACACACACACACACACACACACACACTCATACACACACACTTACACACACACACACACACTCCCCCTTCTCCCCCTCTCCTCCACTTTGATTCACTGCTGCAATCTCTCATCGTGATGCTACATAGCCTATCAATCATTGACAATCATTCTGTGCAGGCCCGGGATCTAGATGCGTGAATGTGAGGCCCTGCTCTCTTCCCCTTGTCGCCCGGGTGACTGTGATTCGAGGCGACTGTAATGGATTAATCTGGGAATCGGGAGCGCTCTCCCTCTCGTTCCCTCCTTCTTTCTCTCTCTCTTTCTCCCTCCCTTCCTTTCCCTCTGTCTCTTTCTCTGCCCACTGGGGGTTGATGGGGGGGGGGGGGGGGGGGGAGAGAGAGAGAGATGTAAGAGAGCGGGAGAAGGATATGTCTCCTTTCTCTCTTTCCCTTATTCTCTCTCTCTCTCTGTCCCCTCTCTCTCTTTTGCTGTCCACTGGGGGAAGATGGGAGGAGAGAGAGAGAGAGAGAGAGAGAGAGAGAAATGGAAGAGACCGGGAGAAGGATATGTCTCCTTCATTCCCAAATGGAGGCCCCTGAGGAGAGACTAAGGCTCAGTGAGTCACCTTGAGAAGACCATTTCAGTATCACACAGTTCCATCACTCAGATAGTAGTGGAGGCTCTAGTAATAGAGGGGAAGACTTTCAGTCTTTCTTTTTAAACTTTCTTCTCTCGACGATGTTTTATTAATCATTACACACGACCCTCAGTTAATGTCTGACTCATTTAAGCGTGTATTGTAAAACAGGCTAACGTCTTTCCTGACCTTAAGGGTGTATTGACTCACTCTACACTGAGATAATTCCCCAACGTTTTGCTCACCACACTGCATTTTAAACGGCCTTCACGTCGCTAAGCGCTCATTGTCAAATGATGTAATACAGGCATGCGTTTAAAAAAAAAGGCCTTTGCATCTTCTTTGTACCGACTAACACATGATGTAACACAGCGGGCTTGTTTCTCATCTCCTGTAGCATCCTCATAAATTTCAGCACTTATGTGTTTCTCATGTAGAGCAGATGTAAGCAGGGACAACATCTGATATCAATCTAGATAGTGATTTGGCCAATTCAGCGCCTCTCCTCCTTATCACTGACTAAGTCCCTGGTGAACAATGGTATGTGCCCTGGCAGAAATAGATCGTTGAATAAGCATTTTGCAACAGGACTTGATGAGGGAGAACTCATTCATCTGCGCTTGTGTCAAGATTGGAACAGCATTAGAAAACGGCCTCCCCCCTTCTCTCTCTCTCTCTCTCTCTCTCTCTCTCTCTCTCTCTCTCTCTCTCTCTCTCTCTCTCTCTCTCTCTCTCTCTCTCCTCCCCCCCCTCTCTCTCTCACTCTCTTTCTCTCTCTGTCCCCTCCCTCTCTCTCTCTCTCTTGCCTGCTTTTTCTCCTCACAAAAAAAAGGGGGACAGCTCATTCTCTGGCTCCCGTGTTCACAGCTGTGTAGAATTATGTTGGGAACAGTCATGCTGTGGTTTTCGTTGCCAGACGGGATGAAACAGAGCACATTTGGTTTTGGACCTTCCGCCAGGTTCTGCCCATGAGAAAGCCTCGAGTGTTCCAGAACACTTCATACTGAGGGACATATTAGTAAATACTGTCTGAGGAAGTAAAGGACATGAAGAGTGTGTTGTTAGAACCTGCGAATGAAACCGAGACCGCTTTGCTGTGAAATATCGAATCGCTTATGTTGCCCACGGCGACATACACTGTCCTTGGGGCTGGTATGAAAAAGTGGGAGTAAGTGAAGAGGCTTATTCCCTTTTATCCTGCTGTTTTATGGCACAGTGACAGTCAAGAGAATAGACCCACCCACAGGTAATCAATGGCCTGCTCTTAGTTGGATAGGACCGGCATAAATATGTGGGGATTTTGGAGTTTGTGAATTACATTTCTGATAACGTATCACCTCTGCTTTAACTCAGTGTGGAATGTGGAGAGGGTGGTCTTTTGGGCTGATGTTGCGTCATCTCTTCGTCTTGCCATTGTGTGTGTGTGTGTGTGTGTGTGTGTGTGTGTGTGTGTGTGTGTGTGTGTGTGTGTGTGTGTGTGTGTGACAAAAACGGCGGCTGTCTATATTGGTTACATGGCGCTTAAAAGTCCTGCTGAACCTGTGAAACTTCACTGATATCTATATGAACCACTCAACACACAGGAGTCTGGCAAGAATAATTTTCCGTAGGAGTAATCCTTTGTGTTTAATTTAGCAATAGCTGATGGTTTTCTTGCTAAAATATGCCAGGGTAATTGGTTTATTAATTTCTCTTCTTACCCAAAATGAAACATTTATGAAATTGCTCTCATGAATCTATTATTTTTTTGCTGACTGAGAACAAGAGGTCTATTTCGCTGCCAAAGTCAGCCCAGGCCAAAACCCTGCTTTGATTAACGAACACCGCATTATGTATGCCATCATAAATCACGTATTTCACGTGTGCAACTGCATACTGTAGGTCCGCTGCTCGGTTTACATTGAGCTAAAGAGAGAGTTATACGAGGACTGACCACAGCTGACTCTCGCTGGACCTTCATTGCAAGTCGGTGTTATTGTAAAGGAAGTAACATCAGTCCCTGTTGCATTACAGTGCTTTGAGGCCCTTCTCGTGGGCTGACCCACACCCACCGACTAAATCATAGGAAAAAACTCTCCTGACATGAAACAGACGGCTTTAACCAACGAAAGATGTTTAACCACCTTTTTCAGCAGCCTTCCCCTCTGACTCACACAAGGAAGGGGGAAAAAAAGAGCCAAACCTTTTCCATGAAAAATTCATTGATAATGCAGGGTAAACAAAGTCCTCCAAAATGTCCAGGAATGTTTGACTGTTTGGCAAATCCACAGTGACGCCCTGCTGCGTTTTCTTAAGGTTGGTGTATCGCTCTTGGGAGCGCGGCCTCCACCTAATTGCTATGGTGACTGACAGTGTTGCAGGCCAGTAATTTGATTTATATTGAGTTATACAAGGAACGGTTTAGAGTCTTATAAAACATGTAGAGACTCGCTTTGGCGAGCGCCGCGTTTGTTGTTGTGTGATATTTTCTTTTAACATTTTGCCCTTTTTGTGGCGGTCGACGCCAGGAGGATGAGAAATAGAGCTGTAGTCTCATCTTCTACTGCTCACCTGTTCTCTTCTCCCCCTCTGTGGTCTCCGCTCGTTTCCACGGAGGCTCCGGGCTACCGAGACTGTAATCTCCATTGTCTGACAGTTTATCTCGCAGAAATTCAATTTACACCTAGCCACCCCAGAAGAACCCTAAATTATGTACACACACGCTGATGAATTCCTACATGTGAATTAACACGCAGGCCTCAAATCCGCTGTCTAATGAGGGCCCATGGGTCTCCATTTTGTCTCCGAGAGCAATTGCGAGAAAGAGAGAGAGCGCGAGAGAGAGAGAAAGAGAGAGAGATTGCTCAGGGTCGTGCTGGCGCTAAGGCGAAGATGGAAGATGGAATCTTTTTGCAGACTGAGGTGGCGAGACGACTGGGTTCTTCTACAAAATAAAGTGGCAGATTTGCTATGAACACAGGGAGCAGTTAATCTGAGCTCAAATTTAGCATGCAGCACAGAAGCTACTTTATGGTTTAGCACTTGGCTGATGATATACCTCACATGTCACACTTGAGGAATTTATAGACACAGTTCATCATCCCATGTCCAATTGGACCGCGGATTATTTTCTGCCCTTGCTGAGTGGCTGTCTGCTTCAGCAGCAGGCTTCATGTGCCATATAAATCATAGAGCCCCATCCCACTGATAAATCAGTAACACTCCTAACCCCTTATAAGGCCCATAGAAATGCCCTTAGCTCTGGTCTAACTGTGTTACGCTATGACTGGAACAGCTTTAGATATGGAATACATTCATGAGACCTCTATTTTGGTTTATACCTTCAGTGAGCACACACACTGAAAGTTGTGAATGAATAGTATGTCACTAAAGTCGTTTTGGATGTCTCCAATAGAATCTATCCTTCAAAACATTTAATAGTGTGTTACAAATTCAGCTTCAGTTTATAATTACTATGCACTTTGACTTGAGTTAATAGCTTTGTGTATCAGCAGCCACATTTAGTAAAGCTTACAGACACTGTGATAAAAATCCAGTCTAGCATTTAAAGATTACTCATGACTGTGTTGATATACTGTGTCGTGGGTATTAAATGAACACACACACGAACTGCTGATTGGCTCGCTGCAGTTTATTACCAGCAAGTGACCAACATCTAGGAACAACATCAACACTGCTGCACAGAGCACTGCACACAGTATATGATAGGTGACGGTAGGAGTGGGAGTGACCAATACTTACAGTGTAACTCCGGCAAAAATTGACCAACGAGTGTTTTTCTGAATGAAAATACACCGTATAGGATGTGGAGACAGTATTCTTCTTTCATCAAGCACTAGCTAGCACCGGCATGCGCTGTAGCCCAAATTGCAAACAGTGGATTAGCTAAGGGAAGTGAGCTGAACACTTTCAAAGTGGCATTTTTAACCAGTAACATTGTTCAAAACAGCACCAAACTTCGTCAGTAGCTTGCTCTTGGTCCCTACACATAAAACGAAGCACCAACAATGTCGTTCACTAACCTTGAGTTTACTACAGAAGACTGTTAAGAACACTTACCAACTCTCCCTTTACCAGCTCCTCCCGAAGGGAAATCCATATTAAGGCAATTATGTGACATGAGATCTTGGCTTTCCTTCGTAAATCCAGTCGGTATTATAGTATTAGTAGTATTATTGGGTTGGGGGGGGGGGGGGGGGTCCTGTCAGTCCTGGGCCCTTAGAATCCGAAGTTGTTTTCTTTTCGCCTCATTTGTTCTTTCTAAGGTTATTTTCCCATTTTAACATGAAATATTTAAGAGACTATGTCAATGCTATAGAGGCATAGAGGAGAGAGAGCCTTAATTAAGCCGTACTCCAAAACTCAACAACTGTGTAATTAATTGCACTGCACAAGGTAAACACACTAATTAAAAGGGTGGGTGCCTGTTAATTAGCAGAAAACTTTAAAATAAGTATTATTTTTCTGTCTCGGTGCAATTCCCTGAAATTATGTCTCTTTTTTATCTGTAACTTTTATCTATACTTAATATGTTTCCTTTGCTATGAAGCAGTAAAAATAGAAGTGGGGTATGATGATCAATTAGAGCTAACAATTATGACAGTGCTTTAGATAAATGGAGGTGTGTGTGTGGGGGGGGGGTGTTCTTGTTTGGGTCTCTTGTCTGTAGTTTGACTGGTGTAAAATAACACCAGGCAACAATTTGTCACCTTTTGTTGGTAGCTGTACTTTTTAATGAGCAGTCACTTTTGTTATCATCTTGAAATTAGTTTTGATAGAAGTTGTGCCATGGCCATGTTAAGAACAGAACAAAAACATTTGTCATTCCCTCGAGCCATCCAGACTATGCACCATGTTGTTCAAGAAAGATGATAAAAAGATGCTAGTTAGCATGTTAGCAAACTGGTGTCCGTGTCAGCTGGGCTGTTACTGATGCTTGTAAGGTGGTGGGTTTTGTATATTTTGGGGGCTTTTGCCTCCAGTCAGACAGGACAGTCAAGAACAACAGGAATGTGGTGGTTGGTGTGAAAGACAAGTTTATGTGAAGAAATATGTCCACAATGTGCTGTTATTTAGATCTAAATCTGAAACCTTGTTGCTCAAATGATACCTGGGCCTTTGAGATAGCTTTTTAGCAATTTAGCAATTGTATTGAATGGTGAATCTTAAATATGAACGTTAACAAAACTTTACTGGAGGTTCAAGAGGAGCACATATGGATGAGTGACAGCTGTCAGTCGGTCATGAAAGTGATCATGTCTCTACATGCCGCGCCTTCCAGCCCAGCTCAGCATCCCACCTCCTCCACATCATTCCTTATAATTCACTTGTAATCACTTGTTTACACACCACCCCACCCCTGCCCAAAGTCCCCAGTCCCCTCCCCAGACAGTGCATGCACAACTCCCTAAGGCGTTTCAGGACCATGGACAGCTACTAAAGTGTCGAAATACGCCTTCAGAGGCAATCATCCAGCTAGCTATACAGTATGTTTTATATTCACGTGTTGTTGTGTGCTTGGGTTATGAATATGTTCTCTTGATGTTATATTGCCCACGATTATCCTGTTCCATCCTCAGATCCAGTTAACTGTTGGCCTGCAAGTAACAGCGCTAATGAGCATCGGCAATCAATGCCGCCCAATCGGAATGCGTTTAGATGGATCTATAGAGACCCGGGCCCTTGGCCCTTCGTGCTAGTCCGCTGCACAGCCCTGAATGGTGCAGGGGGGGGATTCTATTGATATCCTACTGATCGCTCTCATTGTGTTAAAGCAGCCATCCTGGCCTCCATCAATTAAAGGACAGGGTTTCTCTGAGGCTCCCCATCGATTGCTAATTCATTCTGGCTGCTCTGTCCCCCTGCTGAGTGGAATCAGCCGGCTCTGTTCTCATGACTGGCTGGCTGGCTGACTGGCTGCGCTGAGAAAAAAGGCAGGTGCTAGAGCTCCAATAATGATTAAATAATTCAATGGGAAAAATGTGGGCTTTTTTTGAGTGGACCCTGAGAAGTGGAGAGCCAAGGGTCAGTGCCAATAAAAAGGCTTTTTTTTCTCTCTCCCTCTCTCTCTTTCTCAGCTTCTTCTGATAGATCTCTTCATGCCCTAACCATTCCAGGTCCTGTCCTCTCATTTTTCTTTTTCTAGTATATTTGTTGGCCTCTTTGCCTTTATTCGGATAGGACAGTGAAGATAGACAGGAGGTGAGTGGGGGAGAGAGAGATGGGGTGGGATCGACAGGTCAGATTTGAACCTGGGTCCCTGTGGGCACTTGGACCCGTATGTGGTATGAGCGCTGTGGCCTGTTGCACCGCATCTCTCCCATTTTTGTCTCTTTTAAAACATTAATGCGAGATATATACCTGTATTGATATATGTACCTGTGTATATATACCAATACTACTCCCTGGTGTCTCAACACTGATAAGCATAAGTTCATTTCTGTTGATAGGTTAAACGGTAAATGTATTCTGAAACTGAGCATTTCACTGATGAGAGCTAATGAGGTGGTGTACAGTACTAGATGTCTAGCCTGAGCTCCTAGACAAGCTCATCAGACTTGCAGTCGTGGGTTGGATTGGAATGTTAAGAATGAAGATTTTCTTAAATGTGGGGCAGCTGTGGCCTACTGGTTAGGGCTTCGACCTTGTAACAGGAGAGTTGCCGGTTCGATCCCCGACTAGTCCAAGGCTGAAGTGCCCTTGAGCAAGGCACCTAATCCCTCACTGCTCCCCGAGTGCCACTGTATGAAGGCAGCTCACTGCTCCAGGTTAGTGTGTACTTCACCTCACTGTGTATTCACTGTGTGCTGCTGTGTGTGTTCACTAATTCACGGATGGGATAAATGCAGAGACCAAAGTCCTTGTATACGCAAGTATCCTAAGTATACATGGCCAATATAAGCCTGATTTGATTGATTTGATTTTGAGAGAGGGTCCTATAATCTTGGATTTTGTGAGTGGCCAGCACAGTTCTGTTTCACGGCATCTGGTTCTGTTTATTTGTGGTTCCGTCCAGTTTCTCGAGCCAATCGGTTCTCTTGGATGGATGACACAACTGTGCTAACAATTCGCACCGTTGGATCTTGAGGCAGTATTAGAGCAAGCTCAGAATAGCCGTTGCTTTCTATGGGTGTGAAGTTTGAATTGAATTCTGTCTTTCTCTCTCTCTGTGGCAGTTTTACTCTATGGATCCATACTGCATACTGTACAGTACCCCTTCCAACATCCCGCGCTCACCAACAGCGAAAGTGACGCTTTCCCAGGTTGACATTTCATGAATTAAGAAGCGTATTTGTCGCCGGCTCCAGAGGAGTGTGAAGGGAGCTTGGCGAGGGGGGGGCGTGATAGGCTGACGAGGATTAAGGCTCTCTTGAATGAGCCGCTCTGGATCAGGGTTTTTTTTCTTTTTCTTGTGCTCCGCTCTGCTGGGGTGGCGAGGGAGAAGAAGGAAGAGGATTTTGAAATGATTCCCTGGAGAGTTGTCACTCAGACAGGTGTCATCCATACATGCTCACACACACACACACACACACACACACACACACACACACACACACAGCCCCGGATCTGACCACCCAGAACAGCATGCATGCAGAGTTCAGCTGGTTTGAATGCTTGAAGGATGACATTCTTATCCCTCCCACCCACCCCCCACACACACGCGCACACACGCACTCACACACTCACACACACACCCATGCATCCATGCACACCCCCCCCCCCACACACACACACACACACATATACCACATACACACACACACACACACACACACACCCATGCACCCCCCCACCCACACACACACCCACACACACACAATGTTCCATTTTCATGAATACTGCATGAAGACACATTGCGGCAGGTACTTTTTTGTTGGAGGATGATCCTTCGTGTGACATCATTAGCTGGTAGCTATCCTGTGTGGTAGCCTACCTCCATGTCCCTTCTGAGCAGTGATAATTGCCTTGAAAGGATGCCAAAAATAATTACACTACGGAAAAGAGTGGCCAAATGTTATTTATTTACTTATTTATTTGACATTCTCAATTTCCGTTGTGCTGGGTGTGTTTCAGAAGCACGTCCCAGTAATCTCCAGTTCTCCTCCCTCTCCCTCCATCTTGACTGCCTCTGTGTTCTTATAATTGGATTCCCCTCTTTGGCAAAGCTATCAACATGACAGGAGTTATTGATTTCTGAGTGGATTGTGTTTCACATGTCAAAATGTGAGCTCAGTCTACAGTAAAAAGGAGAAGGGAAAAATGCTGATTTATGAAAACTGTGCTGTTCATCTTAAGGAAGTCTGCTTTGACTTGCACCGCTCTTGTATGCTATAAATAACTGTCAGCAGACAGGGTATTGAGATTCCATGGGCTAGATATGGTTGACTGGATCAAAGCGTGTTTGCGACAAAATACCACTCTTGGGTGCATCTGTGCCTTAACAGCTAAAAATCCCCCTCTCTAGAAATGAGCAATCAATTCACAGCACCGTCAGCCAAAGCCCAGGGCCTTAACTCACAATATATGTAATTTTACAATCCGGAAATCTATTAATATTTGAAAAAAACTAAGTGTCATTTTAAAACATGGCTCTTTCTTCGCTGCTGCAGTCAGTAGTTCTTCGCGACATGGCACCATTTCTCAGACATGTCTTCATTAGCGGGTCACTATTTTGCATTTTCCGCTCTACGAAAGTTCACCCACCGTATGACATGGTGATTAATGTAGCCTATTATGCTACAGAAGCCCCTTGTCCCCCCCCCACTGGCTCACAATCTTTTAACCTGTTGAGGAGTGAATTATTTTCCAAGTTCCTTCTAGAATTCAACGCAAACAATCTATAGTTTCAGTGTTCTGTATACAGTCTGTGGGGAAAATCTCTGAGGGTAATTGGCTCATCATAATGCGGAACTCTCTGTTCACCGAACATTCTAATCACATACAGTATTTGTGACCTTTGATACCCCTCAACTGCCCCATGTACAGTAGAGGATCCATACCGCGGGTTGGTGTGCTTGAGTGAATGAGACCATACTTGTCAGCTCTCGGAGCCTGAGAGCTGGTGAATGAGGAGCGTGTGTGTGTGTGCTATTCTGTATGACGGCTCATGCTGTAATTCAAAACGCTTCTCAAATTGACAGCATGGCGCTAACAACAAAGTCAACACTTGGAGCTTACAGCACAAGCGCTGACTGAAATATCTACGCCTTAAGTTCGGTCTGTAAATCCATCTGGGAGGAAACATCTGGGTCAAGGCTGGACTTAGCCGCCATGTCCCCCAGAGTTAGATACGATGATACACAACCCCCTTCTCGTCTCTGGAACTCAGTCTGGCACACCCACAGCATAGTTCATTGAAGTGGTCAGGATCATCTAGCCTATAGCTCCCAAAAATAGCGAAAGACTTAGCAGAAGCTGATGTCTCGAAATGTACCTTTAAAGCATGCAGCTGCCAAGACTGAACCTGTCCAACTTCATTAGAAATGACATGGTGGACATTATCAGGATTTACACATCACATTTCTTGATTTAACAGCACTCATAGTTTACAGTAAGTGACTGAATTGGCCAATGCATTCTGTACTTTAAGTACAAAAATGATATATTATGAATCACTATGTACATTATTGCAATTTGTTCAAATTGCAGTGTGAGCACATATGTAACTATGGCGGCTGATGTAGGTTCAGATGCAGGTTGGCACTGCAGCATTTTTCAGCCATTTCCTGTAGTAAAGAGTGTTTTTAGAGAAAATAATGCTTAGTGTGGCTTTAGAGATTAGTGTTACGGAATGTAAATATAGATTTTATCTAAAAACTTCATGTTCTAAATATTAAAACATACCTTCCAACACATTGTACAAATAGTGAAATATGCCAATATATTGTATCAGGGCAACAAAGAAAAATATACAGAAGGGATGGAGGGATGGATGGATGGCTGGACAAAAGATGAATGGATGAATAAAGCATGAG
>NC_085005.1:9433336-9440836 GCF_963854185.1 Sardina pilchardus | reverse complement strand
CCACTATGTTCACAGTTCTTGTCATGATGTTTGAACCTTCTGGAATCTTGGCAGTTGTATTTATAAGATGTGTTGTCATGCCCCTGTCTCACGAACTCACAGCTGGTGACTGGAAGGTGTTTGTGCCATTACATGTTGCTCTGTGTGTGTGTGTGTGTGTGTATGTGTGTGTGCGCGTTTGTCTGATTCATTTGACAGCTCCGCTCTCTGACTCTCTCTCCTCTCTCCTCCTCTCTCCTCCTCCTCCCCTCTCACCTGCAGATTCGACTACCAGGAGCTGCTCCACAACTCGAGTTTCTGCCTGGTCCCCCGGGGTCGTCGCCTGGGCTCCTTCCGGTTCCTGGAGGCCCTGCAGGTGTGTGCTGCTGCGTGAGGTTCTCCTCCTCCAAACAAAGTCCCTTCAAGGCTCCCCGCCTCACCCCCTGCGCACTCCACTTGAGTGGTTCCCTTGGAAACGAGCCATGATCGCTCATGTCGTCAAGAGGCGAGGTTATGGCGAGATGTTTTTTGCAAACCCTCTGGGTCGAGAGCACTGGTGTTTGGCTTATTGGTATTGACAAGCTGTCATCTTTTCAAAAACAACCCAAGAAGCCCCTTCTGTATAGTAGATACAGATTCAGACTATTTTTATCTGCCTCACTCTATACCACCCACTTTCATTAGCACCTGGTCTCTCTCTCTCTCTCTCTCCTCCTCACTTAGTCTCTCTCTCTCTCTCTCCCCTCCTCACTTAGTCTCTGTCTCTCTCTCTCTCTCTCCTCCCTGAGTCTCTCTCTCTTTCCTCCTCACTCTATCTCTCTCTCTCCTCCTCCCTGAGTCTATCTCTCTCCTCCTCACTTAGTCTCTCTCTCCCTCCTTTCTTAGTTTCTCTCTTTCTCTCACTCTCACTCTCTCTCCCCTCCTTTCTTGGTCTCTCTCTCTCCCATCATTTCTGGATCTCTCTCTCTCTCGCTCTCTCTCTCCCTCCTTTCTTAGTTTCTCTCTCTCACTCTCACTCTCACTCTCTCTCCCATCCTTTCTTGATCTCTCACTCTCACTCTCTCTCTCCCATCCATTCTTGATCTCTCGCTCTCTCTCTCCTTTCCTTTCTTAGTCTCTCTCTTGCTCTCTGTCTCGCTCTCTCCCCTCCTTACTTGGTCTCTCTCTCACTCTCTGTCTTTCTCTCCGATCCTTACTTTCTCTCTCTCTCTCTCCCCTCCTCACTCTCTCTCTCCTTCCCCTCCCCTCTTAGTCTCTGTTTATCTTCTCTCGTTCTCTTACTCTCCCTGTCACCTCATCTTCCTTTTTTCATTGTTTCTGTATTGATATTCTTGTTCGACTTTCTCTCTCTCCATCCTCCCTCCTGTATCTCTATCCATCTCTCTTCTCTTCCTCCCTTAGTCACTTCCTCTCCTTATCTGAACCCTCCCTCCATTTGTCTCCCTCTTCCTGTCCCGGCCTCCATCTCTCTCTCTCTCTTCCTGTCCCGGCCTCCATCTCTCTCTCTCTCTCTCTCTCTCTCTCTCTCTCTCTCTCTCTCTCTCTCTCTCCCTCTCATTTCCTTTATCAGACAGTTAAATGGTGTTCATTAAGCGGGCTTAAGTCATCCAGACAAGGGCTTTATTGAAACACCCCTAAATGCCTCATAAACCTTCTGCAATTTCTGTCTCCCATTACAAAGGTAAAGCTTTTCATTAGAGGACATGCTTTATGGGTCCGTCTGCAAAGTTGTTCGGCTAAATTAAGCGAGCCTGCCGCGGCGACCGCAAAAATGTCCGGCCGAGCTCCGTCGCTTTTTTATTTGATTTGTTTATGTCACAGGTTAACCTTTGAAATAGGGCTTACAAGCGCAACTTGAGCTTATTAAAGTATGCCAGAAGAAATAACAAGTCAAGGATCTTGTAGAGCCAGCTTGGGATTATTGCTAATAAAGCCCCGCAAGGTTGCTGCGGATCGCGACGCAGAGTGGACAAATTGTCAGTGATCGTTTACCAAAACGCTGTTCGCGTCATGATTTCAAAGATTAATGTCATGATAACGACACACACACACACACACACACACACACACACACACACACACACACACACACACACACACACACAAAGTGTGTTAAATCACTACCTGTACAGAGCTCCGGCTGTTTCACTTTTCTACAGCACCCAGATTGCAGAGGGCCCCCCACCTCTGAGGGGGTAGAACAGCAAAAGGCTTTTACGCGCGACACACATTGAACAGCAGCATCGACACTCTCACCCAATTTATCATCTCCGCTCCCACAATAAGGAGGGCAGCCATGCAGATGGTTGGGTGTTGGAGGAGAGGAGAGGAGAGGAGAGGAGAGAAGGGAGGGATGAAGAGGAGAGGAGAGGAGAGGAGGGAGGGATGCTGTCTCTGACTCAGCATGTCCGCTGGCTGAGTTGTTTTCAGGGTTTCTTTTCTCTTTTTTTTCTTTTGTTTTTCTGTCCATCTAGAAGGGGATGGGTGGCAAAGTTTCTCACTAGCTCAGTGTGCCCTCCGGCTCAGCAGTTTCCAGTGTCTGTCTTCATCTGAGGAAGTTCACAGTTCCCGCCCGAAGCCTTGGATAATGGAACATGTCTGACTAGCCTGTGTTTCTACTGAGTACCATGTTCAATAAAAGGAATTCTAAATAAGCAGCCAAAGCATAACCTCACCTCAACGCTCACCCTCACAAGTATCAACTCAGGTTCTAACAAAACACAACCATCTCTCACTATTTCTCACTATTCGTTGGTGTTCTGCTCTATAGATTATGTGTATTTACTGAGGACAATGGCTGCTATTACCGGGCTGGGAAATGTGTCGTGACTTGTGATTGAAGGCAATCATTTAGAGAAGTGGTTTCTTTAAACCTGAAAATGGCAGCTTTTAATGATAAGTGTGTCTCTCCCAGAATTGCCCTGCAGTACCCTGTGATGTTAACATGGTTTCTATCCTTTCTAATATCGAGAATATCAACCTTGATGAGATCTATGATAAAACACCTTTCTAATTTTGAGAATATCCACCTCGCTGAGATCTGTGACAAAGCCTTTCTAATTTGGAGAATACTCACCTGTGCTGTGTGCGGCTGTATCCTGTAAGAACTGATGTTCACCAGCTCCTTTTGAACTTTCCAGCGAGCGTCTGGAGCTTTCGCTACAGCACTACTCTGCAGCTCTCCCCCCGTTCTCGAGAGCTGGGAGGATTTAGAGAGGCTCGAGGTGGAAGCCTCGACTCAGCAACTACCGCCGGCTTCCTTAAGTCTCAAATCGGTGTCAGCTTTTTAATGATCCTAGGAGCATGGTGCGAGGATCTCGAAAAAACAAAACCAGACAAAAAACCTCCTTTTCCGTGGCTCCGCATGCTTGAGCTATTGATGCACTTTAGATTGAGAATCAAATAGTTCCCTCTGTGTCTACAGAGACACAGTCAGAGGCCCAAATGGAAGTGCAGCTCGAAGTCTATTCTAGTAATTACTGTAGCATGCCATGTTGCTGTTTAGTATACTAGATGTGTTGCTGTTGAGTTGAATGATGTGGAGTATAATACATGCCTTATCTCAGACAAAGGACTAGTGCTCTAAATCTGATCTTTTGTAATCATTAGATTCACTTTTCTTCAGGCCCTTGTAAGCCCCTTAAAAGTGCTTTCAGGTCCATTACATTTCCACTTCAATGAGAGTGTTTTCTTTTTTTTTTTATCTTATTTCTTTTTATTTTTTTTGAGGCACGCCATCGCTTTGGGTCGTTTTCCTCTTCCTTGCCTATGCATAGGAAGTCGCCTTTGTGAACACTAAAACCTTGTCACTTGACAGGCAGAGCAGACTCATCATCTGGGACTAATGAAAGCGGAATGACTCTATTTTGTTTCGGGTGTTTTCTTTCAAGCAAAGCCAAATGGGGTTTAGATGAATCAAAGTATGACTCCATTCGGCTGGTTGGAGAAAACAATGGCACTTTTTGTCACAGCGCTTCAGTGTACCCGTCTACGGGTTTCTCTTATTTACCATGTGGGTTCCACTCGTAACCTCCTGACTCATATGACAATAGCAGACTCATAGTGCTTTCCAGTATTCTAAAAGCTGAGGGGACCAGATGATGAAACCGACAAAGCTTTAGATGTCAGGTGCTATTATAGGCTTGCAGCACATTATGTATTGTACAGTCCACAGTGGTCTTGTAAGGGTCCAAAAGTTTGTGTTTGTGTAGCATGCAACATGCAGGTTTGCAGGTTATGCAACATGCAGGTTTGCAGGATTCTGGTGAGGTGGTACTGTATTTACGTGGAGGGAGGGATCAAGTCTTGTTCTTCTCAGCCAATCCTGTCGCATAATGTCTCATCATACCTCATAAACGGAACACAACATGATCATTATGACAAGGGGGGACATTTCGGATAAATGTGATGGCTCGTTTTACAATCTGAATGCTCTTGTATCGTATTAAAGACACAAAGGCTCACAATGGCAGAAATGAGATTATGTAGCAACAAAATGATTTTGGAAACATTGTGTTAAGGTAAAAAAAAACTGCTAAGGGTGCCTTTAATTCACATTCCTGTTACACGCTACTGACAAAGAATTCTTCGCCTCTTTTTTAAGAGATACATTCCAACACTTGCTTAAAGGGATCCCCTGAGGAATTTCAAATAGTAGTAGCCGTTTCCTTGAAACTGTGCCAGAGCAGGATCTGTTTTAGTGTCAGGGGTAGAGTGCAAGCTCGTCTTATTGCTTCCCCTTAATATTCATGTTTTACCGTTAACTCGCCCTGTTAGCAGTTATGTGCCTTTATGTAATTACAATACGACAGTTAGGGAACACAGGGAAAAAACACCAAACCTACATCAAACACAATGATAACATGTCAAAAGCTGTGTTGGAGAATCCATACACAAGGAAATACATTTAAACAATTAGTATTATTTTCAGTATTATAATTAGAATGGAATTGAGCGACAAAAAAAGATAGTTCCAACTTTAAAACATAATGGCAATTTTAAACACCACAATGCATTTTGTGTACCATCTGTCTTAATAAATTCTCTCTGTGTGTTAAAAAACTAATGTATGTCATTTACTTGCCATCACTTGATATTAGCGGTATGATGATTATGTTTTGTCAGGTTTGTCCTAGTGGGTGGGGAGGAGAGCATGTGATTGAAGAAGCATATGAAGTAATGTCTATTTAATGAGTCAATTTTTAGGTTAATGCTTCAATTAACAATGAAAAATAGACCAAATAACATTAGCAGCCAATTTGGTTCTTAAATTAAATCCTAAATCATAATTTGAACAGCATCCTCATGCACTGTTTATGGAATTGTACTTAAGTCAGTCAGGGTTTATACTGTATGTTGTGGTGGGGTGCTGTGTGTTTCTTCAATTTCGTGGAACCATTGGTCCTCATCTCAATAGAATGCATTTTCCCGGCTCAAAACTCACATTACATTTCGCCACACATTGGGCAAACATTTCCATCCTAACCAAGTTTTGGTGGATCATTTCTAATTGGTTTTGCAATAGTGTAGTGCCTTGGGAAATGTCTTTGCACTCACTGCTATCCTGTCATACTGTAGGAAAACAGCATTGTTGAGCAGCCCCAATTACGAAACCAAAAACATGTTTTAGGGTGTTATATTAGGATAAATATGTTGTCCTAAAATTAAGTTGTTCATTCTGACAGTATTGCCATTTGAATTAGCCTGAGTGAGCCCAGATAAACATGTTAACCCATTTCAGTTTGCTCTACAATTGCTAACATCCAGGCTAGGCTTGTATAGACATGTATTGAAAATGCAATGATGGTGAATAGTTACTCCAAGTAAAAGGATGTTTTCCTGATGTGCTTACCACATGTGCCATGACTTGAATCTACAGTACAGTGTTTGATTGTGTCTTCTCAGGCTGCCTGTATCCCGGTGTTGCTCAGTAATGGCTGGGAGCTGCCCTTCTCTGAGATCATCGACTGGAACAAAGCAGCCATCATCGGTGACGAAAGGCTCCTGCTCCAGGTACTACCTCACCACAAATGCCCTTTGACCTCAAAAGCCCATTGCCGGGGGGCACCGTGGCACAGCTGGCTACAGCACCCATGCCACACTTGGGTCCAAGTGCCCATGGGGCACCAGGGCACCGGAGTCCAACCCGGGTCATGACCCGATCCCACCCCATCTCTCCCACTCGCTTCCTGTCTCTCTCTTCACTGGCCTGTCACGATGAAGGCAAAAAAGCCCAAACAAATTAAATTAGATTTAAAAAGAATGACCTTTTTTCCAAATACCTATTCTGATGTTTGCAGCTCTATAGCAAAAAAAATCCTGAATATCTTGAACCTGCTGCTATTGTACTTTCGGATAAATGCACTGACTCATTTGACAATTGGAATGGTCTTTGTGTAATTTCACACTGTAGTCACCTACAGTGCTCCTAACAAAGGCTTCTGTTGGGCATTGGGTATCCTGCAGTTCTTGTTGTTAAAAGACACCTTCCAACCATTTCCTCAAAACAAATGTCCAGTATTGTGCATTTTCTTGAAGCTGTGCCTGCACAGGAATATACCAGTGTCTCTGTCACCTCACAAGCCTGTCTCATTGCTGCTCCTCAATATTCCATTTCTTAATTGAGACCAGGAGCAATCTTTCCTTATGTGTGTTGTGTGGGAGAGTGATAATCATGTGTTCTTAGGTTACTTATTTCGACAGAAGGCAGAGAAAAAAAATATACATAGAGAGAGGGAGAGGGAGAGTGAAAGAGAGGGAGAGATGGCTGGTGAAATGCCACTCTACCTGAACACATTAATCCACAATTTTCCCCATTTCTCCTCACATCCATCCAGTACCATTCCCTCTAGCCAGAGACCCCTATATCAATAACCCCCCTTTCTATCAATTACGGCTACATCCTGTAAGATGTATGATATTTATACTCTTTAATTACTGAACTTATTAACAGTTGGTACCTCTCTGGCCATTGGTGGCTTGGAGCGAGTGGGGTAATTAATATGGCGAAAGCCAGGGGATTTTTGAAATATGAGAGGCAAAATGTCACCAAAGACATGAAAGCCAATGAGGATATTATAATAAGGGGAAGAAAAAAACCAGCCGGAGGGATAGAGAGGAAAAAAAGGAAGTAAAGAAGGAAATTGAACTCCAAGGTTTTAGTCTTTGTTCTCTGCATCCATCTCTCTCTCTCTCTCTCTCTCTCTCTCTCTCTCTCTCTCTCTGCTCCATGCTCTATGTCCCCTCATGGCTTAGTAGATTGTAACAATTAATAATTGTGGCTTGTGTATATCACCCATTGATCTCCACTGCCTTATGAGATCTCCATCTTCCCCAGTTCCTGTAACGCACAGAGGGAGGCTTTCATTACGTTTGATTTGCATCTACACAATCACGCTGCTTGAAGCGTATAGTGCTATTAAAAGCTATGAGTGGCTTTAATTCAAGTCCCCATAATAACGGCTGATTACTCACCATTGTACGGAAGCTATCTACAAAAGCCAGCTTTGCCTTGTTCTCTCC
>NC_085005.1:9414029-9433136 GCF_963854185.1 Sardina pilchardus | reverse complement strand
TCCCTGGTACACCCAGAGGACTCAAAAGAACATGTGGCCTCAGAGGATTCTAAAGGCCACCAGGGATCCCCAGGGAACAATCTGTCACCAAAGACCCACCTGGGGAAAGCTCAATTTAGGGCTGTAATGGGGTGCAAGCAAGTTTTTTTGTTGTAATATTTATGATACTATTTTATAGTGAGCTATTGTTTTTTATTGTGTTGTGTTTTGTTTTGTTGTATGTTGTTGTCACTGTATGGGTATATCTTATAACAAGGATCAAGCGCATATCTTTCAAAATGTTTCAACAAGTCTGCTTTATTTCGGTGAGAAACCCTGCAGGGCAAGCTTCATTCCCCCCGTATGGTTAAACATATTTGATTTCACATACTACTTTTTCTCTTTTATTTTTTCTCTTCCTCTCTGCCTCTCTTCCTCTCTTCTCCTCTCCTCCTCTCTCTCCTCACAGATCCCTTCAATTACCAGATCGGTGGACCATGACAGGATATTGGCGCTCCGGCAACAGACACAGTTCCTGTGGGACGCCTATTTTTCTTCAGTCGCAAAAATAGTATTAACTACATTAGAGGTAAGTGCTTGTGTTACGCCGAGGCCGTCAGCTGGCAGTATGGGTGGTGGTGGTGGTGGTGGTGGTGTTTGTGTGTGTATGTGTTTGTGTGAGAGTGAGAGAGAGTGTGTGTGTGTGTGTCAGTGTGTGTGTGTGTGTGTGTGTGAGAGAGAGAGAGAGATAGAGTGTTTGTGTGAGTGTGTGAGAGAGAGAGAGTTTGTGTGAGTGTGTGTGTGAGAGAGAGAGAGAGTGTGTGTGTGTGTGTGTGTGGTGGGGGGTATGTGACGGGCGGGGTGTGATGAGGGAGGGGAGGGGAGGGGCGGAGCGGAGTGGCCAGGGTCAGACAGGAAACCGTGGCGATAATGGATGGCCCCTTTTATAATGTGCAAAACGTGGAGAGCATGAATTGATGGGCTGCTACTGGGGAGCCTTAGCCGCTCTCCTCGTGATTCTCCCGCACGTTTAGATTGCCGTTTTACAGCAGGGCAACTAATTATGGAGACCCCAGTCTCTCAGCTATTACGTTTGGCCCATCTTTATCTGTCCATATTTCTCTCCGTTTGCACCTGCAGTAGTCTCTTTATACCTGCCTCCCTCCCCCTCTCTCTCTTTCTCTCTCTCTCTTTATCTCTGTCTCTCTCTCTCTCCCTGGGAGACCAGAGTCTTTCATCATACTTCATCTTCATGCTGGTTTACTCACAACCAGATCTCTCTCATGCATTATAAAATGGCTGCTACTGTACCACTTTCAAGCAAAAAAGAAATGCAATTCTTGTATTTTTATCTCTTCAGAAGTCTATTCAGATGTGCGATAGTTTTTTTTTTTTAGCAGAGTGTCAGTTTCTTATTAGTATATTTTCAAGAAATTAGGTATATTGCAGCATACTGTTTGTGGCATATTGTGTCATTAAGTGGATTTAGAAAATGGGTGCTGCCCTTTGCCATCTACAGACTCATCAATACGGCATTGATGTTCATCAGTGTGTGTTGACCTTGGATAACTAATGAGAGACACTAGAGAGAAAGATGACTCTCTGGTATGTCTGGTATGGTTCTCTATGATATCGTCCACATTTAGTTTGAACCTACACAAAGTCTTGACAGGGTGCGCAGGTTGAGAATTTGTGACGGTTCCGAAAACCTTTACGGTTAGAAACAGATTGTCTGATAAATACTGTAGCTGTTTTTCGAACTGTTCGTGATCTCAAGCGGGCGGCTTTTCAATATGCCCCGCAAATGAATGAGACGTTACACGTTTTCAGCATTCAGTACTTGAATGAACAGAATAGACTTCTGCGGTGAGATCCTTTTCAAGTGGCATAACCATGGTTACTAAGAGAAATGAAAATCAATGCCTTTGTGATGTTTCGCTAGAGAAAACAGGGCGCCTGGGGTTTGAGTGGGAGTCAGAGGAGCAGCAGGACTTGGAGGACTTTTTTTGTGTCAACGCACACATCTCTCTCTCTCTCTCTCTCTCTCTCTGAGTGAAAAGGCTCAAGCTCAATAGTCGCGGCGCAAAAGGGGCCGAGACCGCGGTGTGAGGGGGGAAAAAAACTTTTGGCACAGTATGAATCATTTCCATCCTGCGGAGCCAATAAGGCCGCCCTTGATTGACCTCCTCCTGTCTGTGTTATTGATAATGATTCATTTTTGGTCCGAGGCAATTAGCATTGGCATGGAAACTGTTTAACCGGCATGCTCTCTCTCTCTCTCTCACTCTCTCGGCTCGCCGTCGAACGTCGATGGACGCTGATGGATGTGCTGTTGTGACAGGTCAGGTTAACAACTCGCTGGGTTCAGGGCTCCCACGGCTTTAAATCACGGACTGCTTTACGGAGCTCCGATAGAACTGAGTTTTTATGCAGTGTGCGTGGATGTGAGGGGTGGTGACACAAAGGTTGCCAGAGAAATCTCAGACGTGTAAATACACGGTTTGTACTTTCGTTTAGCCTTTTTGAGGCTGCAATTAAAGTGGTTAGAGCAGTAATTAGGTCTAAATCGCCAGCACACTGTTGATGGAACAGTTAAGGGACGTCATAGGGCTCCTATTTCATGGCCTACTCCTCTTGGCTCTTGGTGTCAGCAAGAAGAGTGTTGAATTCTACAGTTACAGGGAGGCTAGGGCGGGCACGTAACGGGGCGTTCTGTTAGCGCAGTGTCTGAAGCCCGGCGCCCACCAGAAGTGGCGTTCAGCGGTGTTCGGCGGTCTGGGCTTGACGCGCAGGATTTTAGAATAGTTTTCTATCTCTGTGCGGCTGCTGCGCGGCAGACGTTTCCAGTGGGTGTTGCTCCATTGAAAACAATGGAGTTCTATTTTTTTTATTGTCGCGGCGCGCCGCGTACGTGACCGGTGGGCGATGGCCTTGACTCTGCTGCAACAATTAGCCTCCACTTTAAGCAATGGAACTACAGATAACAGATAGTGATAGTGGCGTGTGCATTCGAAAAAAAAACCGACCAGTTTTTTAGTTAGCTAGTTTCACGCGTCACGAACGGAGCCGGTGTGGCCCCCCAGTGTTAGTACAGACGTGGGCTACAATGGCTGGCATGGCCTCCGCAGCTATTGAAAGGTAGATTGTAGGAGTGAATGTTAAAGTGTTTTGAGTGTGAGTGTTTTATGCATTCAGCTGATTTACCACTGGGAAATGTATACTGAACCAAGGACGCTCTCTTAAGGCCACCAGGAAGTGCGCTATTCATATTTCTTTAGCTTACTAATGTTTGCCATATCACCTCAGCTCCAGCCATCTTGTTCTTTTAACAGCGCCACGGCCATGTCATATTTCCTGATATGATTTATTTCATCTTGAAATGAAAAGTATTGTTGCGGCCTTGCATTATTTGTTTTCTGCCCACGAACAACGAGTAATTTCATTTTTCTATGAGACATTGGAAACGTTCCCCATACATGAAGAAACTGGAGACAAAAAAAAACAAAAACCTGAAGACATAGAGAGACAGATAGATGTTGGTTAATAGAAAAACAAGATGCACAGATAGAGAGAGAGAGAGAGAGAGAGAGGGCAGATGTACAGTGAGGAATACCAGTTGAAATTCCTCCGTAGACTCCACACCTCATAAAGCCTAGAGCCTTAGTGTGGCAAGGGGGGAGAGAGGTTCTTTCTCTCGAGCCGTCTGGGTTCCATATCACCAGGTGCGCCTTACAGAGAGCCAACAAAGCCAGCTCCACCCCCCAACTCCCTCCCCCTCCCTCCTCCCTGCCGCCGGCCGCACTCCTTTTGTCCCGACGCGTTAAGCGCTCGCCGGTACCTGTAGACGGACGAGATGGAGGAAATGAGGCGTCGGTGGCGCGGCCCAGCGAGTGGTCGGCCCCGGCTCCTGTGAGGGCTCGTGGGTAAGTGCCGAGAGGAAGTCGGGCGAGCGCCTCAAGCTCTCGCCTCAGTGCTCTCCGTGCACGCCGGGGGGACCACAAGTTCAGCTTTGTTTATGTTTATGGCGTCGGTGTGGTTGGTTGCTTGCTTGATGGTATTGGAAGGATTGATGTTTGTTTGTTGGTTTATTTATTTGTTTTTTTTCCAGGGCGGGGGGAGTTGTTTTGTCGAAACTGGCTCAGGTACAATCACTCTGATGGAAAAACAACAAAAAAACTGCAGCACAATGCTGTGATGCTCATTAAAGCATGCACTCTCTGAGAGCGCTGTATTGAGGGAGTCTGGGAGTCCCTTCCAGAGCAGATGCAACGGCCAGTTCATAAATCATCCCTCTTTTTCGGCCCTGGAAACAACTTGAGGAGCGCAAATGAACTCCACATATGTGTGGTAAACTCAAGGGGAAGGCAGGGGGGCAGCTCTAAACGAGGTGCGCTTGCTAATTAGTCTCCCTCAATGATCTTAATTAAGACCAGCAGCCCCCTGTCTACGGGAGAAACCTGGAAGAGGTAGGACTCGGTAAGCAGCAGGAGGGGAAAGAGGCAAGAGGGAGGGAAGAGAGAGAACGGAGGGGAGAGAGAGAGAGAGATGGAGGGAGAGAGGAAGACTGACAGAGAGGGGGTAGTGTCCATATGGAGGGCTCTGTCTTTGGAGCCAAGAGCCAACAGCCAAGAACAGGAATGGGGCAGCTGTTCTATTTTAGGATATCTCCAGTGTCTTCTTGGATAGATCCCACCAATGCGCATACTGGGCTTTATTCATGGTTGACTGCTTTTAAATTATACTTTGTGTTGTGGGAAGACAGGTACAGTACAGCCTGTATATTAAAACAGAATGGCCATGGACTAATTAATTTGATAATATTTCACTATGTGTCTAACATAGTGCTTCTTGAAAGCAGTTGTGAAAAATTCTGTCAGAGCCCAGATGTTGTCAAATTATTGGAATATTCAATTATAATCCCTCACTTTGGCCTGTAGGACACAAATGTAGAGACTGTATCAATGTAATATCCATGGCTCCCACAGTATATGAGGTGTGTGTGTAGAGTATTTGGCCTCACAGTGATTACATACTGTATATCTTGACTTAACAAGATGTATGTACTGTACACTTTAGGTTTTACACACTAGGTTTTTCAATTGTGTAATTTGTTTACTTGATTTGTCTTCGAGAGGCAAATTGGGTTTAGCACAGATACCTTCAAACACATCATTACACAACACAACATGCATCCATACAAATCAATAAAGTCAGCATATAAATTGAGTATATTGAACTTACCTCTTTATAACCTCTTTAACTCTTTCTGGTTAGATGGTACTGGTCAACCCGCTGTTCCCTCATCATGGTCCCACAGGTTGAAAGATGTTTCCCCAAGTCATTTTTGGGGGTGATTTTGGAGTGCCTGATTCATTTTGCTTGAAGAAGTCCCTGTTGGGTTGTAACTTCCCATTTACTTAGTCCTGCACCTGGCCTAAAGATAGTTGGGATGTACACGCCAACCACTCTGACTTTGAGATTTTGGAGTGTCCATAACAGGATACAAGAATGCTTTCAGTGGAGGACTTGTCAGATAAACGGAAAAACTGAGAATCTTATCAACAATATATTCATGTTTTTTTTTCTTGTGTTTATGTGCTGTTTTGTTTACAACAGATAATCCGGGATCGAATACACTCCCACATATCCAGAAGTAGACTGATGTGGAATGCTCTGCCTGGTGGTCTGTACGTTTTGCCACAGTTCTCCACAGACCCTTCAGTGTTCCCCTTCTATTACTCCCTACTGGGTGAGTTGAACGCAAATCCAATTACATGTTTATTATGTGCACTGTGGTGTAATCTAATAGTAGATGGTAAATTCATCAGATTACCCTATTTTGCTCTGGTAATGTAATTCAGTGGAATTATCTCAACATAATATGGTATTTTGCTTGTTATTAACAGATTACTGAAAGGGTGGAAACAGCTTGCTTACCATCTTTTATGTGACATAATTCTATTGCTTCATGTTGAGTCTGCTGATGGTGTTATTGCCATGTTTCAAACATGGCACAACAGATAATCGTATGGATGTGTGCAATATTAAGGTCTCAAGGTGGAAAGTCAATCAGAATTCAGCAATTAGGTAATAAGTAGGATCTTCAAACACGTTGATAAATTCACATTACAGTTCAATAACACGGCTCATCTTTATTTATCTCATTTATTCTCAACACCGACATCCCAGCCCTTTTAAGACAGACATCGCTTCTGATCAAGTCCCATTAAACAAAGAATCACTCTGCGTTATGCTTGGTTAGTCCTTGATAAACAGTCAGCGGCGTGTGGAGAATCAGCGGCCATCTTTCTAATGACACTAACCTCTGAGACCTCCCTTCACACATCACATCCATTACTATAGCAGCAGGCACGGCCCCCCACACAACACACACACCCACTCACCCCCACACTGCAGCACCACCGCCACCGACACTAACACAGGTCAAACAAAAACTTAGATGGCTATAGATAGACCTTGTTTTTCAAGACAGACACTAATGGAGAGAGAGGTAGAGGTACTGTAGATAGAGAGAGAGGGGAGAGATGGAAAGAGAGAGACAGAGAGAGAGAGAGAGAGAGAGAGAGAAAGACATGCAGATCTTTGAACATATCCAGAGGAACAGAAAAGACCTTTTAGTTCTCTGACTAAATGTGCAAAGCTGATGGAGTGTTGTGGGCACATACTAAATTAATGCAGGGTGTATAGGTGAAACTCTGCTGTTGGAAAGCAGTCACATTTCCACAGTGTTCAATAAGGATGAGAAATTGCAAATATATACAGTATTCACCCCCTTTACAAGGAGTCTGTGTGGATAGGTCTCAGTTAAGGCTTGTACAGTACATCTAGATATTTCAATTGTATTACATTTTTCTTTGTAAAACTGCTCAAGTTCTGTCAAGTTACACAGGGATTGGGTCTATGGACAACGTTTTCCAAGTCTTGGGCATACAGGAACATTCACCTTGTTCTCTTTGAGCTATTTCTGTGTAGCTTTCGTTGTATGCTTTGGGTCATTGTCTTGCTGGAAAGTAAATCTCCTGTTAAGTTGTAGTTCCCTTGCAAACTGAATCAGATTGTCCTCCAGGAGTTCCATATATTTTGCAGAATTCGTTTTACTTTTACCTTTACAAGCCTCCCAGGGCCAGGTGTCGAGAAGCATCCTTGTTTTTGCACGATGCTGCCATCATCATGCTTCACAGCAGGGATGGTGTGTTTGTGGTGATGTGTAGTGTCTGGTGTCTGCCAACCGTAGCATCGAGTCTGATGATCAATTTGGTCTCATCAGACCAAAGAATGGTCTTCCATTTGACCTTGGAGTCACCCACATGTCTTTGGGTGAACTTTAGTCCAGATTTAATATGAGCTTTGCCACTCACCCATAGAGCTTTGACTGGTGAAGATCCGGGGCAATAGTTGTTATATGCAGAGTTACTCCCATCTCCCAGCTGCCCACTCAGTTTGTAGGGAAAGCCTGTTCTGGGCAGATTTAGAAATTTGCCATATTCCTTCTATCTTTAATGATGGATTTCACTGGACTCCAGGGGATGTTCAGTGACTTGAAAATTTTTTTTGTATCCATCCCCTCACTTATACTTCTCAATAACCTTTTCTCTGAGTTGCTGGAGTGTTCTTTTGTCTTCATGGTGGAAATGTAGCCAGGAATACTGATGACCCAGTGACTGGACCTTCCAGACACAGGTGTCTTTATATTACTATACTGCTATACACAGTCACTGGTGGGGGGTTGTGTAAGTGTTTATGCAACCACTTATTCTACATTATACACACTGTATTTCAATTAATTATTTGTAGAAATGCTGCTTTCACTTGTACATTAAAGAGAGTGTTTTTAATGTTTGTCAAGAAAGATAAATTACATTGACCATGATTCCACTTCTAAAGACAATAAAAGAGAAAATATCCAAGGGGGTGATTGCTTTTTTATAGGCACCAAATCTCTTTCTAGCTTTATGAAAGTGCAGTTGTAAATGAAATGATGGCAACCCATTAGAGTTTAATTAATTAATTAATGGTGAACCCTTGAGCCAGCCATGTATCATAATTATGACGACAGATGATGAAAATATTTCTTTCAAACTCTTCCATATTTTCAGACGTATTTCATTGAACCTGAGGGGTTGTCCATGGCTGTTTTCACAGAATGTTATTATAAAGTCAAGCTCTATTTAAATATTTTAGTATTTCAATTCAAATGAACTATATGCCAGACAGTTAATTTTGGAGGTAAAAAATGACTCATCATGGTAGATTTGTTCACTTTGGGGTATGTTACTTAAGTTAACTTGCACTCTAGGTCTTTGAAGTTGCTGTAGAGGAACTCTCATAGTCTGTGTTATCAGACCCTTGTGAATGATGGAGGGGAGAGAGAAAGAGGGAAAAATCTCAAATTATTTATATTTTAGCCTCTAGCTGTTTAATGAACGGATTGACTTTGGTCTTAAAGGAGATTAATGAGATGTCAGCACACTGGTTTTCAACATGACATTGTCCATCTTGTTAAACGGCCCTGCGCTGAACCTGTCGGCCATGCTTCACATGACCAGAGCTGTCTCCTTATATGAAATTACATCTGTGGACATTACGGTGCTGCTTTCCCCATGGATGTAGAATCTGCTGAATTCAAGTCAAATTTGTCGTCAGTTCTTAGACTTGCAGTCTTTCTTTCGTTATTTCTGTCTTTCTTTTAGTCACACTCACTCTTTAGCACTTACTCGCACACACCTCTCCTCTCTCATGCAGAGAGACAGAAAGATTGAGAGAGAGAGAGAGAGAGAGAGAGAAAGAGAAGCACAGATGGATACACACACACACACACACACACACACACACACACACACACACACTCCAAATTGCTTCATTTGCCGAGCCTCGGCCGCCACAGTCCGCTGGCACAGTGGCGTGGCGCTGCCCCCTCCTTCGATCATGCGAGCCGCCCGTTTCCTGCCACCGCTGTCAATATTAATGAGCTCCGCTCTGAGTTAAGGGCCCAGCCGCGTCTCAACTCCCCCTGCTCGCCTCCTCCCCCTTGCCTCCTTCATCCTCCTCTCCTCCGAAGTGTGCATTAACCTCACGGCAGCTCCGCTCAGTGGCCTGCAGTCCGCGCTCCCCATGCAACTCACACTGTCCCCAGCTCACCTCAAAGACCCACACTGAGGCGGCCATGTTGTGTTGTGTTGGCCACTGTTGTGTTGGAGACTCACCCAGGTTCAGAGAAGGTAGCGAGGTAGTGTCTGTCTTATATAATAATAATAATGCCCGAGGCCACAACTCTGATGGTATGGTGAAGGATGGGAAAGGGGAAAGATACCTATGGATGAATTAATAGCTTGCCCTCCAGATGCCTTGAATTTCGTCTTCCCTCGTTTTTTTTTCCGTTTTTTTGTTCTTAGAGAATGTTTGAGTGGGAGAATGTCAGAGGGAGGAAAATGTGGGCCTTGATCACAAGCTGTGTGCTTTCTTGGCCATCGTTTCCTCTTCTGCAAGTTGCGACTCGCTGTGTGCGGGTTACATAATGGAGGTTTCAAAGGGGCCTTTGAACGGTTCTCAAGATGGCCGGCACAAACGGGGGGGAGATGTCTGAGGGACACAGCCGAGCGCCTCATCAAGCGCCGCGAGGACTTTTCAAAACTGCGGCTCTGCAGTGGCTTTTTTTGGGGGAAAAGTCGGCCACTGCTCTCGTAGTAGAACGTCGGCACACTTGGTTTTGATTAAGTTTCTCTCGAATGTCTGCACCCAGCAGAATCGAACGCTAATCTGATTTGACAGAAATGAAACCTGATGTGAAAGTTTTTTTTTATTTTTCATTTTTATTGCAATGAATCAAGCAAACCCATCTGCTCTTTCAGAGAGAGAGAAACAGAAAAAGAGAGAGAGAAAAATGGTTTTGAGAGTGGAGGAAGAAGAGATAGAAGAGAGAGCGAGAGAGAGGTCAAGGTGAAGGGAATAGGAGCAGAAGAGGTAGAAGAGAGAGAGAGAGAGAAAGAAGAGAGGTATTGAGAGTGGATGAGGAAGAGGTAGAAGAGAGAGATATAGAGAGAAAGAGACAAGAGCGAGAGATGTGTGATTGGCGAAGCCTCGGCCTTGTTGAGGGGCTAGCGGAGGAGACGGGACGGAGGGCCGCCATCTGGAGGGCCGTGCCGTGCCACGCCACGCTGTGCCACGCTTTAAATAGAAGAGTAGCCGCGCGGCTCACGGGAGAGGCCCGGTTCAGCACCCCGTGTCTGCAAGATTGATTGGAAGGCTTTTAGCACGGCGCTCAGAGTGAGCAATGCATCCAGCAGCAGCAGCAGCAGCAGTAACAGCACACCACGAGAGGTTGGGGGGGATGGGACATGTGTGTTAAAGTGTTAAAGCGTGTGTGTGTGTGTGTGTGTGTGTGCGCACGCGTGTATGCGTGTGTGTGCGCGTATGCGCGCGTGTATGTGTGTGTCTGCGTGTGTGTGTGTGTGTGTGTGCGTGCGTGTGTGTGTGTGTGTGTTCTCCTGCAGGTAAAAGCCCGTCCCTGGAGTTCACTGCAGTGGTGCAGGTGGTGACCCCCCTCCAGTCTCAGCTGCAGCCAGTGCTCAAACTCATCATTGCCGTTGCCAAATCCAAGTTCTGTGCACAGGTGAGAGGTCGCCCAGCTAGGAGCAGCAGACCCTGCAGCCTACTTCACACCCAAATGGGGGGCAGACAGCTAAAAAGCGCTCATACTGACTTCTCAAACTTTTGTTACTGCAAAGTCAAATCCTTTTAAAATACTGAAAAGTGAATTCCTGTATTTGGCTTCCAGCCTAAATATGTTATTACAAAGACATCGTATAACCCAGTGACACTAATTTTTAAAACGTTGTGCAATATTTCCTTTTATTTTATTTGGCTTTGAACTATCAAATCCATGTGGGAAATATCTCAAGAACCTTGTGTTCCGAGTGTAAGATAGAGATTAAATGCTATCAGTCATGGGTGAAAGCAAATAAATTGGCCATTTATTGGTGTATTGTTACAGCAGGCAGCAGTGGCGTATCAAACTTAGGCAGAGATATGAAATATTAAAACATCTTGAGCTGTAATTCAGAGATCTCTCTCTCTCTCTCACTCACTCCAGGCCTCTGGTACTACACCAGTGGGATGTTAAAAGGCTTTAGAATGACACGCCTCCAAGAGACTGGTGTCAGAAGGAATGGTGTCAGACAGTTTGAAAATGTTGCCTTAACAGATATGACATCATTATTATTTTATTCATATATCTACACTAGATATATGAATAAAAAAGGTGCTACATAGACCAAAAAATGTATATATGAAAATATATGAACTGTTCATCAAAGGAGCCCCTAAGGTTTTTTAATGCCTGCATGGTTCTATAAAGCACCCCAAGAACCCTTTTTTCAGGAGTGTAGTGTAGCTCATTATTTAAACGTTGTACCTTCATTCTGTCCTGCTGGCGATTGGTCTAACCCTCTGGGCTTTGCTCCTGCAGATCCTAGTGCTGTGGAATTGTGACAAGCCTTTACCTCCCAAGAGCAAGTGGCCCTCCACCAGTGTGCCTATCACCGTTATTGAGGGACAGAGAAAGGTAAGGCTGACCAGCGACGACTGTGGATGGGGTCATGTTTTTCACACGACTGCTCTTCTCTTCTGACAAATGCTCTTCCGCTTAGAATTGTTGGTTGCGCTTTATTGGAAGGTGTCTGCACTGCAGAAGAGTGACATGACACTGCCCTGAACGCAGTGGCATGTTCTAAATAAGTCATAAATGCTTATGACATAAGGCAGGCCTATTCAACTAGCGGCCCGCGGGCCAGATGTGGCCCGGTTAAAATTTCCTGTGGCCCGCGTGTCTCGTCATGAGAATGAATTCGCTTTGATGGGTGCGCATAGATCTTCATATGATTGGCGAGTAGCGCACTGTCGGCCCGCCCCTACTGGCCAGACTAATTCTTCCAGTTATCTTGACTCAGAGAACACAGCACATCACTACACAAACTGACATGTCCAAATGTGTAACTAGTTTTAAATGTTATCATTAAATGTTAATTAAATTACGATTTCTTACCGCAAGATTCTAAACCTCGAGCGTGCGCAAATCAAAAATGTTACAATCATACCCGGTCTCCGTTCCTCCGAGCCCTCGGGAAAGTTATTGGAAAAGGAGCTGTGGTTTGTAGAGAATTGCCTCTTGACTTTATATTCCTTCCTTACAGCGATGGATTCGTTGCACAATAAACATGAAAGTCTCGTACTTGTTGCAGAGGGTAAAATGAACGATTATCGTTGTCAATTAGACGTTTCTTTAGACAGAGCCATCTTCACTCCACTCGTGGGAATGTTATTGTTTGTCATTTGCGCAGGCTCGAAGTTTAGAATCTTTGGCGGTAAGAAATCGTGAAATAGATAAACAGAGGCAGAGCTGGCATTACTTTTTGTTTAAATTCAATGCTAATTATTATATTTGAGAGATTGCCGATGTAGGCTACTGTGTGTGTTTGAAGCACTTATGAGCCTAATTATCTTGAAGTAGGCTAGTAAATCAACACTGCAATTTTTCCCACTGATGCATGATATGGCAGCTATCAGACATCAGGTATGAAATAATATGGTTAGCCTGGGTGTTTTCAAATACTTGTATTGTAGTTTGTGTGGCAGCCTATCACCTGTCTGAGAAGATTTGTTTTTTTAATGGATATGGATAGTAGGCTATGTTCTTAGTTTCTATTCCAGTGTTTGTTGACATAGGCTACTGATATTGCCACTGTATAAAATTCTATTGAATTGAATTGAATTTTGCTGTGACTTTATAAAATATTGTTGGATACAATTATTTTGCGGCGTCTTATTTTATGTGGCCCCCAAAAACCCAGTGATTTTTCCATTCGGCCCTCTTGGTACTGAAGTTGAATAGCCCTGACATAAGGCTTCTGTAATTAAAGTGTCATTTGGTTGCTCAATGGTGTTTTTTGCCCCCAACGGCACTTTCCAGGCAGCGCAGCCTAAAAGGCACTACCTTTACCCTATTCCTAACCTCAACCCCCTCAACCCTCATCCTACCCCTAAACTGAGAGGAGTAGTGCCTTGAAGGCAGCGCTGCCTGGAAGGCACCGTTGAGGGCAAATAGTACCAAAGACCCATTTGGTTTTTGTCATGACAAGTTAAGGTTAGGATTAGCGTTCATGGGTCATGACAGTGTCACTCTTATGTAGATACCTTCAAGAGACTAAATGGATCAAGATATGGAACGAGAACCCTAAACAACCAACTGATGCATGAAACATGCCTGTTGGGTCATTAATCTACTTGGTAATCCTATAATATCACAGCTAATCATTTAGCTCATCATGTTGTCAAAGGGGTAACTTACCGTGAAGAGTTAGGAAACAAAGGTACAGATGATATGCCGATCCAGATCACAATCACTGCCATCACCATTGTTTTTTTTTTTTTTTAAATAAGGCTAATGTTGGTAAATCTTTTAGCATGAATCATTCCAACGGTCTAACAACTGTTTAGAGCTCTTGTTTATATTCTTCTGTCTTTTCTGCCATTTTCTGCCCTGTCACGTCAAATAGACAACAAAGATATTCACAATAGGAAGAGAGGCATGTTTGGTTTGTTTATTGGAGATTGAATAGTCTTGTTTATAATAGTTGTGTTTCTAGTGAAAAGACTGCCACGTGCTTCACACCTCTGAACTGTTGTCTCCTGTGATTGTAGTTGCTGTCAACATGATTCACGGCAATTCAGCATAATGCATTCAGTTCAGTTTGGAGTTTCTGTGATTGAATCCAAGCTACAGTATAGAACACTTTAAAACTGCCACCACTCTCTGTTAAAGAATGCTTACAAGGTCCTCATCAAAAAAGTAGCTTCAATTGTCTACTTGAGTGCTATTTCTTCCTCCACTGGCTCTGCATAAATGTAGGTCTTAAATGGGGGCTTTTTATTCAAATGACAATGTTTTCATGCATTATATTTGGGAGATGTGCTCCCTCCTTTTGGAAATCAAACACCGGAGGCCGGTGTGGTAAACATGATGTTAGAACAAATGTGTTGGGAGATGTTTTTGTTTCCTCAGATATGTGGGCCCAAAGTGACGTTAGCAGCGCTTGTTAGCTTCCACCAGACTTTCAACCCACCAGCCACTTTAGGAATCGTCCCTACTCTGTAGTGTGTGCTCCATATGCTAACTAAGGGGCCTATGAGCATGGGAACTTTCTGACTTTTTGTTTTGCACAGACATTTTTTGTGGCTTATGGAAAAGCTCTTGACAGATTCTGATGCATTTTATTCTTATCTATTTTAGTCATATATATATTTATATTTATACACTTCATCTTCTGAACACAGCTACATATTTAAAAGTGCCAGTTTTCTGAAATCAGTATCTATGACTCAACCTACCCAAATCATCGGTTTTATTTGAGTGGCATTTATTTAGTCTGATGCTATTTCAATAATTTGCTTATTTGAGACAATCATGCTGTCCTACAATACACATTGTTTTTTCCTTTCTCCAAATTTAGCATGGTTGTTATGGAAACAGATGTATAGCCGATAAGTGTCGTCACACACTGCGTTAAGATGCTATAATCTTCACATAATCCTTATTTGAAATGGGAAAAAACATTCCTATGTCAGTGTATGATGTAAACACTGAGACCAAAGGCGCAAGTGAAATATGTCCACTTGTCGTGTCTTTACCGACAACATAATAAGAGAGTTAACAATCTCACATGGAGGAAACCCCTTGTGAAACATCACATAATTTACTTTCAGAATGCAACATATTCATCACTGCGCTTGGCGAATTACCAATGGGGAAAACAATGCATAATAGGGAAGTGATTCCACTTAAAGAAATAGATCCTTTTAAACACTACATCCACCACTAGCTTGTGTTCTGGCGTAGCGGGCCCCTTCGTTAGGTTTGCAAAGGGTTCATGACTTCCTCCCATCTGCATGCTGCAGTGATGGGATCGGATCCCAGTGTTGGCTGACACAGAGGATGAGAATCTCTATCAAAACCAGCTGGACGCACCGACTGCAGTGAAATCTGAGCTTTTCTGACACAGATAATGATGCTCCTATTCTGATTCCATCTGATTGTTTGAATAAGGACTTAAAGCCCGTGCGCCAAGTTAAATTTATAATTATGATTGACACAAAATATATAGGGGAAATACATGTTTGACAAGTCGATGTATTGTTTTGTATGTTTTTCGACACATAAAGGCACAATATAAGAGGATAAAGTTGGTTATTTTCAGTACCTACTTAAAACTCCCCCTACCCCCCAAACGAACGGATTGACGTCATAAGAGTGACTCCTGCAGGTCCCTGAGAGAAATGGCGGGTTGCTCAGGTTTACAGCTGTTTGTTAGGCCTACCTGTCAGTCAAATAACTCCGCCATGACCCAACTAATTTTATCATTGAAAACTTCCTCATAAAAGTCAAATCATTAGCTTTCCAGTGGTATGATTGGTTAAGGGATTTGTGTGAATCGAGAGTTGAGGTCTTCTTCAGCTGAAGGAAAAGCAGCAAGAAGCACAATGGCGCATCACATCACCTTCACGTCGTCTGAAGGAGAAAATGCGAGATCAACAGAGATTGGGTAAGTGTTTTATGAGGTTATTAGTTGTTATCCATGTTATTACCTCATAGTAATTTTTAAAACGTATTATTTTTAAGTTATTTCAAGCTAAGTTATTTTTGCCGGTAGCACCGTGTGTGCTATGCCTCGTGGTTCAGACTGGTGGTGTTCAAATTCATGATATTTTGGCACACTAATCTTTAGTAGGCTAAATCAGAGACACTTATGTAGGCTACATGCATGATTTCCAGTCATTCTTGTGGGATTACTATATTATGTCAGCCAAGAACAAGATCGACCGACACTTAAAATATTTTGTCTATTTTGAACGATGTTGCTTGTCATTTAGGCTATACAGAAACTAGCTAAGATGTTGCTTGCGTTGCGTTGTCTCCATAAAATGAACTCCCGTGCATCCTTTTTGTCGAGCAGCTAATCTGTATTTTATTGTCAAATAAACCTGTTATTCCGTCGAAATATGTAGCACAATTTCAATAGCAGGCTAATTGTTTGTAGGCTGCTGTAGCATCTTGCTTGTGAGCTAACCTAGCTAGCAGTTTTGTGGGTGTGTGTTTTGCTCGTGCATGTCGGTTCACTTGGTAGCATCGGTGGCATCAGAGACCACAACAACGAAATTGCACGGTGAGCAAACTAATCACTGAAGTTATGGTAAGATCCCTCATCTAATGTCATAACACGCCTGGCTGTTGAAATGGGCACGTACAGCTCGCTAATACTAATAGCAACAGAAGCAAGCTAGTGCACGTTTGCATAGTTAGGATCATTATGCTGATTGTTTGCTCATTCAGTCCCAATGGATTATAACACGTATTTCCCAACATTGTTTACATATAGGTTGCAAACTTAGAAAACACGTGGGGAATCTAAACTCTCGTACCAGCATGATTAACGTATTAGCTAGCTGGTTTCAATCAGCAGCGCAGCTGAGTAGCTAAAATAATGAAAATATGTCGGAGGAGAAAGAGAAACGCTGCGATAATGTCAGAGGAGAAAGAGCAACGCTGTATGCTGCTACCAACTAGTGCAGAAGCAGAGATGTAGGCAAGCCTACAAACATGGTAGAAGTAGCCTTCTAAAGAAAAGGGCTTCTTTTTTCCCCCTTTAGAAAAAAAAAAAATCAGATCAGCAAACCTGTTACTGCATTCAATCCAGAATGCTAATAAAGCAGCCACTGATAACAATTTTAGTGAAAAGTGTGATGGTGTTTAAGATTATGTGTAAGTGACATATAATAAAACTAAACAACCTATTCACTACCATGCTTGTTTTTTTGCTTCTGTTATTTTAGATGGCACAACTGGTGGAAGCAGCCAACTGCAGGACATTGGCAACCATATGACCCCATGGACTATGATGATGGCATGAATATGGAAGATGGGAAGCCTCTGAATAAAGAGAAAGACAAGGATGTCCTGAATGTGCAGAGTAATCTCACCTATCCTTCTTTCTTGAATTTCCCCTTAGTGGTCAATAATCTATTTTACAGACATAAACGTCATTTACACCCCATCATCTGCTAGGTTTAGATGGACAGATGGACACACGTAGGCCTACACATATCAGCTGTGCCGGAACGTACATCACGTATCTGGTGTGAATGTGGCGTTATGTGTAACACAACTGTAATATATTGTATAAAGTATGATTTCATAAACATTTGTATTTACAGTTACTGTCTTAGTTAATTCAGCCTTCTGATAATCTCCCCATTTCCACCAGCTCTAGGATGCATCTAGTATGCATACCATTTTTTTTAATTCTTTAAATTGACCTTTACATTTATAGTAATGATCCATGACCTAGTCAAGTTTGGGTATATCATGTGAGTGCATTTGCATCAACCTTCCTTCATAGGTAAGCTCCCATCCTTGAGGAGCTTCAACCCCACATGTATTGTAAAATAAATGCTCTTAATTTTGCTCTTCATATTGCAATCTTCAGTCAATAAACAATTTTTCTTTAAATAGAATTTATGTTTTCTGTGTATTGTGTTTGAACTTCTGTACACATTTTGTTTCCTGACTGCCAGCCAGTATAGCTTATTTTCTGTTTAAGTTAGGACAAGTAGTCAGTAAATAGCCCCCTTGCTACTTTCACACAATATGACAGCTTGTGATCAGAATTATTATTATTATTATTGCTATTATTGATCTTGGCCAATTAAAACATTTGTACATTCCACCTTCTTGAAACTGCTTGAAAATGTCTTCTGGTGGCTGAAGCAAGAATGAGGGCCTCCGGATGTGCCTCCCCAGAATGCCATAGGCCCAACGTACCTGTCTGTATGCTGTGTAGTGGTATTGCCACGGATAGGGATGTAACAGTTAAACTAGATATGGACAGCTGGATAATTTTTCATATGCTGTTGCAGAATTAATTTGATTTGTTCACTAGAGTACTGCTCTGATGATAATGAAATGAATACTAAAAAAATAATGTGAATGTGTAAGCATACTGATGACTACTAGTCTGTAGGATCATTCCTGCCTGAAGTTTGGTAGGCAATCTTGAGAACAAAGGGGGTTCATACCATGCCTCAAAGTCAGGGCATGTTTGTCTGGCAGAGGGTAATGGTCAATAGGGCCCAGAACCCACGCTTCTCTGCACAAGTTCTCTACAGCTGAGACCATGGGCTGGCAATTCCTACATAAACATTATCAATCATAACGATAAGGTAGGCTATGATAACTCCTTTCTCTCCCTCTCCAACAATCGGTCATCACTCATGGTAGCACCATGATTTGCTCATTACAACGTCTCGCACCAGTCTGACAATTATGCGCTTTTCAATGAATTGATAATAACCCGGTGTTGTGTCGAATAGGGCTACCCGTTGAGTTGCGCTACCATGCAAGTGCAGTGGAAAAGACAACGGACAATTCACTGTCATGTACAACGACTGTTAGGCTATGTGCTATCTCAGCGCACAATATTTCGCATACCGTAGTCAACCAAAATCGCTGAGCCAAAAACAAAACAAAACCGGACATATTCATGTTGTTTATTTCATTTCACCTCTCCGTTTTGAAATAGGCTAGTCCAGCCTGTATGCACCACCTGGGATTCCTCGATTAAACATTGGATAGTGGGTGGCTGGTAGCAGCATTTTAGCTTGCAGAAACAGCACAAACGTGTCATTCAGAAATGCTAAACACAACAGTAGCACATCCTACAAGCAGCATACACTGGAGGTGCGTCCCTGGACACCGAGCGCCTGTCGGAGTTGGGAGTTGTCATTAATGCACACAAAGCGTAGTGGAAAGAGTTACGTTGAACACTAGAGGTCATATGATGTATTTCAGACAGATTTAAATGAAGCATAAGGAAGGTCAGGTGAATGTTAAGAGGGAGGACGATTGGCTAAATTAGCTGTAGGCTACTTTCAAGGTGTTTTAGTGAAGGCGCATTTTTCTACATTGGATAGGCCTATTTTGCAAGTTATGCCTCCAAATTAATCTTCATGTTTGCCATTTAAAGTGTCTGAACTTTTGAGTTGGCTTTATTAAAAATTGAT
>NC_085005.1:9366529-9409029 GCF_963854185.1 Sardina pilchardus | reverse complement strand
CCCTCTCGTCATCCCTCAAAAGTGTGAGTGGGAATTCTAGACCTTGGTAGGGGGGGGGGGGGGGGGGGGGGGGTTAGGAAATGCTCCTGCCCCCCGCTTGACCCCGGACTGGACCTGAATGTAAATGAAGACGAGGCGTACAGTAAACGCAAGGGCTCGGGGGGCCAGAGAGTCGGAGAAGCCGGGGTCATCGCCGAGGTGTGAGAACATTACAGGCTCGGAGAGGAATGAGAATATTTACTCACGCTGCTCTTTGCCCAGAGAGGGTCATGGAGGCAGTTTGATCCGGTTCGGTCGGTCTTCCTCAGCTTTGCTCCTAGTCCACGCCGACAGTATCTTGAGCAGACGCCAAGAGCTCTTCTGTCTTCCTTGTCTTCTGAGGCCAAGTCGATCTTCCACTTCATCTCACTATCATTGAGTGCAACTAAAGCCTACCTTACACTGACAAGATTTGGGAAAGATTGTAGTCTTTTAACTAATGCCCGTCATTCAAGCTTTACTCAAAAGACTACAATCTTTCAAGAATCTTTCCCAAATCTTGTCAGTGTAAGGTAGGCTTAAGTGTTCAGTGCCTGTTTAATGATGTCACATTACTGGCCATCTTGATTCTGATGCAGTCCAATATTTTTTTAATCGTCTTTTTAGCTAATCTGGGCGACTTTTCATGAAGAGGACGTCGAGATGGAACAGGCCTCAGCCAGCTGTTTTTCATTATGTTCAGTGCCTGGCTCCATGACGTGGAAACTTTGTAGGGAACTTAAATGTTCTCACATAAACTTTGAAAGGTTCCATTCTCACGAGGTGTGCGATCCTTCTGGAGATCAAGGGTGTGCCGTGTGTCGCTAATGATGATCTTTATGCCCAGAGAGTTTTTCTTGAGTGATTGCTGGTCAAGCTGCCGGAGTCAAACTCTCATAATGTGTAAAATATTAAAGCCAACCCTTACTCAAGTGCCTGTCAGTGCTGGAGTAACTACCTCAGTCTCCATCTTTTCTTCAACCGAATGTCTCTGTGGCAAAGCTGCTGATTTTTTAATGGAGGGGGGTTGCCAGATCTGAGAGCTGCCCCCAAGCCTGGGAATATGCGGATCTCATGTCTGACCCCTGCTGTGGCCCCTCACCTTCTCTGGCAACCATGTGCAACACTATGACACCCAGTGGTGCAGCCTAAGGGGTAACAGAGATGTTCAAAAACAAGGCTGTGCTTTTGATCCCACTGAAACATTAGCTGCTCTCAGTCATGTCCTCCGCAGTATATATGCGAATCTTTGTCAAGCGGAGGCTCAGCCCTTCGGCTGATTCAGATATGATGCTAACACACGCAGACATTATGCGGCCATTTGGTCATGTGCGAACGACACAGATGTGCACGAATGAAATATCTACAGTATGTGGTTGCTCACGCACATGAACAGAATCTCCACATGTTCTTCGCTTCATTCAGACGAGCTGCTTTAGTTCCAAATATCTGGTTGTGTTGTTCAGATATATACGGCCCAACCGCTCGACATCCACAGAACATACTTACTGACTTACAGTTATGCCTGAAAGGATGCTTTTGTAGCAAATCAGAGGTGGAAAAGTCCATCTTCAGAAAGTCAAAGTCCTACTGTAAAGCATATTGTGCCAAGCATTCCCTTGCACCAGCTGATTCTAATTACTGTAGCACAACTCTTCAGCCAGGTGGAGCAGCTAATTGGTGAGATCAGCTGTGTTAAGGTAGAACCAACACATGGTTGTTTTTTTTACTCTCTGAAGCTGGACATCACTGTAGCAAATGCACAGAACGCACAGCAAATGGACTGGGCGTATGAGAAAGCGAGGGATGAAGAAGAAGGCAGAAGGAGGGAAAAAACAGATAGAACGAGTGTCTTGAAGTGCAGCACACTTATATGCGATGACATGACTGAGCCAACACTTGTCTGCTGCCCACACACACGCCATCACCAGCACCAAAGTATTCGACAAGCTTTCGATAAACAATGGATTTCATTGAGTGGCGGCAACAAAAAGACTGATTACTGAATTGTACTGTAATCTGCATGGCAGCAGTGAAAGGGTTCGGCGGTGGTGTTCAGGGTTGTGTTGGAAACAATGGAGTCGAATGTAAGCGAATGTAGACGGCTCATGTGGATGCCTATGTGTGGAGACCTTCAGGCTACAGTCAGTTGTTGATCTAAATGAAGCAGGCTCGATGTGCTAACCTGAGTCCAATAACTATGGAGAATCTTTATGTCTTTTGATGACACCGTCTCGACTCAAGTGTGTCTAAAGCATTCGCTGCTGTTGCATTGTGTAGGAGTCTGAGGGAGAGTGGGAGTGAGACAAATAGAAAACGAAAGAGCTGTCTAGACATGTCATTAAGCAAAACTGGTATATTGTGAATATTCGATGAGTAACAGGGTGAAAAATGGAGGTGGAAAGAGAAGGAAAGAAAGAAAGAAAGAAAGAAGGAGAGTGAGAGAGGGAAAGAGTGAGAGACAAACTAGTCCAAGACAGTGACACAGCCTCCTCAGTATCACATTATATTTGTGCCCAGAGGGAGAATGCATTGACACTGGTCAGGGATGGAGAGAAAGAGAAAGAGAGAGAGAGAGAGAGAGAGAGATCAAACCCACAGTGATGAGCTGTCTCTGTCTCCGTGGGAACAGTTAAAGGAGTCCTGCTCGCACTGCTTTGGGGCAGAGGAGGAGGAGAGGAGAGGAAAAGAGAGGAGGAGGAGGAGAGGAGAGGAAAATAGAGGAGAGAGAGACGGTCAGACTGAAGGACAAACAATCCCTGAAGATGTCCATCTGAGCTTGGGTAGAGGGAAGAGAGAGAGAGAGAGAGAGAGAGAGAGAGAGAGAGAGAATACCTGGAGGAGATGCCAGGGTGAATAGCAGAGAGAAAAGAGAGGGAGAGATAGAGAGAGGGGGAGAGATAGAGAGAGAGAGAGACAGACAGAGAGAGACAGAAGACCTGGAGGAGATACCAGTGTGGATAGCACAGAGCTGCTCTGGCATCAACAGCACCAGCTGGGCTTCCCGATAACCTCCATGAGCAGGCGCCAGGCTAGAAACGGCTGGAAGTTCAAGAGGGAGTCAGAACGCTCAGGCTCAGACTTTGTAGCTTGCTTTAATGTGAAGGTATTTGCCCCTGTATTCATATAAAATGCCAATAAAATGCTGTCAGTCAGGAGTTTGTTGATATAACTTCCATTTATGAGGAGATTTTACAGTTTTTTAAGTTACTAGACTTGGGTAAAATCTTCAGGTGAAAGTAGATCATAGAACTGGCTGACATGACCTTTGAAATCTAGCAACCGTGGTCTGACTTTGATAAGCTATTTTATATGCAGAAAAAATTGTGGTCTTTCCAGGTGACTGGCAATGTTTCTAAGCTAACCATTGAGTTCAGCTCTTTTTAAAGTGCTATAGCACTGCCTTTTTAGACACACTCGTTGTTGAATAATTAATCTGCTCCAATTATGAGTCAATACCATAATTACACCCGCCATACTTCAGGTGGCATTTAACGTAATGGATGAAGGTGAGGCTGTCATATTAGCTGCGGGATCGATAAGACGGTATGCAACGATTTCCTAATCAGCCATCGCAATCATCGCAGAAATACACATTTCACACCAGTTTTTCTATTAGGCGCTCGATATCATTAGGGCAGGGAGGGAAGCTTTATTAAGCACAAAGGATTTATAAAAGGTGCTACTCTCCCACCCGTGTCTGAGATGGATGTGAAAGGGAAACGCAGCTTGCGGGTACGTACCACGGCACAGTCTCATTAGGAAAATGGCCACTGGTACACCATAATCATTTATAAAGCAGTTACGAGGCCCTATCAATGTTTCATAAGCTCCATTCTATTAAGTAAGTCAGTTGAATAGAGGGGGGAAATCTCAAAGTAGAGAGCAAAATCACTTATGAGGACAATCTTTTAAAATGTGCATTTAAGACCCGTTGTTTAGATGATTTTTTATAACGATGGCAACCATCGCTTAAATGACCAAGCATCAAAATTTCATTTCAGCTTAGTGGAAACACTATTTCACAATTTATTAATCACCTAACCTTTGGTTGGTCTTTGTGAAAGGTCAGTGGGAAACTAAGAAATGATGCACGTAAGCCAGAAATGCTTAGAATTTTTCTTCCCAACTTGGCTACTGTTTCAGAATGTTTCTATGGTTACATATGTTGCTTTTAGCTCATAAATATAGAATCATACTGTATGTGAGTCATTCCATATCATATCTCCCAGAGGGTGATTGAATGAGTGATTATCTAGCATACTGGCTGAGGAAGAATCTCTGGAAATGTGGCAGGTTTCAAAGCCTTGTAGGAGAAAATGCACATAGAATGCATCAGATACTGTAGGCTATACTTACATAAAAAAAAAAAAAAATACAAAAATACAAAAAAAGTCAGCCCATGTCAGTAAGTTGTATCTGCCATATCAAAGGAGCCATGAGTTTCGCAAATTGTACGCCTTGTGAACAAAATGAGTAAAATTCATTGCAATTTCAAAAGGCTTTAGTTTGTAGCATTTGTAGGAAAACTATTACATGTAATAGTTTTCCTACAAATGCTACAAACTAAAGCCTTTTGAAATTGCAATGAATTTTACTCATTTTGAACTTGGTGTGAGAGTACCCGTGACATCACATCAGGATTATCTGAGAGGTAGACCTGGAAAATTACGTCTTGGCATTGGGTTATTGGGTTATTTTTTATCAGATATGACCCATGCTTTTTTATTTGGGTATTTGCTTGATACTAAGGACCATAAATAAGTTTTACAAAAACTAGTCAGCATTTTAAGCAAATATTAACTTCTTTCTGGAACAGAAAAGGTCCATGCAAAGTGTCCCGCTAACAAAGGTGAAGTCCAGTCCCACACTCACTCCATCACCAGCTGTTAAGTGATTTATTTCTGCTGCATATGTCCCAGCAATGGCCCACTTGTTGTCATTTCTCCTGCGTGCCCTGTGAGATTGGTACATAATTGATAACAGGGGCCCTAAAGGCTGCTGCCGCTGCTGGATGGATAGCCCCGGATCAGTTCTTTGTCTCCGTCAGTAGGACTCTAGAACCTTCCGGCTGCAATTTAGAAACTTCTCACCACCATCACACAACAGAAATCTCAATGTCGCCTGCAATTTAGAGACTTCTCGGCACCATCACGCAACAGTAACCTCATTGTCACCTGGACTGTCAATCATGCAGAGTAGAGAGTGTATTTTAGGTAATGGGTGCATATTCCATGTATAATGTATGTATTTATGATCACAGTGAATATGATTGGAAAGAATAAACATATGGTGTACTGTATATTTGTCTGAGGGAAAGAACAAAGGTGATAGAAAGAGAGAAAGAGAGAGAGAGAGTAGATAAAGTTAGTGAGTTCTCAGAGTTTTAAATAAGCTCTCTTTAAGAGAGCCTCGTTGTGATGATATTGGTCCCATTATTCCAATATGACACCTTCAGGAGAGCAGATGTCGTAAAATGGTGTTCCTCAGCAAGTGGGTCTGTTCATGGCAGTATTGGAGACCAAAAGTAATCTAGAGAAATTATAGCTAAGAGACGATGTTCTGTGGATACTTTGGAGAAAGCTTACTGCCTGAATGTAAATATTGTGCTTTAGTAGGGTCTTTTTATTTCATAGAGTATCTAATGATAACTGTGCTTATACTGTTGAGATGATCTTGGTCTTTTTAACGCTACTCTTTGTCAATTATGATGTCAAATGGCTCTTTTGGAAAAGTGGTGTAAACTGAAAAGGCTGTGCTTTTACTGTGATCTCTCCCAGAATAGCTACCCCCTGCATCTCATCCTCTCACTCTCTCTCTTTCACTCTCTCTCTCTTTCTCATTAACATACACACACACACATATACACACACACACACACACACACACACACACACACACACACACACACACACATTAAAACTACACTCAGGCACTTTCTCTTTACCAGTCAATAGCTACCTCCTTCATCTGTAACCACCTTGCTCTCACTTTCTCTCTCCATCTCTCTCTCTCTCTCTCTCTTTCTCTCTCTCTCTCTCTCTCCGTCTGTCAGTAATGCCCACTGCCACGCCCTCTTGTGCTTGTTCTGGCTACCTGAGGCTAATCTCCAGGGCAACAGGTTCCTGTCGATACAGACCGGCCCTGATGAATGGCTTTCCCGCCGAGCCGGGCGCGAGCACAAGGGCTTATTCACTTGCTACATTAACCCCTTGAGCTGAGTCTTTAGTGCATTACTATATTATGTGGTGAGGGGGGTGGTGGGGGGTGGGGGGGGGGGGCTGCTGAGCCGCCTGTGTGCCGCACTACTGGCCGCCTCGGAGGTGGACGCGGTGGGGGATTAGAGCCGGACTCGCCACGCCGCCAGGAAACGCTGACAGCAGGGCTCCTCCGCGGCATATAGTGTGTGCAATCTCCCAAGCATGGAGACACACTGACACACACCAATACACGCACACACACACACATGCACGCACACACACACACACGTGCGCGCGCGCGCACGCACACATGCACGCACGCACGCACGCACGCACGCACACACACACACATACACATACATACACAGAGAGAGGGACACACACAAATACCCAAATACATCACGCACACACACACACACACACACACATACACATACTGTACATACACAGAGAGAGAGACACACACAAACACTAAATACACGCACACACTGTACACGCTTAGACACACACACACTTGCGCGTGTACACACTCACTCACTCACTCACTCACTCACTCACTCACTCACTCACACACACACGCACACACATACACACACATACGCACACACACGCACACACACGCACACACACACAAGTGTGCACTCTTACATGTACCCACAGATGCATGCATGTACATGTACCCACAGATGCACATAAGACACAATAGAGAAACACAGGTATGGAATCTGAAGATGTTGTTAGCAGTAGATACTGTACGTTTACTACGGACTGATAAGGAGAACATGACATTCTCTTTCTCATTACACATCCTTCCCTTGCAGATATGATTTTCCTCTACTGTTTTCCCCTACATCTAGAAGCTTCTAGCAATGCTATCTTCGAAACACGTCTAAAAATGTCTTCATTGTTGTGTCATGCAGTTATCTTTAATGTCATCACACCAAAAGGAATGGCTGTGTTGGCTGTTTGTGTCGGGTTCGTTCGTGCCTTTGAACATGTCTGAAAACAATAAAGTAAAACAATATTTGTACTGTATTTTTCACTCTGTGACCACTGATTAAGACACTCATGAAGACCTCTGCTCCGCTGAACTATAGCCCTACCACTGATCCCCAAACAGCTGGCTGTTATCACAATGCTGGAGTGTGCATTAGACATTCCTCAGATTTAATCTCAACAGATGCAGGTGCCTAGACTCCCCGGGCTCACCACAACAAAAGAAGACTGTAACAGCAATGTTTTATCGCTCAGAAATGCCAAAGCCATCAGTCTTTCCAATGAGAGGTTGAAAAGGCAACATTTTGGGTCTCTAGGTACATTCACATCCATGGGAAATGATGAATGAAAAGGCCGGGCAAAAAAAGATTTATTCACCTCCAGGACTGCCTCCTTCCCTGAGAAGCCATACATCTCCACATCCCCTTGACAAGCGCATGCAGAGAGAGGCTAGAGTATTGAAACATTACCCATGACCTGAAAAGACTAGCGCCTCAGCAAACTCCAGAAAGAGTGGGCTTTCCGTGAAGCGAGCGCGTTCATTTGTCACACACCTCGCCGAGGCACTGGTGTTGCATATCAATGTCAGCACGGCACAGCAAAGAGTAATTAATTTTCTAATGACTCCATAAAGCTAATATCATCACTGATTGTTTAAGACCCGCCAGGCACTGATGAGAACTTTTCCCTTCCTTTTTCTCCTCCCTCTTTCTCTCTCTCTCTCTCTTTCTCCATTTCTCCCTCTCTCTCCCTCTTTCTGTCTTTCTTTCTCCATCTCTCTCCCTGTCTTGCTCTCTCTCTCTCACTCTTTCTCTGTTTCTCTGCCTCTGTGTCCGTCTCTCTCTATCTCTTTCCCTCTCTCGCTCTTTCCCTCTATTTCTCTCTCTCTCTCCCTCTCTCTCTGCCTCTCACTATTTCTGTTTCTCTGCCTCTGTGTCCGTCTCTCTCTCTCTCTCTCTCTTTCCCTCTCTCTCTCTTTCCCTCTATTTCTCTCTCTCTCTCTCTCTTCCTCTCTCCCTCTCTCCCTCCATCTCTCTGTTTCTCCAGACGATGAGCAGTCGCTTTTTCCCCCATGATGTTATCCTCACAGATGCAGTCCTCAGTCTGGACGAGGACTCTGTTCTGTCAACCAATGAGGTGAGTGGCAACAACAGGTAATTCCTCCTGTGCTGTGTCTGGGATACCTGAGGCTTTGTGGCGAGCAGCTCACACCTGACAAGGTGCCAAATCACATGCGAGCAGGGCAGCAGAGAGCAGGTTGTATCCATGTTCCTCTGGAAACAGAAACATTTTAGTTTGTGAGTGTTGAGGCTGAGCCAGCTGGCTGTGTGGAGATGCGCCATTACACTGGAGGCCCCATTAAAGTCAAAATCATAAACTACAGTGGGAAAATAGATACAGTATGTAGATTATTTTTTTTGAAAACACAGCTAACTCCTTACAAATGCCTGAATTTATGGTATTAATGGCGTTGAGTTGTTGTCAAGAACACTTGGCTCAAAGTAGAGCTGACATAAGGGGGAGACCACACTGAACATATGTTTAAAGTAACGATAATTAATTAACAAAATGTTTAAAGAAGTCTGTAAGTGGGAAGCCCACCAAAAGTGTGGTGCATATCAGTATGTGTAAGAGTAAAGCACAGAGGGCAATGGGAAAGGAGAGAGGACTGTAGTCAGCCTTTCAGCCTGAGGCTGGACGTGACATGTGTCCAAGTCTCCGTTTATGAAGTGTTGTGGTGGTAGCGATAATGTGTGTGTGTGTGTGTGTGTGTGTGTGTGGCCTTATTAATGTCAATTCACTCCTCTGCATTCAATTAGTCACTCTTAACAAATATTTCCACAATGCGGCATCAGCAAGCTGTCTTGGCTTGTTTTAATTGTGGCCGCCTGTTTAATTTAATAAGACAGTAATGTTTGTGAGGCAGGCTTGGCTGCGTAGGGGGCCAAACACAGGCATGTCTCCCCCACCCATGCCTCTCCCTGCTGTCCATACCACTGTTCAGCTTTGATGCCTTGCCAAGTATTGTTTCTGCTCGAAAGAAAAACCGTGGTTTCTCACATTGCTCCAAAAAAAAAAGAAAAAAACAGTGACGGGTTCTCGGAGGGCCTTGCATATAGCGCTGTCTGGCTCAGCCGAAACTGGGCTTTGATTGTGGAGAAACACAGCCTCGATCCCTGAGATTCTCGGCTCAGGGTTGTCCGTTATGGAGAGCGCCACGAGCCCCCATCTCTCCCTGCCCAGGTACACTGAGAGGGGCGGTGAGAAGAGGACGCAGATGCTGTTGTTTTGCAGCAGCACTCTTCTCCGCTGATATGGATCGTTCATTGTTCTAGCACGTTCTCCTGGTGAGTGCGTGATATCTGAAATGACTGGACAGGTGGAGACCATACGGAAGCTCCACGTTATTATCACTGACCACTACAACTCCTACTGTCCTGTCCAGTGTAAATCAGTCCTCGTAGAGCACGAGACTGATGTTACAATCGCGTTTCATTCAAACGTTAATGGGGAAAATATCTCGTTTCGATGCGGGCACTGACAAAAATGTTTCTGCTCTGCTGTGGCAGCAGGTGTTTATAATTTCATAATAAAAGTCTACATTATATAATGCACAAGTGGGAAATATGCACCAGACATTAATGTGTCGCAGAGAAAGCGTAGATCAATGTCAAGCTTGTTTAACTATCTTTATCCATTACATGGTTAGTTGGTGTCTTTTTCAAGTTACAATTTGCGTGTCATGAAAAATGAGCTGGAAATCTTGTCTTGAAATCTACTATCACTGTCTGCCAAACATTTAGAGCAACGGAGCCTCCAGATGCCGTCTTTATGTGGGCGCCGTTAACTCAAGAATCTCCCCTCACTGTGAAATGCAAATTTTGAGACCATTATGCCAACACTGGGAAAAAATGCCATCTGGCAATGGAGAACTAATGAAACCCAAGTTGTTTTCGAGCCGTAAAAGGGATTTGCGCAAAAACCATTAATTTTTTTGGCTTTGGGGAAACTCTGTGATGATCATAAGAGTGTCAGAGCATGAAGTCATGCGTTGAGTAAGGTCCATATGACACAAATATCAACATAAATTAGCCAGGTCATAATAATGACATTGTGGAAATGACCATATGAGCAAACTGGGAAACACTATCAAACCCATGGCTACATTACACTAGCCTGACTCTCGCCAGACCCTTGTAGTTCCGCCATGCTCCACCAGAGGCGTTTCGCTGAGCTCCACACAAGGGTCTGGACGCGAGGGCAATCCAAACCCCTGGGCCAGTGATCAAAAAATAAGCAACCAATCAGGAGCGCCGAAGCGAGTGTTTGATTCAAATAACAATGGCGGCACGCAGCGAGGAGTCTTGTGCTGACATTGATTCTGATATTTCAACCGTTTTGTCGAGTCTATCGAGTATTCATTCTTTAAAAGATTAACAGAGAATAGTTTTGAAGACATTTATTGGTGGCAAGGATGTTTTTACTCTTCTACCGACCGGGTTTGGCAAGAGCTTGAAGAAGCCTAGCACGTCATTCAAGATAACAGGCAAGTGGTTTATCGAATCGCATGCGAGGATGTTTTACAAGGACCCGCCTTCAGAAATACATCTCCTATCGAGAAGTCCCAGATCCTTGTGTGAAGCAGACAGCGAACTACAGGATCTGGCGAAAGTCAGGTTAACATTACACTGCAATCTAGGCAGATTTAGTTCAAGGGGTTGTTCTGCAATGCTATTGGTCAGCTTTAACAAAACTTTTAACATCAATCTGATTCTGCCCAGTCAGAGTATTTTTACCCGACCTCTTCAGAACCGTTTTGTGTTCCGTTTTATGTCAATTTAAAGATCAAAGTGTGACTGTTTGGCCCAGGCAAATATATATAATTCACAGCCACACAGTGAAATCGTAATGATGCCACCCCTGATAAGATGACTAGCTGAAGGGTTATGGAGAGACATGTTTGCTGCAAGCTTTATTGCTTTGCTCTCAACAAAGAGGAGACATCCTGTCCTGAAGCTGCCTCTCTCTGGGAGGATGGGTCTCAGTCTCGTGGGCCAGTTCAGCTTGGTCTTCTCTTTCCCCTCCAATATGTTCTACCTCGAAGCGCCCATTAATGGATTGATTTGAAAAGCAAGCCATGTTTTGGACTCGATGATGTATCATTCATTCATTTCAGTGATATTTTATTAATGCCAGTTTGCACTTCTACCTCAACAGAAGAGGCACTTATATTTTATGCTGGAACAAAAATTTCAGCGGAGGCCTCTGAACAAAAGTTTTATGAGGACTCGCTGAGGGCTCTTGAACAGGCACCATCAACCCCCTACACACACACACACACTCTCACACACACACACTCTCTCACACACACTCTCTCTCACACACACACACTCACACAAAACCTCTGCCCCAAAGTTCCATCTTCTTAATACTCTGCCACAGTAATTGGTCCTTAAACACACAGTGCATTTTAATTGAAAAGTTGTGATTTGGAAAAAAAAAAAAAAAAACCTGAAAGTGGCACATTGAATAGAAGGCTGGAGACTGGAGCGAATCACGGCCGAAGAAACTCACATAATTGCGTCGCTCCAATTCATTGATTACGTTATTATTTTAAAGAGGAAGTGTAATGGCTGCTGGAAATGGCGTCATGAAAGAGGCCTCATTACATTCATCCCCGTGGCTCTGAGGCCCCGGTAGAGCCCCAATTACACGTGACGGGTCTGAAGCTGACGAGTGGTCAACAGAAGGATTGCTCCCTGGCTGGCACAGTAGATCCGTTCACAAACAAAAATGTCGGCAACGCGGTCCCAGCGTCCTTCACATTGGGGGGATCTCGCCTTGTTGACCCTCCCTGCAATCACGTCTGCAGCCGGTTGGTATTTGGGGCGGGATAGAGCCCACAAGTGCCACCTCATTTGAGCAGAACACACAGTCACCGCAGAGAGCTCCTGAGCTCTGTTATCCTAGCGGACCCACCGCTGTTATTGTGCTGTGGATTAGACCGGGCGGAGAGAAAGAGAGAGAGAGAGAGAGAGAGAGAGAGAGGGGAGAGTGAGAGAGAGAGAGAGAGAGGGGGAGAGTGAGAGAGAGGAGAGAGAGAGAGAGAGAGAGAGAGAGAGAGAGAGAGTCAAGTCCAAGAGTATCGGCCTCGCTGATCAATATTGTCCCTCCCGAGTTCCCGTAAGAAGCGAATGATTCAGTGAGTTTCCTTCCTAGCCCTCTCCGCACGCGTATCCGTCATCATGTTCCCATACGTCAAATCCATAATTAAGTGAGACATGTTATGAATGAGAGAAATTGCGCTCTGTCAGAAATAATGGGCGGCACTACTGGGGCCATTATAAGAGCGTAATTCCTGAAGGGTGGATTATTTGCATGATATCATAAATCGTGCAGCGGGGTAATGGCCACCAGGGCAATTAATCTAACGATAGGACAGACCTGTTCCAAAGCCCCGCCGCCCTGTCTCTCTCTCTCTCTCTCTCTCTCTCTCTTTCTCTCTCTCGCTCGCTCCACATCTACCCTCTTGTTTTTTCCTTGTCCTTCATTATGAAGTGTTTCAAAGGCCCCGTGCTTGCTTGCATTGTTGAACATTCATTTTCATGGTGCCCAAAGCAAAGGTAAGGTGCGTGACTGACTACATGAAAGGAGGGTCAGTTCCTCTAATAAGGTGTTTGGGGGCTTTTCAGGAGAGACATAGACCTCACCTACAGTACAAAAAAGGCTACCATCTTTGCCTATATAAGGAAGTCTGGTATCTTGCGATTGTTCCTATGGTAAAATATCATAGAGATTTTGAATTATAGTACCTGTTAAACTCCCACATGGATGAAAAAATGGGAAATGCAGACAAAAAAATACAAGATGTTTTGTTCCACACACTTTTGACCTCTGCCTTCGAGTAGATCTGTGACCTTCAATATGTTAAGACGGTGAACTTTGATTTTTGCTATCCCAGAGCAAAAATCAACACCCAGTTGCAATTAACTCCCAGATCTCCTTTTATGGGCAAAGATGGCAGAGAGGTTTATACTAAACTCGCACATACTGTATGTACAGAACAGCTGCAGGCGCTATGTTCACTTCTTCTGAAAAAAAAAACATGCTCTCTGTTTCTGCTCTCTGTTCTCGTCTCTTTTGGGGTGGTGGCCTGCAGGTTGACTTCGCCTTCATCGTCTGGCACAGTTTCCCAGACCGGATCGTGGGCTACCCAGCACGAAGCCACTACTGGGACCTGGGGAAGGGCCGGTGGGGTTACACCTCCAAATGGACCAACGAGTACTCCATGGTGCTCACCGGTGCAGCATTCTACCACAGGCAAGTGGTAGCACAGCAGATGAACCACTCACATGCTGTAGAACAGCCTTATCCTGGCTAGCGCCTGTTACCACTTCTCAAATGAGACGTGGTCTGACAACCAGATGTTCGTTTTCTCGTATTTGAAAAAATGCCCAGATCTGTTCATTGGGTGCGTCTGTGCATAGCTCATCATCGTCTTGCTTTCCCCCCTGTTCTGTGATTGGTCCCCTATCTCAGGCAAAAATTAGGGCGGTAGTTTCCAGACCTTTGCCTTAGCAGCGTGAATCAAATCCCCACACAAGGCAGGATGGAAACACCCAGGCTAAAACAGCTTAGCCATTAGTTTATTGTTCATCGTTTCTTTTTATTGTTGTTGTTTTTTTCCTTCAAATGATTTTCTAAATCCCCTGTAATAATAAATGTTATTAAAACGGTTGATAAATGAATATTGAAGCGTGTTCTTGTTCCTCGGTACCGGGCGAAAAATCTGCTATGAATAAAAATGTTCCCGCAGCAACACATGCCAATTAGTTGGAGTGCAGACAGGACTATAAAGGGAAGAGACGCGGAGGCCTGTTAACATGACATTACATGCAGGGTGACGTTATGGCAACGTGTGTGCAGCGCTCTGCAGTCTGTTCATCCCCAGCTGTTCATAGCGGCATAAACAAAGCATTTTCACAGAGACGCTTGTGTGCATATGAGTCTAACGACACCTGTGTGTGTGTGTGTGTGTGTGTGTGTGTGTGTGTGTGTGTGTGTGTGTGTGTGTGTGTGTGTTTGTATTTTGTGTGTATGATTTGTGTGTGTTTGTGTTTGTGTGTGTATTTGCATTTCGTGTGTATGGTTTGTGTGTGTGTGTGTGTGTGTGTGTGTGTGTGTAATGTATGTGTATTTTGTGTGTATGATTTTTTCAAACCCATCTTATGATGGAGGCAACTCTGCAATACGTGCAAACGAGCGTATCTAGCCGTGCCAAAAAAAAAATGCAATCGCAAAAAAGTCTCTTTCCCCTCGCCAGAGTTTTCGAATCATTTTTAGGGGCTATTTGCTCATAGAAAAAAAAGTGTGTGTCTCACTGAGCTCTATTATGAAAGCATCAAAAGTTAATCTGGCATTTGATATTAAAGGCGTAAAATAAGAACTAACCTCAAGGGATGTTTGCATGCAAACACTGAGAGGTCTTGGGCTTTATAGATGCTAATGCGTTATGAGGTTGTAAGGAAGAAGAAATGTATTTGAAACTAAACAAATAAATCCACACCGTGCAGTTCATGTGGAATCTCTTTTTCGCCTGCAAGTTTTAGAGGAGAAAAATCTCAGAGAGACAGAAAACTGGACAGACTCAGAAACTGAGAGATGGATCGAGCTGGAGATTGTGTGTGTGTGTGTGTGTGTGAGAGAGAGAGAGAGAGAGAGAGAGAGAGATAGAGAGAGTGAGAGAGAGAGAGAGAGGGAGAGAGAAAACTAGAGATTGAGAGAGTGAGCTCTATCCAGTGGGGAGCTGGAAAAAAAAAATTGCCAAGCCGACAGGTTCAGGAGTCATATTTTAAAGATCAATAGCCGGAGCGAGCAAGAGTTCACAGTTTGTTTTAGACGAAGGCCCAGGCACACATCCGTCTCTGCGATGAGACAGACGGCGGAGACGGGGGACCTTGGCGGTGACACCTCGGAGAGAGGTGACAGTGATTTAACACCTGCCGCCCGGGCAACCCGCTGATGCTGCAGAGAGGAAGGGCCCCCGAGCCCAGGGAGCAGCGCCACGAGACGGGGGGGGGGGGGGGAGGAAGAGGAAGATGTTTCTCAGCAGAGGGGTGTGTGTGTGTGTGTGTGTGTGTGTTTGTTTGTGTGGGTGTGTTTGTTTGTGTGGGTGTGGGTGTGTTTGTGTGGGTGTGGGTGTGTGAGTGTGTGCGTGTTTGTGCGTGTGTGCGTGTGTGTGTGTGTGTGTGTGTATGTGTGTGTGTGCTCGCGTGCGTGCATGCGTGCATGTTAATGTTTGTTTAATGTTTGCTAGAGTGTTTGAATGTTTGCATATCTTTTCTGTATATAATTATGCTTCCTGTGATGTTTGTACGTGCCTGTTTGTGTGTGTGTGTGTGTGTGTGTGTGCGCGTGTGTGTGTCTGTGCGTGTGTGTCTCTGTGTGTGTGTGTGTGTGTGTGTGTGTGTGTGTGTGTGTGTGTATGCATCTGTGTAATTAGCGGAATTGAGGCAATGTTCTAACAAAACTCCCTCCATATGCATTACTGCCTCAGAAATGAAAACATGTCTCTTTAGAAGAAGCAGCCGTCACAGTTTACAGATTACAGAGACAACTCAGTGGGAGTGTCAGACCCTGACGACAGTCGTGCTCCAACGCTCCGTTCTTTAGTCCTATTGAATTCTCCTCGTCTACCAGAGAACCCTCTGATACCCTGCAGAACCGTGTAAACACAAAGGCCGCATCAGACAGAGGAACCGCTCCACGCCCGCTCACATCAATAGCGCTCCAGATCCAGGACTGTATGCATCTGATGCGATCAGCGTGCGATGGGATGACAGCTGGCTGTGATTTGCTCTGTGTTTACTTCCTGGTGCTCAGCTGCGCAGTGCCTGGCCTGACTCGGGGCGAACGCTGTTTATCACGTCCTTTCTTTTCGTTGTCTTTCTTTCTCTCCCTCCATCTCTCTCTCTCTCTCTCTCTCTCTCTCTCTCTGACTTTCATTCTTTTTTTCTCGGTCTGTATTCTTTTTTTTTGTTTATGCTGTGCTTTTCCCTAAGTCTGTCTTTTATGAGGTCATCCATCTGAAGTTTCCAAGATATTGTGATTGAACGTAATTGAACTTTAAATGGCTGTAATTGCACCGAATAGATTCGATCATAGCAGGCCTGGACAAGAGCCCAAGCCGAGCTGATCAAAATTGACCGCAGTGACTCGAGATCGACTCCAGATGTGTCCGCCTCACGCATACGCCGTCTAATGCGCTTTGATGTCTAAGATGCCTTTCGCTGTCACACCTGTTTCCCCCAGGTATTATCACTACCTGTACACGCACTACCTGCCTGCCAGCCTGCTCAGCATGGTGGACCAGATGGCCAACTGCGAGGACATCCTCATGAACTTCCTGGTGTCGGCCGTCACCAAGCTGCCGCCAATCAAAGTCACGCAGAAGAAGCAGTACAAGGAGACCATGATGCAGCAGGTCAGTGTCCTTTTAAGGAAGGGAGGAAATGATGTCAGATGTGGGGGGAAGGAACAGGCGTGGGGTTGGGTCCCCAATCTCCTATCAAAGACAGATGTGTGTGTGTGTGTGTGTGTGTGTGTGTGTGTGTGTGTGTGTGTGTGTGTGTGTGTGTGTGTGTGTGTGTGTGTGTGTGTGTGTGTGTGTGTGTGTGTGTGTGTGTGTGTGGTGTGCGTGTGCGTGTGTGTGTGACATATTGGTGCAGTATCTAGCCAGCTCATTCCTATCAGGGAGATCTCAGGACAGGGGATTGCTCATTTTTTTGTGGAGGTCGAATTTATAGCCACAATGACAACCACGATCAGGTGATTCCTCAAGAGGGAATGAGGTGTGTGTGTTTGTGTTTGTGTGTGTGTGTGTGTGTGTGTGTGTGTGTGTGTTTGTGTGTGTGTGTGTGTGTGTGTTTGCTCACATGGAGCTAAACCTGTGTCTGTGCATGTTTGTTAGACTGCATGTGTGCTGCCTCTGCATGTATTTCAGCATCTGAATGTGTGTGTCTGAATGAGTGAGTGAGTGAATGAGTGAGGTGTACTGATGGCAGGTGTGTTGATGTGTAGAGGGGAGGTGTGTTGAGGTGTTGAGGGGAGGTGTAGAGGGGAGGTGTGTAGAGGTGTAGAGGGGAGGTGTGTTGAGGAGGTGTATTGAGGGGAGGTGTGTAGAGGGGAGATGTGTTGAGGAGGTGTGGTGAGGGGAGGTGTGTAGAGGGGAGAGGAGGTGTGGTGAGGGAAGGTGTGTAGAGGGGAGATGTGTAGAGGGAAGGTGTGTTGAGGAGGTGTGGTGAGGGGAGGTGTGTAGAGGGGAGAGGAGGTGTGTAGAGGGAAGGTGTGTAGAGGTGTAGAGGGGAGGTGTGTTGAGGAGGTGTATTGAGGGGAGGTGTGTAGAGGGGAGATGTGTTGAGGAGGTGTGGTGAGGGGAGGTGTGTAGAGGGGAGAGGAGGTGTGTAGAGGGAAGGTGTGTAGAGGTGTAGAGGGGAGGTGTGTTGAGGAGGTGTTGAGGGCCGGTGGTGAGGGGAGGTGTGTAGAGGGGAGATGTGTTGAGGAGGTGTGTAGAGGGGGGGTGTAGAGGGGAGGTGTGTAGATGGGGGGTGTTGAGGGGAGATGTGTTGAGGTGCTGAGGGGAGGTGTGCTGAGGAGGTGTGTAGAGGGGATTTGTGTTGAGGTGTAGAGGGGAGGTGTGCTGAGGGGAGAGGAGGTGTGTTGAGGGGAGGTGTGTTGACATGTAGAGGGGAGGTGTGCTGAGGAGGTGTGTTGAGGGCAGGTGTATTGATATGTAGAGGGGAGGTGTGTTGAGGTGTTGAAGGGAGGTGTGTAGAGGGGAGGTGTGCAGAGGGGAGGTCTGTTAAGGAGGTGTGTTGAGGGGAGGTGTGTTGAGGGGAGGTGTGTTGAGGGGAGGTGTGCTGAGGGGAGGTGTGCAGAGGGGAGGTGTGTTGAGGGGAGGTGTGCAGAGGGGAGGTGTGTTGAGGGCAGGCGGATCAGATGAAGTCCCTGGTGGTTCCCAGCAGTGGGCCGCCACAGCCCCACGTCACGCCTGATTGATGGGCCCAACCCGAGCAGCCCCATGACTCAGCAGCACTGGCCCTTTGATGAATGTCTTAATTGTGAAGGGCGTGGAAGAGGGGAGGATTTACTGTTCCTACTCTCTCTCTCTCTCTCTCTCTCTCTCTCTCTCTCTTTCTCTCTCTCTCTCTCTCACTGTTTCTCCCTCCCTCTTTCTCGCTCATTTCATCTCTTCAGATGCTTCTCGGCATCTTCGAGGCCCCTTTTTTTTTTTTTGTTTCTCCCCTTCGCAGTCGTTGTCAGATATTTCATAACTTTAGTGTTTGACGTGGTTCTCTTGCTGGAGATCAGAGGAGGCTGTCACATGGGGAAGTGTGGGAGAGACCGGTAGAGCTTGCTCTCAGATCTCCCAGACATCGCCATGTTCTTTCAGGACGAGGGAGAAGTGGAAGGTGTTGATTTTGTTTTTTCCCTCTAATCTGATTGATTTGTTTTGCTTCGGTGCGCTACAGGCTTGCTTTTGACAGAGAACTCCTTAGTGTCTCAAATTGCTGGTTGCAGGGTTTTCCTTTTTCATCAAACTGAAAACATTTCTGATACCTGTTATTAGACGTTAAGGTGCTGATGCTAGACAAGTTGCTGCTTTTAAGCTCCTTTCGAGTCGGTCATTCAACTCATCTGTGTGAGTGTGTGTGTGTGTGTGTGTGTGTGTGTGTGTATGTGTGTACTGTTTGTGTTTGTATTGTGTGTGTGTGTGTGTGTGTGTGTGTGTGTGCACCACTGCTAACCTGTGCTCTTGTGTCCATGTGTGTGTGTGTGTGTGTGTGTGTGTGTGTGTGTGTGTGTGTGTGTGTGTGTGTGTGTGTGTGCGCGTGTGTGCACACCACTGCTAACCTGTGCTCATCTGTCCGTGTGTGTGTGTGTGTGTGTGTGTGTTCTCCGCAGGGCTCCAAGTCGTCGCGCTGGGCCGACCCGGACCACTTTGCTCAGCGGCAGACGTGCATGAACTCCTTCAGCGGCTGGTTGGGCTTCATGCCCCTGCTGCACTCGCAGATGCGCTTGGACCCCGTCCTCTTCAAGGACCAGGTCTCCATCCTGAGAAAGAAGTACAGAGACATCGAGAGGCTTTAGGGACACACACACACACACACACACACACACACACATACATACACACACAGACTATATACACACAGACAGACTTGTCACACACACACACACACACACACACACACACACACACACAAACAAGGACACGTGTGTGTGCATGTATGGGCCAAACCAGAGGAGTACCCTCTAGTCTCATTTTTTGTTTTCCTTTTTTGATTTCTGTTTTGAAAAAGCAGCATAATGAGCTCGCTTGGACTGTGACCTGATATCCTAAATGAAAGAAATAATATCTCTATAGAGTAAATTATTATATTGAAAAAGAAATATATGCAACTCCCCGGTGGTCCACCTCTGTGGCTCTGGCGGTCCCGCCCACTGAAGCCCACTCGCAGAGAAGCGCCCCCGGCTCACATGGGAGTTGGGACTAGTTTGTTGTCTCTCGTCATCCTCGTCGTCGTTTGAAGAAGAAGAAGAAGAAGAAGATTGTTACTTTTCACAAGCTCGCCCTGACCCCATCACCTACGCCCTCTCCACCCTCAAACCCCCACCCTCTGTCTGGACAAGGACTACCGCATCAGTGGGTGGTCAGAGATGTCACCTATGCCTGCAATATGTACTTCAGTTTTCTATTTTACCTATATTTAGTTTTTTATTATTGTTATTATTATTATTATTATTATTGAGGCTGTCTTTTTTTCTTAGTTGTCAAGGACGTGTCTTGTCACAAAAGAAAATGATAAATAAATGCAAGGTGGGTGAGATCTTTAACACCATACATTTTATTCTGATATTTTTATTTGCAGGGTTCCAGCAGGATAAGTATTTTTGAACAGGATTTCATTTTCTGTTGCTCCATCCTACTATGAGCTATAAAGTGCCAAAAAAAACAACTCAGATAAAAGATTCTCCAATGTATTTTGTGTGATGTTGTTATTGGTGCACATACAGAGTGAAGGACTGATGTGGTTTCCATGTGTGTATATGTGTGTGTGTGTGTGTGTGTGTGTGTGTGTGTGTGTGTGTGTGTGTGTGTGTGTGTGTGTGAGCGTGCGTGCGTTCGCATGTGTGTGTGCATGTATGTGTGTGTATATACAGTACTGTATGTGTGTGAGCGTGCGTGCTGTTATTGTTTATTAGACCAACGATTCAGCTTGCGCCTATTTTCAATGGGAATATGACCCTGATCATCATTTTCATTGGGAAAGTGACCCTGATATAGTCTGGCTATCACCATACCAAGCTCAATCTTTTAAGATTGAACATTAGTATGGGGAGGCTGCGCTTTGTTTCTACTGCACAAGAGGCGTGATCAATGGGCGTCGTTCAAATGACTCCCAAGCTTGGATAGTGCTTCAACCAATCAGACCAACAATCCAGTGTCTTGTGGATAAGCTAGTTCCTGATTGGAGCCAAAGGTTCTGGCAGGGAACAGAGGAGATAGATGTGCAGGTGTCCAGCCTGAGCTGCCAGGCAAAATCCAAATTCACCGGAATTTAAGGCAGGGTTCACCCAACCTAACCCTGATTATCATTTTCAATGGGAAAGTGACTCTGACGAAGCCGAAACTTTGGTCTCATAAACAATCGCACATTGTAGTTCTGAGTGTGCCAGGACACTTCTTATTTGAAGTCTTTCTCTACCGCCGTGAGCAACCTCACAAGGCGTGCGCTCACCATCATCAAACAAATGTGTTTCATGTGCAACATTCACACTGCTGAGGTGTGCTAACAGTGTGCTAACAGCACAAACACATTTGTCCATTATACTCCAGTGTATGCTGAGCCACATGGAAGAACTGTTTGTTTGACCCAATTCAGCTCTCGTCCAATAGAAACGAACGCGTCATTAAAAATGCATCATTATGAATTCAGACATGCCCGTGATAGACAGCCGATGGAATCCAAGCGTCACCTCCCCTCCTCTCCGCCCCCTCTCCAGCAGGTAGAGTTCACTTTCATGTCTGACAGGCCGCTAACGATAACGGACGCGGCTCACTTCCTGACCTCCGATTTGCATATGCAAATGAACGCATTGAGATGTCTCCCGTCGCTGACAAAGTGGGTGTGGCGCGCGCTCGGCGGGCACCTTTGATTTCCGCCGTGGCGGGCGCACACGGGGGCCTTTGGTCCGGCCCCCGGGGAGGCTGGTGCCCACGCAAGGCTGGGCCGAGGGTACGAGGCGCGTGTCCTCTTGCTGACTCCTCTCTCTCTCTCTCTCTCTCTCTCTCTGTCCCGCCATCCCTTTGTCCCTCCATCTGTCGCCATGTCAACCTGTCTTTCCTCTCTTCCTGCAGCCATCTTTTGATGCGTTATATCCTCAGGAGAGGATTCCGTAAAGAAGGAAAAAAAGCACACCTGCAGTTGAGGAAAAGCTCCACGCTGTTCAGCTATACCTGCTAGACCACTGCTATAACTTCCAATGATTTCACTTGATTCGATTTGGGCCTGTCGTGGGGAAGGAGGTCGTGTTTTCTGCCGGTGAAAGATTGTTGTAAATTCACTGTGCCATAAGCTTGCCGCTCCCTCTCCTTCTCCTCCTCTCCCTCCTCCTCCTCCTCCTCCTCCTCTCCCTCCTCCTCCTCCTCGTCTCCCTCTCTCGTGCATATCTCTCCCTCTTGGTTATTTTCTCCGCAAATGAAAGAGTCAGTAGCCTGTAGCGTGGTCACAAGTCTCCGCTCATGCCCCAGTGATTTGGTTGTGGATTTATTTCTGTTTTTGTTTGCAGGCATTCTTGTGATACTTCATATTTATTATTTCTCTGGGGTTTTTTTATTTGTTTTATTATGTTTTTTTTCAGTGTTTTTCCAGCATATAAGTGAAAATGTTTTAGCAAATGCCTGACAGCAGAAAAGAAGTGTGTCTTCTCTCAGTTTGCCAAAGGGGGTATCTCATCCTCTCTCTCACACACACACTTTCCCTCCTTCTCTCTCTCTCTCTCTCTCTCTCTCTCTCTCTCTCTCTCTCTGAGTGGGCGTGGCGTTTGTGAGTGAGTGCGAGTGCGTGTGCGTGCGGACCTTTGTCCGGCTGAGTGTTACTTTTCTATCTTTTTCCCTTTCTATTCACTTTATAATTTATGTTTAGTTAGTTTTTGTTTAGTCTTTAGTTAGATAAGTGTTGTCTTTGTAGTATTTAGTCCGCAACCAGCGATTTGATCGCTGGTTAGCGTGGCAAACATGGAAAGAATGGCGTTTGATAAATTGAGTCGGCGCCATGGCATTAAAATCCCCGTAAATCCAGATATTTCTGTTGAGGAATGTGGTCTAGCTGTTGGCGCTATTGTAGGACATGATAGCATTGTTTCAGCTTCTAGAATGAATGGCTCAGTGGTTATTTTCCTTGATAATTTTACTAAAGTTAGTGAAATTATCAGCACAGGTATAAACATAGATGGAAATCTGGTCAATGTTCTACCACTCGTTACTCCTTCAAGACGTGTAATCTTATCCAATGTACCGCCGTTCATTAATGATGAAATAATTTGTCGTGAATTGGCAAGATATGGGCAAATAGTGTCCTCAGTTAAAAAGATCCCGCTTGGATGCAATTCCCCATTATTGAAGCACGTAGTGTCTTTCAGGAGACACGTGTATATGATCCTTAAGGATTATACTAGTGATCTCAATGTCTCTTTCAAATTTAAAATTGAACAGTTTGATTACACGATCTTCGCCACTACCGAAACTATGAAATGTTTTCATTGCGGAAAGGAAGGGCATCTCATTCGTGCTTGCCCTGAGAAAAAAGAAAGTAGGCCCGCAGTAGACACCCCGGTCGCAGGTGCAAGTGAACTGTCTGAAACTGAGCCTGGAGAAGTAGGAGAGGTGGTGGAGACTGATGCTTCAGCGGCAGGGCCGTCTGACCAACACAGTGAGGAAAAGGGACCAGAACAAAGCGACACAACAGGTAAGCAAGATCCAGGTATGGGGTGTAGCACAGTGTCTGATGAGGTTTCTGCTTTTCAGAATGTAAACACGCAAGTTGCAGAAAGTGAAGACGCGTGTGGGGATATAAGTTTGGAGAATCCCGCGGTAAATGAAAAGACTGCTGTAGAGGTAGCAGAGGCCGTATTGGGGGGGTTGGATGATGAGGAAGGAATGGACACTAACGTGGAGTTTAAATTCCCCATGGTGAAAAGGAAAAAAGAATCTGTTGGACGCACTAGATCCGCTAAAAAAGTAGCCGGTTCAGCCGATTTAAATGTTGAATCTGAGTCTGATTCTACTGACTCCTGCTCACCGTCACAGCAGCACGTATTTAGGGCTTTGTATACCTTGGATGCCATTAAGGATTTTTTGAAGCGCACCAAAAATATGAAGGGGGTACGAGTGGAGAATTATTTTCCAGATACCATGGGTTTTGTTGATTCAGTGCAACGTTTTAGGAATAATCCAGAGAATGGTGGTTTTACTGATCAAGAGATTGCACGCCTCAAAAAGTTTCTGACAAAACTTAGACACGAGACTAATGATGAAAGTAACAGCGTCATTTAATTCGATGTTCATATGGTGCCTTGTTTTGGTTGAGTTTGTGTTGTGCTTTCTCTTACAAATGAGTGTCTTTAACATAGCGACTTTAAATATAAATGGCGCTAGAGATATAAACAAGAGAGCACAACTTTTTGAACTTGTAAAACAAAAACACATAGATATATTGTTTGTGCAGGAAACCCACACCGATGATAGGAATGTTGTGGATTGGTGTAGAGAGTGGAATGGGACAACGTTCTTTAGTCATAAATCTTCTTTAAGTGGAGGTGTGGCTTTACTCATTTCTAGAAGTTGGGTTGCCTTAGGTTTTACAGTTGACAACATTATAGATGGGCGACTTTTGAAAGTCAGAGCTACTTTTGATCATTGTGCTTTTGTCTTTTTATGTGTGTATGCTCCCTCATCTGGGATGGAAAGAATGATTTTCTTGGATAAACTATGTGAAGTGTTAAGTAATTGTAGTAAAGATGATTATTTAATTATGGCGGGTGATTTCAATTGCACAGCACTAAGTATAGATAGAAATCATCCAGAACCACATCTTGCTTCAAGAAAGAGACTTGTGGAATTGATTAACAAACATGAACTTGCTGATACTTGGAGGAATTTTAATCATTTAAGACAATATACATGGGGTCATGCAAGAGATGGGTTGATTTCTTTAGCCCGTCTTGATAGATTTTATTGCTTTAAACATCAGCTTAACGTTTTTAGGAATTGTGAGATCGTTCCTGTTTCTATTTCTGACCATAGTTTGGTAACCTGTAATGTAGGCATGAGGCTTATAAAGCCCAGGAGTGCTTATTGGCATCTTAACACCAATTTGCTAAGTGATGCAAATTTTAGAATAGTTTTTCTGTATTTTTGGAATGATTTTAGAAAATGTAAGTCTTGTTTTCCATCTCTTCAACAATGGTGGGATTATGGAAAGGTCCAGATAAAACAGCTATGCCAGCAGTATACTTTCAGCGTCACAAAGGACACAACCCGTTCAATGAGAAATCTTGAGATTGAAATAGTAGAACTTCAAAATGTTATAGAAACCGCAGGAAATCAAGGCCATAATGAGGCACTCAAAACTAAAAAAGGCGCTTTGGCTGACCTTTTAGGATTGAAGGCACAGGGTGCTCTGGTGAGATCCAGGTTTCAGAGCTTGACTGAGATGGATGCTCCATCCCGTTTCTTTTTTAGTCAGGAGCGAAAAAATGGGCAGCGGCGTTGTATACATGCTTTGCGTTCCCAATCTGGGAATTTGCTTAAAGAACCTGCTGAGATTCGGAGACGTGCAGTCAGTTTTTATGCTGACTTGTTTTCCTCTGAATATACTGAGCAGCCAGAGATTGAAAAAGTATTCTTCAATGGGCTACCTAAAATTTCCAAAAAAAGTGCAAAAGAATTAGAGCGACCACTGTCTTTGGAGGAGCTTAGTGCTTCTCTAAAGACCATGGAGAGTGGTAGATCACCTGGCATTGATGGGCTCCCAGTAGAGTTTTTTAAGACTTTTCTGGGCAGTGATTGGAGATGATCTGCTGGATGTTTTGAATGATAGCCTGACTAAAGCTGAATTGCCATTGAGTTGTAGGAGGGCAGTCCTAACTCTACTGCCCAAGAAAGGTGATCTCCATGAGATAAAAAATTGGCGACCTGTTGCACTTTTGTGTTCTGATTTGAAAATCTTTTCAAAAGCACTGGCTATTCGATTGAGGAATGTGATGGGGCAGGTGGTCCATACAGATCAAACATATTGCATCCCTGGAAGATCCATTTTTGATAACATTGCTTTAATTCGAGATATTTTAGACATCTCCAGATTATTGGGCATGGATACTGGTCTGATTTCCCTGGATCAGGAAAAAGCATTTGACCGGGTTGAGCATCAATATTTATGGAAAACTTTAACAGCTTTTGGTTTCAGTCCAGGTTTTGTGGCTAAGATTAGAGTTTTATATTGTGGTGCTGAAAGTATCCTAAAATTTAATGGTGGTTTATGTTCTCCTTTTAAAGCTCAGAGGGGAATAAGGCAGGGTTGTGCACTCTCTGGTATGTTGTATTCTCTTGCTATTGAGCCCCTATTGCATAAATTGAGGATGGTCGTTTCTGGGTTTTCTCTATGTGGTTCAAAATATCTGTTATCTGCTTATGCTGATGATTTGGTGGTTTTTGTAAAGAATCAAGAAGATGTTGATGTTTTAACTGATACGGTCACAAGTTTTGGGAAGATATCATCAGCAAAGGTCAATTGGGACAAAAGCGAAGCACTATTAGGTGGAAAATGGGAAGGCAGGACGCTAAAACTACCTCAAGGACTGAAATCTGGCACAAAGGGTTTTAAGTACTTGGGTGTTTTCTTGGGTGATAGTCAAACAGAACAGAAAAATTGGGAAGGGGTCTTTGAAAAAATGAAAGGACGTCTCAAAAGATGGTCTTGGCTATTGCCTCACATGTCCTATAGAGGGCGTGTTTTAATTTGTAACAATTTGGTGGCATCCGCACTTTGGCATCGTCTAATGGTATTGAACCCTCCCCAAAAGTTGTTGTCTGATATTCAAACTGAAATGGTGAATTTCTTTTGGGATAAGCTGCATTGGATCCCCCAAAGCGTGTTATTTTTGCCTAAAGATGAGGGAGGCCAAGGACTTGTTCACCTGGTCAGCCGAGTCGCTGCCTTCCGCCTTCAGTTTCTTCAAAGACTACTTGTAGGCCCAAGAGACTTATTGTGGAGACCTTTGGCCTATACTATATTGCAAAGACTGGGAGGTTTGCAGTTAGATCTTTCCCTTTTCTTAATGGACCCCAACAGGCTGCCTTTCAAGAATCTGCCTTCATTCTATTGTGGATTTTTTAAAGTGCTTTACTTATTTAAAACACAGAGATGTGAATTTTCAATATCTGCACCACTGCTGTTGAAAGAACCGTTGACAAGGGGATCTAGGCTGGATATATCAAGAGAATCATCCTTACCGTTGGACTTCATTTTAGAGAGCCATGGAGTAAAAACTAATCTAGTGTCTCTAGCAGGCCCTGAACTTGATAAGGTTGAACCTGTGGCTACTGCTTTAAAAATGAAGTCAAACCGAGTTGTGGCACAGTTATTAAGCAAATGGAAAGGTGTCTTGACAACGAAGGAGTGTGATATGTTGAGATCTTTCTGTGCCAATAGTTCTGAAATGAATGATGGTTTTCTGTTTCCAAAATTGACCCTCATGCCACAATTTGATGGGTGTGAAGGACCTTTGTTGAATGTTTCTTGTTTTGAAAAAATGTATCTGGATGAAACTGATGGTAAAGAACTGTATAAAGCTTGTGTTAAGGTTTTGAACAAATTAAAACTTAATGCAAGGACTGATACACCATGGCGGGCTAAGCTTGTGTTAGATGACAGTGTTAAACCGAACTGGAGAATCTTTTATAAACCACCATTAACAAAGAGATATGGGGACTTACAGTGGAAGATCTTGCATGGTATTGTGCCTGTTAATTCTTTTGTTACGGTGCTAAATCCTATGGTTGATGATCAATGTCCTAGCTGTTTTGAAAGAGAGACAGTTTTTCACTGTTTTATGGAGTGTCATAGGCTTATCTCCTTGTTCCAATTGTTAGAATGTATTTTTACATGTTTTGGTTTGGTTTTTACTAAGAATGTTTTTATCTTGGGAGTTAAGTACACGCAAAAACGCAAATCTTGCTGTCAATTATTAAACTTCATACTGGGAAAAGCAAAGATGGCAATCTGGGTTAGTAGAAGAAGTATACTTGAAAATACATCTGATCATGATCCAGTGTGTGTGTTTAAAAGACTAGTGAAGTCAAGGATTTTGATAGATTTTAGATACTATGCTGGAATGAAAGAGTTTGGAATTTTTGAAGACGTATGGTGTTACAGAGAAGTTTTATGCTCTGTTAGGAGCGATGAACTGGTTTATGGAGAACATGTGGCTTAATTAAGTCCTTATTTACTTATTTATTCAGATTATTTGTTATTTCTTTTTTATTTATGTATGTTTCATTTATTTGTTGTCATCTTTCATGAATTCATAGAGACTAATGGTCTCTTAAAGAAAAAGCCCTTTCTGTAACATACGTGAAAGAATAGATCATTAAAGTTGTATTTTAAAATTCAAAATTCTCTCTCTCTCTCTCTCTCTCTCTCTCTCCACTCTCTCCCTCTTCAGAATGATGCATGGTAATGTTCCCGTCTCCTCTGCTCGCCAGCTCAGCTCCGTGTCCGTGGGCCGGTGTCCTGAGCGGAGCCTCTTCTTCATGCCCAGGACAGGTGCTGAAGGCCCCCCCCCCCCCCCCCCCCCCCCGCCACACACACACACACACACACACACACATACACACACACACACACACACACACACACACACACACGTGACACTCCCCAATTCCCCTTCTCCCCTCGCAGCGAGCCATTCCTAATATCAACACAGTCTGGGGCTTGTCTCGCTCCATAATGGGAAAAAATGAAACATTCTCACCTCAAACGTGCCTTTACAAGCTTCTTTTCAGAGCAGGATGTGTTGGGGGGGGGGGGGGGGGGGGGGGAATGGATGCAGACGATCTACAGAAAGGAGACCAAGAAGAGGAATGAAGAAAGGGAGATGCGTAGAGCGAGGGGAGCGGAGGGAGAGAGAGAAAGTGAGAGAGAGAGTGAGGCGAACGAGAAAGAGAACACCAGTGTGTTCTCTAGGTCGCGACGCCTTCGGGGGAATATGAATGAGCGCGCGGAACGAGTTTGCCATTGATCCACATTGATCCGAACGGAGAGCCGGCTTTTATTTGTTTCCCGAATAAGCCCGAGTAATCTCTGCTCTCATTCCCTTGTTTATGTGAATATCAATTCTCCCGCCATCAGGGGAGTCAACCTGCATGTGAGAGGAAGAGGATGAGGAGGATCTGAGAGCCCGTTGGTGAATTCAGAAACCGTCCCGAGCATTGCCTATCGACGTCGCCGCGGCCCTCATTGTAATTGTCTTTCTCACCTCTAATTACATTGTGCATGATACATTCTGTCCCCTTCCTTGTCAGATGCGGCATAATCTTGTGAGTCCGTCTACGCATTCTAAGTCTGTTGAAAATAGGATTTAACTTTATTTGTCTTCATGTACGAGGTTCGCATATAAATCTCAGAGACGCGTCAGTACTAGTTTACAGCAGTTTACAGTACGTCCGGCTTCGGTTGTTATTGTTCCCATAAAGATAGTTCTGCATCTGTAGTGGTCTTGTGTTACCTTGACTCGTCTGCCCATTCTGCTGTGTTGAAAACCCCCTCAGGCTGCAGCTACTTGGCTATACTGGCCATGTCTAGATCCCAGTGGTACATGCTGCACATGTGTGTGTGCTGTGTGTTGTGCTGTGTGATTGAGTTAAAGCCTGCTCTGCGCTATAGCTCACACAGAGGGCCTTGGCCTCTCCTGTTCCTCTGTGTGTGTGTGTGTGTGTGTGTGTCTGTGTGTGTGTGTGTGTGTGTGTGTGTGTGTGTGTGTGTGTGTGTGTGTGTGTGTGTGTGTGTGTGTGTGTGTGTGTGTGTGTGAGGTTGATTTACAGCAGTTATCTCCCGCCTGGCTGACTGGATGTGAGGCTGGGGAGGTGCCTCAGACGTCATGAGGCGTGGAGCAGGAGACATGTCAGGAGAGACGTGTGTGTGTGTGTGTGTGTGTGTGTGTGTGTGTGTGTGTGTGTGTGTGTGTGGGGTGTGTGTGTGTGTGTGTGTTTGTGGGGTGGGGTGGGGTGGTGTTGGAGGGGAGCCAATAACATCAAGCCGACCTAGTCCATCTCCTGGACGCCACGGCAGGCTAAGCTCCCACTGACATATCTCCACACACCATGCCACACCTGAGACAGACATCAAAACACACCCAGATTCTTCACACATCAAATGGAGAGGGTCACAAGGCTTGCCTCTCTCTCCCCCTCTCTCTCTCTCTCTCTCTCTCCCTCTCTCTCTGTCTGTCCTTTTCTCTCTGACTTTCCTTCACTTTCTGTGTCTGTTTGTGTCTCCCTTTTTTTGATTCTCAAACTTATCCTCTCATCACTTTCACACTCTCCCTTTCAGTGGCCTACATTCTCTCTCTCTCTTACTCTCTCTCTCTCTCTCTTACTCTCTCTCTCTCTCTCTCCTTCTCTTGTTATTTTGTCTCTTCACACTTTTTCCCCCCTTTCTTCCTCTTCCCTCCTGCTCCGGCGGCAGCTAATCTATACCGCCAGGCAGCCCCTAGCCAGCGCGGGCAGCTCCTGCTCGCCTGCTTCCTCTGCCTGAGTTACAGGCCTTCAGGAAGCGTCCCCCCCCGGGGGCCATTACGGTCCCCCGAGGGCTTTTTATAGAGCCGCGTTCCTGGAGACTTATTGCACGAAAAACGAAGCGCCTCTGTCTTGCTTAACGCAGCCCTTTGTGTGGAGCAGCACAAACAGTGGAGGGCGGCTCCCCCGGGGGCTTTGGTCTAATGTCTTATGGTATATATTTGTCTGGTGCCACGGACACACTAAAGCAGGCCCTTAGAAAGAGATCAGTGGTGCTACACAAGGAGAGGAGACAAGGTGATGTGATAGATCAATCCATTTGCTTGCTTTACATCTGGGTGTATGTGTGTGTGTGTGTGTGTGTGTGTGTGTGTGTGTGTGTGTGTGTGCATTGTTTTCTGTTAACTGAGTGTATTGAAGTCCATCACACTTACAGTATCCATAACCAGTAGTCCATACACAATTACTGTATTATTATGTGTAGTGTAAATAGTACAAGTTCAGCATCTGTATTTGTAAAAGTGTACCATCCAGAATCAGTCATGTTTACATGTTAATTTTGTATTTAAAACACTGGTCTGTACTCACATCTTAATCTCTGTGAATATATTTCAGTGAATATATTTCCGTGTTATTTATCACTCTCACTGAGAGTCTTGATTGCAAACACATATTCTGAAATAAGAGAGGTGGCAGAAACAATTATGCAACAGTCTGACAATAAACTAGTCACTTAGCCTCAAAATTCAAATGTAATCATGTCCTTCTAGTATTTAATAAGGTGACTGATAGAGAACCAGACGATAAAAAAGATGGGTCTCGCTTTCCCTGCAGCCTCTGCATACTCGAAAACACTGACCTGTTCAATTCATTTGTGCTCAAATTTATTTTGATGTGTGTGTTTATAACAGTCTTATTTGGAATAGCAGAAGAGACGAGAACAGCAGGACAGAAACAAAGCAAAATAAACAGTCAAAACAGAGCGTTTAGTAAGAACCGATGTCTTGACGGGACAATGAGGACATTGATGTTGGAGAATTGGAAATGGTTTAGTAGAGTGGCATTTCTTGAACTTCTGACCTCAGTTTCCCTCACTTTCATTTGCCTTTCTGTGACTGGTCTGTTAGGTGAAGTTGGTATTGTTAGCAGGGGTAGCATAGTGGCTAAGTAATTGTTTGTTTTATTTGTCTATTATATTCATTCACACCTAGGTCCCCAGTTCTTCCTTGGAAAATGTATACATTTCATTATGTGTGTATATAATAACTATATGAACTAGTCTGTCCAAGGGCCTCTCATGTGCATGCCATACAACTCCTCCTTCCTCCTTTCTCTGCCATACTGTAACATGGTGCTTTTCATTTGTATGATTGTTGCTTTTCTCTCACGTAGCAGTGCACTTGCTTGCAAATTATTGCTCTGATACCCATTTTTCCAAAAGAGTTGGGGCGCTGAGTAAAATGTCATGTTATGATTTGCAATCATAAACCCTATATTCAGTTGAAGATAGCGCAAAGGTGAGATATCAATCGTTGAAACAGAGACATTCTATTGTTCTTTAGGAATTGTATGTTCATTTTGAATTTAATGCCAGTACATCTCAAAATAGTTGGAACAAGGGCGTATTTGCCTCTGTGTTGTTTCACATCTTCAACCAGTGTAAGTCTGTAAGTGTTTGGGTTCAGAGGAGATCAGTTGCTTGAGTTTTGAAAATGGATGTCTTTTTAATTGTTTGCTTGTTTGTTTGTTTGTTTGTTTGTTTGTTTTTGTTTGTTTTGTTTGTTTGTTTGTTTGTTTGTTTCATTCTTTGATAAACTCTTAAAACGAATGTGTTGAAACAAACACAACATGCACTGTTTTTAAAACAGCTCTGTGTCCAGAGAGGAACAACACAGTCGGTGTTGTTTCCTTTTTATGTTTCTTACACAAAATGTGTTGAAAATAACACAACTTGTGTTGGTTTTTTCATCTCTATGTCCAAATCAGGACAGTGCATTCATTTTAAGAGTGCATACCCAGTGTGGCAGGTCTCTCCTGCAATCTTCCTCTACCAAGGCAGAAAGAAAATGGATCCCCCCCTCTGAGATGGACTTGTCTAACAATAGACAATAGACAACAATAGACAGACGTCCCATGGCCAGCTGAAAATCGCTTCAAAAACGGCTCTAGTTCCCAGTTATTCCCAGTTATGGGTTTAGGTGTTGGACTCTGTAAAACACCTTGACACAATATCTATTGTTAATGAATCGTCCTGTATTGTCTATGGACAAAACAGTACTGATAGCGAGGAAGAGGATGATAGTGGTGATGATGGTGAAGAAGAGGAGGGGGATGCATGGATCTAATATAGAATTGAATTGATTTGAATTGGTCTTGTGGATTGTTTTTCTATCTATCTCACACTTAACCCCACACTTCTTTTACAGCATATTACTGTTTGAGTTGCACACCATGCAGTATGATTTTGTTTATGCCCCCCTCTCTTTCTTTCTCTCTCTCTCTCTATTTATCTCCATCTCTTCAATCTGTCTATCTATCTACCTACCTACCTACCTATACCTATATATCTATCTATCTACAGTATCTATCTATCTATCTATCTATCTATCTATCTATCATTCTCTGTGCCTTTGCTGTTGCAAAGCAGCAGCAAATGTCCTCACCCATTTTGTGCTCAGTAGAGCTGTGCTGTGCTGTGCTGCAAGAGGAGAAGTAATTAGCCCTCCTGTGTTAGGCCTGCTCCTGCACCACCACTAACACCCCCGCACCTCTACTGGGATCTACTGGGGTTCCATATTATAAAAGAACCACAAGAAAGGTCAACGCAGGAACTCGGAGAACACGGAGAAGAGTAAAGCAGGTGGTTGGATGAAGGGCGAGGGCAGCGATATTTGGATAGGAGTTACCAGATTACATCTCCCCTGCCTGCCTGCCGCTGAACATCTGTGTGTTTCTTCCATTTGCAGTACCTCCATTTATGCACTATACAGTTTTATGGAAAATATATTTTAACTGTGTTTTATGCATTTATTGGATCTTTACTGCTTAATATTGTTTTATGAATTTAATTGTTTTAGTTTTTTGTTATTTTACTGTTGATTTATTATTTTGATGTCATGTTTTGTGAGACTCACAGTGTCATGGCAGGTGACTGGGGATGGAAAGCAGTTCATTTTCTCTAAAGTTTTCCACCAAGTTCCAAACAATAAGCTCTCTTTTCTCTTGGAGTCTCAGTTGATTTACAATGTTAAAAATAGCTTAGAATGCATATAGTACTGTACCCTTGAAACGTTTGCTGAGATATTGTCATAGTATGAAGATGCCCTCTCTCCCACTCATATTTTACCTTCCATGTGAATTTTTTTTCTTTTTTTTGTGTGTGCCCTACAGTAAAGCAACTCAGCACTTTAAGAGACCCTGTCCCCTGATATGCACACTGTATCTTGCCATATTTTCTCATAAACTGGAAAAATGGCAGTATCTGTTGCTGGTAATAATAGCCCCTATGCAATCTGTCAGAGAAGGGACAAATAAGCTGTGTGCTGCTCCCCAGTGGAAATTCATTTGAAATCTCATTTTCTGCCAGCATTTCAATTTTGCCTACGATTTTTTCCTCTCCCTTTTCTCCCTCCCTCCCTCCCTCTTTCTCTGGCTTCTCCTCTGTCCCCGCACCCCCCACCCCTCCTATCTCGCTCCCCCCCCTCTCTCTCTCTCTCTCTCTCTCTCTCTCCACTTCCATTCATTTCCCTTCCTCTCCTCTCCTCCCTTGTTCTCTCCTCCTCTTCCATTACACTACCTGGCAGCCCTGGGAGATTTGAAAATAGGAGACACTGTTAATCTCAGGCCTAATATCCCTGGAGTGGACGCCAAGGGTGTGTGTGTGTGTGTGTGTGTGTGTGTGTGTGTGTGTGTGTTGTGGTGGAGGATTTGCTCACAGAGAGATATTCTGAAAAGTGAAAAGAGAGAAATACAACCACGGAGACCGCGCACAACCGCTAAAGTAATATTCTGATCATGAGTTTTGATGTCCTGCCAGCGCTGAAGGATGCAGTGGAAATGGATGACTGGATTAGATTAGGACACAGGAGGCCTATATGCCACCAACTGGAGGATCATGTCAATTGTCTGCCTTCACTGAATGGGTTTTTGTCTGTCTGTCTGTCTTTGGCATATGTGTTGCATATGTAAACAAATAAGAGATCATAGATATTTTGACTATAACACACAAAAGCAAAAAGACCACGATTATGAAAACAAGAATGTATATCATCTTGATTGAAGACTAAATATTACAGCACTTATTGTTGTTTTAAACTGATTTGTTATGGATTGATAGACTTTCATGAAGAAAAAAAACCCAACAACCAACAGGAGTGAAAATGCGCACATTACTAAATGTCATGTGCGAGGAAAAACAACAGTGTAGCCCGTGGGCAAGCCGATAATCCCACCAGGCTGCAGTGTCTTCAAAGCGAAAGCCCCAGTGCACAGCACTGCAGCGCCACGGGCTCTGATGAATTCCACCTTTGTTCCCCCAGGTATTATGTTGCTCTCGCAAATATCCCGCCAGCCGGGCTGCGCTCATAATAACTGCACCTGCCTGGCGTGATCTACTGTTGAAAGCCCGGTGTCATCTCAAGACGATTAAATCATCTCGCTCCCCTCCTTGCCAGAAATGAACAAATAACTTTATATTAGAACAAGGCCAAGGTCAGGCTGGCCTATCAGTGGGGACATCTATTTTCAGGATTGCAAGCAAGTCTGCCATAGTATGGCAAACACAATGATAGAGCCAATATTTTAGCTCAAGTACAACCTCTTTCCTGCGACCTGAGTGGCGGTATTGCTGCCTGCAGAATGTCACGGAGACCGCAGAAATGATCAGTCTGGACGATCGGGTGCACCGGATTGTGCTGAGTCTCCTGCTGAGATTGATTGGCTGACTTGAAGCCCGACAATCCAAAAATAAACTCATCATTTAACTAATAGCGAGCTGTTTACCGCAATCCGGGGTAAAAAATAGCCATGATTATCCAGGGCACCAGCAGTATATATTTTTCCAATGAAAATGCTGCTGTTGATGGACCATTGCTTTCACTTCCATTAGTAAATTATACCTTTACACCATTCCCATCTGTGACAAGTAAATAACCACTGCAGGCCTATGTGATCTGTGCACTCACAGTAATGCCTGCTGTTTTACTGTGATATGATAGCTCAGATATAGTGATTGATTTAACTTCCTCTGGTGCCTGAAGCATGTAGGCTGAGAGACAAACAGCCAGGTAGGCCTAATGCACAGACAAAAAAAAACCTTGTTGTTTCTCTTGCATAAACAAGAGCTAGATGCTTCATTTTCGAATAAAGAACAGAATAATGAATTGTTCAGAGTCCTGTTTAAATGGTGGGTCCTCAAGGGCTAAGGAGGGGAGCAAAAGCACATTAATCACTATTCAAATGGAATGAATCATCTCAGCCTCACGACACGATTTGTCTCAAATATTCCATCAGAGGCCATTATACCCCAAGTCAAGGCGCTCTCGTGGTGTAATCGTAAAACATTATCTCTCATTTCCATTTTCCTGTCATTTGTTTGGATTATCTCCCTCAAACATTTCATTTCACGCAATATGATATTTTACTCTGCTCTCTGTTTTCCATTTATTTAATTCACGAGAGGAAACACTAATATTTTTCTCTCTGTTCAGTGGCTTGCAACATAGGCCTACAGCAGACTAGTAAAAAGATTCTGGGAGATACAGAGAGGCCATCTCTGTCTCGCTATTTCTTCTGACACTCATAAAACAAAATGAATGCATCGGTTTTCCTCCACCGTTGTCCAGTTCAGGCGTGGTATGTCTCCCATTCCCTCTGAAATTAATCAGGAACTTGTAAACAGGAAATGAAGTGGCATTTTCCAATAATGAGAAATACTATTTCCTGGCCTCAGCGACCAAGATTGACATTTTCCATTACGAAGCAAAAAATGTACATGTGTTCTTCAATCCCAGTGTCGTAGGAGTTGATTTTGGCACAGTGCAGGCGGTCAGGTCATCAATCTTCAGTCTCCACACTCTCAGGCCCACACAGGGACGGGGAGGTGCTGCAATGATTTATTAAAAGGGGGGCATGGAGGAAACCAGTAGCAAAGGAGGCCTGTAAATCCTGATAAAACTTGGATAAAAGCAATTTAATGCCATCAATCATGGTGGCCTGCAACTTAAGGGGAGTGGCAAGCAGGCTGGACGTAGAGAGAAGGGGAAGAAGCATTAGTGCCTAAACGGAGACCTGAAGGCTGCGCCGAGTCGTGAGCCGCGCTTTTTGTTTTGGCGATGAAATAGTGCTGAGAAAAATGTTGAGTCGTGCAAAATGGTGACATGTAGGAGGGTACGTCATACTGTGACCTAGAACCAAAGTAAGAAAAACAGCGTAAATCACATTGCGGATTCATCAAAGGTTGAAAAGTCCAGCTTCAGAAAAGTAAAAGTCCTACCACATATTTGTGCCAACCATTCATTTAAACCAGCTGATTCTAATTAGCATTAGGCCTACTTCAGCTGGATAGAGCAGCTAATTAGTGAGATCACCTGTGTTGAGGGTACAATTAGAACCAATTATTATGTGGTTGGATTTTGACTTTCTGAAGCTGGACTTTTCCACCTCTGGTATTCATTATGTTTCATACAGTGGTGTAGCCTAGCTGTAGTGGATACAGTGATGTAGTAGTTAGTGGGTATACTGTGATCAACCCTAAATGTTAATACGCATCCTTGCCTATTTTAAGTGGGTTTAGTGAGATGGTGATGCTTTTTAAGTGGGTATATGTAGTCCTGTGTATCACATAGGCAACACCACTAATGCTATAGGCTACATACAGGACTATACAGTACATGCTAGTGTAACATATAGATATCATTCCTATACTGTCACTCTCCTGAAGTTAGTGTCCATATTGTAGAAACTCTGATCTCAATTCCAGAAAAGGCTGTTCAGTTGCCTCAGCAGTGGCTCGTCCGAGCAGTCTCACTCAGGGTGATGCATCTTTTTATTGGACAAGCAGGACTGGGAAAGGCCTTGAGGAATGATTTAATTTACTCTGCCAAGCAGTAAATCAAAGACAGCTTTGCCAGTGTGGCTGCATCAGGGCGCTGCCACATTTAGCAATGCAACACACTCCCCGAGCAATGCAAACAAGACAGATTAATATGAGAAATTCAAATTGCCTGGAGGAGGGAGAACAATGAAAAATCAAGAGTGTGTGTGTGTGGGGTGGGGTGGGGTGGGGTGGGGTGAGGGTGGGGGAAGTTTTTTGGGGGGTCCCCTAGGGTGTATTGGATCCTGAGTTGCATGAGCGTATATCCAAGCAGGCGCGGCTAGCTCCTTAAATCGCTGCACTTAATGGAGAACTTATGGGCTGTGTGTTGCTGCTCGGCGCCTGATGGCAAGGATGCATGAAGTGATTAATCCTAATAAGAACGTGTTGACATTAATAGGACAATTCAACCTGCTCACTGCAGATGTCTAGGCCACGTGTTCTGGGCACCGAAAGGTCTTTTTTTCCCCTGATTTGAACCTTTGAGAAATAAATATTTATACAGAGGCACAGACATCTGTGCCCCCATAGAGAACGGAAGGACAGGAATTCCATCACCTTTTTGTTTACTGTCTTTTATTTATGCCTGTGTTTACTTTAACACAAGGAGAACTTCTTGAACAATTAGCCACGATTAATTCTAGCTGCCTACCCAGCATCCTTCACCATTACTGTCAACACACAGAGAATACAAGTTCCCTCCTACAGAGACTTTGTGAGCTGCGCCACCTGTTCATTTTTGTCAAGTTGAAAAATGGGACTTTACCATAATAACAATTAAGAGCTTCATGTATCTGCATTTAGTGCATGGATGACTGTGGTGACTGTGCGCAAAAGGAACAATGCATTGAAAATAGGACCGGCGTCACTAAACTGCATGTCACATACTGTACAGTAGGAATAGCCTGGAGGAAAAATAACTGTCACTGAGCTAAGCTTTCAGCTAGTATTGTGTATTGGTTTTCAATATATTGATAAGGTGTTTATCAGCAAATTTTGAAAATGTAAAACACCTAATCAATCATTGGTACATTTTGCTGAATATATTATCTTCCCATGGACCTTTTCTTATTGCTCTAAAACCTACTACTAAAAATGGATGAATTGAGGAAATATGGGGCACAATGTTTTTCTCATTATAAATCAGGACACCAAAAAGTGCTGAGATACAGAACGTCTAGTCACACTACATGTATAATTGGCATGGATAATAATCATGGATTATACAGTATATTCTACATACAGTGTAGTCTTCCAATACATATGAAGATGGATTAGACCATTGGTCGTTGTTACTTTTGGATAAACCATTATCACCACCACCCCTCCTTCACACACACACACACACACACACCTCCAATCTCATAGCATTCTCCTCGGGGACAGGCTGTCAGAAGCGTCCCTATTTAAGCGTCATTTGAGAGTTCAAGACACTAACAGGCTCCACTGACACCTGTCCAGACGATCGCTCTCCTTCCCCCCGTAGCATGCAATTACCTGCATCACACCTGCAGATGAAGCGAGGCCTCTCCCCAGTACTTAACACTCACACACAGCGAGCTGCCAGCCTCTTTTACAAAGGAATTGTCACTATTTCAAAAAAACAATTGGTCTGAATTCTGAAGTGCAAACGGTTCTCCTTTATATAGAGATATAACACTTTTAGGTGTAAGGTACGGAAGCAGAATGCATGTACAAGACCGATAATGCACAAGACAATTCAGATAGGCAGCTCTCTTCTTTTCTTTGTTTATTGTATCTAGATTATTCAGAAAAACTGGCTTATGGACCCTAAAGTGAACACACGTTTGTCTTCATGGACAAAGGAACAGACAAAGGAATCTACCAAATATGGTTTAATTCTGACCCAAACAGCTGACATTGATAAAGCTTGGATATGTCAAGTCTTTCTCGTTCAGACAGCTTGGGTGAGTTATACAGTTTTTGACTTTTTTTAGTCAAGAGAAAACAAGCGAACATGGCAAAAATATTCATGGAACATTTCACTGCATGGAATTCAGAACCCTCCTCGACATAACGGACTCCTAGTTAGGACCCAGCATCCACTCCACAGCCGTCTAGAGTCTACATCAGGAGAGAGATCGCTTCACCTCACCTCTCAGCAGCTGAGAGACCAACTGGTGCTGCAGTGCCTTCTGGGTATTTCCCTGACGATGCTCCTTGACAGCTCCGGCTGTGCTTTTAGCGCGCTTCCCTGCTCGACGGAGCTTGACCGCTCCATATTCCCAAATGGGTAGCACTTCGGCTCCGGGCTGCTATTCAGATAACCTTGTCCTGTCATTGCATTCCGAGAAGAACAAATCTCACCCTTATCGGGATCTTGTAGGGCCAACTAATGCAATTTCCCTGGCCGATCTCTCACTGTAGCCTACTGCAAGCAATCACTCATTGGCCAAGCCGCCAAGCCGCCCACCCTCCCCCCATGGGGTCATCCCCTAAGCCCACCTCCAAAGGCAATCTCCAGGTTTGATCTGACATCTTTAAGAGGGACTTGAACTGCTGAGTATTAACCTGTTTGGCAGCGTCTGCCTGGTGCTAGCGATAGAACCATCACTGCTGCTGCTGCTGCTGCTGCACCTTGTGCTGCCTCTCTCTCCAACCAGGTCCAGCGCTGAGAAAACAGCTCATACATAACAAACATGATGGCAAGTCATACAGATGAGATTCATGAGTGTGAGTGAGTGTGTGTGTGTGTGTGTGTGTGTGTGTGTGTGTGTGTGTGTGTGTGTGTGTGTGTGTGTGTGTGTGTGTGTGTGTGTGTGTGTGTGCATGTGTGTGTGCGTGTGTGTGTGTGTGTGTGTGCGTGTGTGTGCGTGCGTGTGTGCATGCATATGGACATGGATAACACACACACACAAATCATTTATAGACACTGCTGGCCAAAAGAAAGGTCTCCACCTGGATTTAACTAAGCAAATAGGTAAGAGCCTCCCTATGGGGCAGTGGTCAGCTTACTATCTGAATACACTGAATGACCAGGTTATTCCATCAATGGATTTTTATTTCTCTGATGGCATGAGCATATTCCAAGAGGACAATGCCAGGATTCATCGGACTCAAAAGAGTGAAAGAATGATTCAGGGAGCATGCGACATCATTTTCACCCATGGATTGGCTACCACAGAGTCCAGACCATCACCCCATTGAGTATCCTTGGGATGTCCTGGAGAATACGGCACAGTGGTCCAAATCTCCTGTCATCAGCACAAGATCTTGGCGGACAAAACGATGCAAGGCTAGATGGAAATAAATGTTGTGACATTGCAGACACTTGTGGAAACAATGCCACAGCGAATGTGTGCCGTAATCAAAGCTAAAGGCAGTCCAACGAAGTATCAGAGTGTGTGACCCTTTTTTTGGCCAGGCAGTGTATATCTCCATATTTAATTGGCCATAATTACAGTATGTGTACCAGACTTGAGCTGAATAACTACTTCAGCTAATGTTTGTATGTGTGTGTGTGTGTGTGTGTGTGTGTGTGTGTGTGTGTGTGTGTGTGTGTGTGTGTGTGTGTGTGTGTGTGTGTGTGTGTGTGTGTGTGTGTGTGTGACTGTGCATGCGTGCGTGCGTGTGTGTGTCTGTGTGTGTGTCATTATTTATCATATTAGATGGTCCACCTCATCCCCCCTGTGCGTCCATCCCGCCCAGAAAAGATAGAGAGAAAGAGAGAGAGAGAAAGAGAGAGAGAGAGAGAGAGAGAGAGAGACGGGGGCAGCCTCCGGGCAGAGTGCTGTGCTCAGTTTCACGCCTACTATGTGAATATAAACTCTTTAAACATCACTGAATGGAAATACCCTTACTCATCACATCTGCCTGCTTCAGTTGCTTTCAGCAAGGAGCACAAAAACACAATCTTATCCCATATCACACGGTTCTAAATGCAGTAAGAGAAATGCCATCCTATAGAGAACCTGCACCTTGATGTTTCAGATATAGTCATGTATATATGTCTATGGTCATACCCATATCACAGTAGGATCTGATAGCTCATGATCATGTTACATGCAATGCAATGCCATTATGCCAGTATATTTCCTGACAAGCACCATTGCGTCAGGTTTCGGGAAGGTTCCTATAGGCCTACTTTTAATATTATCCAAGAATGAGTAGGGTGCATGAAATAATGATCAAATATAATAATCATGTTCAGAATCCTATTCATTCCTGCCAGTAGGTGTTCTGGCTGTAGCTCTGGCTCATACACACTGGAACCTGTTGGTCATGGATGAGGTTGGCGTGCTGGATAGCTTGCTGAATCCTTAGAGTACTCTAACACTCCTAGATGTAAGGATAGCCACTCTTGAATGGCAGTCAAATGTACTGTGAAAATGTATGCTCTGTGAAAAGCATGTCAGCAAAAGCACCTACTGCGGTAACAGTGATAAAATGCAGTCCTTTGAAAAGTCTGCATGTGAATACATATACATAATCAATTTTATTCAATTACAAAAGGGGAAAAACACAACTGCTCTCTCCACCCATAACGTGATCTGAGCACAGAAAGCTTTCCGGGGGAGTGCGAGGAAGGAAAGGATCAATGCGAGAGCAATTACAGTATGAGAACTATTTTGGTTACGCATCGCCCCAGCAGAAATGAAAGCAGAAGTTTACCTATCAACCAATTTTAATTAACCAAAGGTCCGCCATTCACTTAATGAAAAGCTTCATTGAGACCCAGTGGAACTCATTTCGTCATGCTAATTGGTCGAGGCCACAGTGCGCAGTGCCTAATGCTGTGTGTACTCACTAATTTAAATTGTGCTGATCAACCTGCCGCTGTGTAATTTCATAATTAAATTTCCTGTAATGCCGAAATGCAGTTCTGTAGCCCAGGGGGAGGGGGAAAGTAATGCGTTATGAGCAGCGCTGATTAAATACCTTTCCCACAATGCACCTGGTGATAGAAATAGATTTTAGATTGTAATTCTAGAGCTCTGGAGAGTTCTGCCCGAGACAGAAGTGGCGCACAGGATTTTAAATAGTATTTATTAAGGGTACCGTGTTGCTACAGACAAGGACATTTTTTAATCATTTTAAATAAAGTGGCTCCAGGGAGTTCTAGAAGCAAACTAGTTCGGAGTCATGGGCAGGAGTAACAACATGCTGACTTTTTATCTCCAACATTTTATGGTGCGTTCTCAAGGAAAGAGGAAGGAAAGAAAGAAAGAAAGAAAGAACACTATTAATTTGGAAAAACGAAACACATTTTCCCTCCACTATCTCTCCACTACAACTAAGACTAAAGGTGAAGAAGCAGAGAGAGGGAGAGAGAGAGAGGGAGAGAAATGACATATGAATGAATGTCCCAAAAATC
>NC_085005.1:9319029-9361529 GCF_963854185.1 Sardina pilchardus | reverse complement strand
GCCGCTCAAATAACAAAAGGCTATATTTATTTTGGACTGGTCCACGCCACTGCTTCTTCTGATAATTGGCCAACCAAAGTACTTCAAAATCAGTATACTAAGATTTTGTATACAGTAGATACATCTTCAGTAAGACAGAAGGAAGAGTTTAAATGTGTTAACTACAGGTTACCAAAGGCTGGCCCTTTGTAGACAACGGTAGGAAGAAATTATGTTTGATGAGCGGTGATCATTATTATCCATCATTACCAATATTATCATCTCACATGTTTACATTTGTCCAGACGCAAACAAAGGCAACAGTAATCACAAATGAATTGTTATTATTGGTCATTATTGGAAAAGTATTCAATGGACTAGCTAATATACTCATTATATGCTATGGTGATCTAGAGTTTCAAACATTTCATTGAAAACATGACCATTGCAAACCTCGCTTACCTAAAGTGTCTTCCAAAGAGTTCACTGCAAGCTTGTTCACTTTGAGTATGACCTGATCAGACCTGAAAAAAGTGCACAAACAGACGTCCAACATGACATTTCTGTCCTCTCTAACAGTGGTCAGTCCTAACTAAGGATTCGGACTAACAGGTCTGCGGCGTCCCTTACGTTTTGACCTTCTTGACGGCGTTGAGTCTGAGTAGAGCGGCCAGGGCATTCTTCTGCAGGTCAGAGGACAGCGCTTCGTAGCATCGCAGGCTGCCTGGAATGACCATCACACAGAGAACAGCCATTAACATGTGTGCACTTCCACCCATAACAACTAGAGGGCAGCAGACATTTGCACTGGGTTCATTGCACTGGACATTTACAGCTTGTTAGCCAACTGTTAACCAATTCTACCTGGCATGTTCACACATTTTTATTTGGTACAACAACGCTATATCATCACAAAATAAAGCAAAACATACTAAATAACAAGACAACACATTTCGTAAGAGTGTTGGTTATTGGATTCATTAACAGATGCCTTCATCCCAAAACATCAAAAGTCACACACACACACACACACACACACACCTGCCAAGTGGAGTTTCACAGCAAAACTCCTAACAGCGGGGATGAACTGTTTCTCAGTGAGGTTGTCAGTGGCTTCTTCACAGAGGTATCGGCACACCACCTGTGTATGCAGACAAACAGCCAAACACAAACACACACATTGACACACAAACAACACAGACCAATAACAACACTTGAGAAAAGCAGCACATTAGTGGAGTTCAACACTAACTAACAACACCATCATCCCTGCAGGGTATAGTCTGTATAGAGACTTAAAGGAACATGCGCCGCCATTTTGGGAAAATTAGCTTATTCACCATCTCCCCCAGAGGTAGATCAGCCTGGAGACAGACTCTCTTCTTCGCAGAGAGTTTGGCCTAGATCCATTGGAAAACGTTTATTTCCTGGTTTGTGGACGCTTGTCTGAAGTTTTAATTCATTGGAGTTCAATCACTCACGTTTGGTAATGACCTATGATAACCATGGGGGACACAACGATAACGATAGGCTTGGGAACGCCCTCTGTTCGCTGATTGGTTGGAGATGCACTTGCCGGAGTAAGCGAAGCTGGATCAAGCTTTACCAGACTGAAGGTGCCTCTCATGCAGCGTTTATACGTCCTCCCTCGCTCCTCGATGCCTCGATCCTCACTGATCTACATAAAGAATGATGTGGGGGAAACAATGGGATAGTCTATCCAGTGTCAGTTATAGATCAGTGGGAACGCCCCTCGAGGATCGAGCATCGAGGATCGAGGAGGCATGTTGAGAGGCACCCTGAGTATGGAGAGAGATGTAAATGAGCGGAAGTACGCAGTGAGGAGGGGCCAGGCTAGAGTTAGATACTGTAAGATAATACACACCCTTACTGTCTCTGTGCGTGTCTATGCTTAGTGTAAATGCTGCATCTCATTTTACACTCGAATACGTACACATTGTAATTACACTAGTCTACATCTAAATAGGACAAATGCTGCAGTTTTGACACTTTTGGAAGATAGGCTAGCTGGTTCTGCCTTAATGAGCTATGCTATGCTAAGCTAGGCGAAGGGTGGGCGTGTCAGAGTTACTGCACACACAGAGACAAGAGAGGTATGAATCATCTCACCTAGCTCTGTGGGGACAACGAATAAGTTAATTTCCCAAAATGTTGGCGTGTTGGCACCCACCTGTCTTAAAATAAACATGTAACTTTTGTGCATCAATAAGAGGGACTTCAGCAAATGCCTCATGTGTAATCTGGACAATATAACATTACATTACTGTACTGCTGACCATGATGATCACTGGATCATGTGTAATCTGGACAATATAACATTACATCACTGCTGACCATGATGATCACTGGATCATGTGCAATCTGGACAATATAACATTATACTGCTGCTGACTATTATGACTACTAGCTGCCAACAATTGGAAATGTTTACTGAGATCATCAAAACCAAGCTGTCACCACTTTCCCATTTGAATATGATTGGAAGAAGTGCATATGGTATTCATAAAGCCTTATATTAGCCATGCACTCACCATGATGCAGTGTTTTGACAGGCTATGCTAAGCCAAGTCTCTGTTAAAAGCCTTGCTCTATTCATGGCTGACATGGTGGGTGGGTGAGTGTTTCTCATGAAAAGCTTGAATGAGATGTGGGCCAGCAGAGGAGTACCTGGTATGCCTGCAGGAAAGGCTCTAGTATGGCACAGAGGAAGGGCAGCGTGGCTTGGCCTGTTTCTGTGGTCACGATGCCCTGTTGAAGCATCTGCACCGCCCCGCACTTCATTAGCAAGTAGCATGCCTCATCAAAGTCCTGTGAAAAGAACACCCACAAATAAACACACGAACACACACACACACACGCACACACACACACACGCACACACGCACACACACACACACGCACACACGCACACACACACACACACACACACACACACACACACACACACACACACACACACACACACACACACACACACACACACACACACACACACACACACACACACACACACACAGAGAGTTACATGGAAGCTAAGGGCTCTTCAATCCCCCACAGGAGTAGCTAGTGTTCCACAGTATGCTGTACTCTAGTCTAAAGTGTTGCTACAGAGGGGTTTCTCCATCAAAAGAAACAGCCTAAAGGTGGAACGCAGTACGCCTAACAGACTGGAAAGAACTACTGAACACTACTAACTACTAACTGGTACTACAGGGGTTATTCGGAGATGACAAATCACCACAAACTTCAAAGAGGTCTCCATCAGCCATGGGAACACACACAAACACACCCACTCAGCTTGGCTATTTTGTTTTTAGTATCCAACCAAACGTGCACTCCTCTGTTGCCAAAATAGGGGAACAAAACAGCAACCGGTCAATGACAAGCACAGTCGGGTGGAAATCCACCAGGCACACGCAAATGTTCACACCCCGCCGTGACACCGCGAGGGTCGTCACCTGCGATACGGCGGGTCGCGGCGCTCACCTGAACGGCCTCCCCGGGACAAAGGATGAACTCGTTGGAGAACATGTTCCGCAGGAAGCAGAAGCAGTTGTAGATCTCTTCTAAAAGTGGGGGGAGAAGGGGGCACTTCAGAGAGCCGTGATGCAATCATGAGCTCAGCTCCACAGTGTAATTCACTTCACATTTTTCATCAAGACAGACAGACCATGACAGAAAATGCCAGACAAACTGGATAAACACTTCAGGGCAAAACAATTTTTTTTCTTCTTCTTTATACTGTTGATCAGCTCCTCTTTCTTCCACCAATGTGCAACAGTTTTGATGTCCGTGTGTATTTGTGTGTGTGTGTGTGTGTGTGTGTGTGTGTGTGTGTGTGTGTGTATGTGTGTGTGTGTGTGTAGCACACTGCTAACTCAGTGACCTACAAGCGTATTTCACACTCCATTTGATACATCTACAGATAGCTCCTCGATCATCTTCAGCCCAGCGTCCGGTCTGCGGCGCTCACGTACCTTTCCTGGACGAGGCGGCGGCCTGCATGGCCACGGCGAAGAGCGCCGGCCGCAGGAAGACGTGCAGCACCTGGTTCCTGTAGGAGGCGCAGGAGAGCGCGCTGACCGCCAGCTCAAACAGCGCCGCCTCCGGGCTCTCCACGCCCGCGCTCCCCGGCTGAGCCACCAGGAGGCGCACCTGTCCCCCGCTCACGGTCACCAGGTTACGGTGCAGGGACAGGCTGGACGACACCACCTTACTGGCCGAACTGTGCTCTGTGTGAAGAATGTTTCCTGTCATTTCCTGTGTATTAGCCACATTGTGTATAAGCCCCAGGACAGTGTTTCATGGGAGTTAAAAGAAACAAAACTATATTAACCATATTAATTGCTCCCATGTATGACCCTCATAGCAGAAGAAATGTAGCAAAATCAATGTAGAAGCCGCGGCAAAGATCCTTAATTATTGACAAGATAGAGCAACGCAATGCATCTCTATAGAAGCAAAATTCTAACAGTTCCGGTCTGCTTAAAGAGGCGTGTCGCAAAGACGTCATAGTGGGATATCGATCTCTGTCAGATTGGCAAGCAGTTCAGTTCGAATGTTAACAGGTCTGCTTAAAGGGGGATTTAGCCCCCCTCCCCTTTGCGAAGACAGAACGCGGAAATGATCGAATGTTTGCGCCTCTCGCTCCGCTTTAACCCTCTCTGGCCGCGGCTAATAGTTGGGAAATTGCTGTACAGCAGGAGGACATACTGGACATGACTGAAATGTGCATATGCTCCAATGTGCCACTCTGCAGCACTGACTAAACACATCAAATGTAACTGATCCATAATGGCACTGAGGGATGTATCAAGGAACACATCAAATGTAACTGGTCAATAGTGGCACTATTGCTTTTGTTCATTTGGTCAATAGTTTATTTTGTCTGTGATGTACTGTCCAGAGATCTTATATCTCATCAGATATCTACGGAGCCCCTGATGAAACATGTGCGCACAAGAAACTTGCAAATAAAAAAGTTTTTTGCCTATGCTCTCTTGAGGACTTTGAGATTCTGGTGCACAGACAAAACTGTCTGGAGCGCATCAGAAACTACCAAAAAATTTACTAATAACATTTTGGCACATGTACCTTGGCTCTGTATATTTCCAAAGGACACAAGCCAAAATCTTATTTCTACCAACTGAGCCATATAAAGATCAAATGAGATTATGAGAGGAACAATGCACAGACTGTAAGATAGAGGCATGAGGAGAGAAAGGGTGCTCTGGATGAAAGGGAATAAGGCAGGGACCGATGTGGAGGAGTTGAGGGTGGATGGAATACTTCTACATGGCCTCTATCTATTATATTTATTTATACCACTGCTTGGTCAAAATTCCTACTGTGATGCGCTATTTGGAACGTGCATTATTTTTCGATAATACACACGGCTATGAAGTAGTTCCTTTTTTTTGGGCTTATCACACTTGAATATTAATTCGCCAATGTGACGGTAAAAACAACAACGTTGTATCTAAGACAGAGGCAATATAAACGAAAGTGATAGTAGCAGTGGTATAAGCGGGATAATCAACTCCGCGCCATGCGTTTTATAGGAAAATAATGCACTTATCGAAGTGCCTGCGGCGTCGGGACCATATTACCACTTCGAACGTGCATTATTTTCCTGTAAAACGCACGGCGCTGAGTTGATTATCCCTTACATTTTCCACACACTTTTGACATTACTGTCAAGGTCATGTAGTAGGGCAGTAACTACCTTTTTAAGCTGTTAGTTTATGAAGCCTGTCCATAAACTAAACCCCAACTCCAAATCTAAGCCTATTTGTATCCTATAATACGGTTACCCACAAGTGACCAAATATTTAGTTTATTGTTTATCATGGGCAGATATTGAATGCCAAAGCACTGTTGGGGGCAGTGCAGCAAGAGTGGAGATATGGTGGGAGACCTGGTGGAGCAGTGTGTGTGTCTGTCTGTGTGTGTGTGTGTGTGTGTGTGTGTTTATGTGTTTATGTGTGTGTGTGTGTGTGTGTGTGAATGGGGGTTTGAATGCACAGCAGAGAGCGACTGGTGTGACTGTCACAACACAGAGCTCCTCCACATCTCCACGGTGATTAACGCGGGCTGGCACCCGCTAACGCACAGAGGCGGGCAGAGAGGCGGGCAGGGAGGCGACGGGCACGCAGGGCAGGTGGCAGAGAGGGGCCTTCGGCGTTTACCCCCCCAGTCTGCCATACACGGCTTTAGCACCACACATACTGTACGCACACACACACACACACACACACAAACATACACACACACACCTACACATGTCCAGAGACACACACACACAACTACACATATCCAGAGACACACACAACTACACGTATCCAGACAGACAGACAGACAGACAGACAGACAGACAGACACACACACAGACACACACACACACACACACACCACACACACACACACACACACAACCCCCGTTGGAGAGAGCAGCTCCTCAGGGTGTCTGAGCACGTCATGTCTCACACATGTCATTGTTCTGATGGCGAGGGGGAGGCGTCAGGTCTGATCAGATCATGGCTGGCGAGCGTGCGTGCCGAACAATCCCCGGTCACACACACCGATCCTATACCATCACAGCCTGACTGACTCACACAAAAGGTATGCTAAGGACACAGACTTCTGCCTTACTACTATTCCTACTGACTCTGTTAGTCTTGTTACACGAGGGATACACGGTTATGACTCATTTGACACAGACACAAAAATAATTTCGAAAATAAACGAAAAACATGTCAGAATTGTGGTCACATATACTGTACTGAGCAAACAAGCTAAGCAAACAAAGTTACATGGCACTCTTGCAAAAATAACGTCAAATCAAATTAAATCTAAACCCAGCGTATGGCACGAAAGACGAAACGTGATCCAAAAATGCGGTTCCACTTAGGAGCTAGTTAGCCAACATCCTTTCAACAGGAGGCCATGAGCGGAGCCAAGCACTTATACGGATGGCAGGCTTCCTTACCTGGCCAGTCGAGAAAGGCTCCAAAGGATCGCGCTAAATCCCTCAGCCAAACAGTCTGCTCCACGAGCTGGGAGAGTTCCATCCCCGACTCTAGGTTCTGCATGAGGAGCGTGGCGATCAGAACCCAGGGCTTTAGCACCATGTTCTCCTCCTGCAGGCGCACCAGCTGATACGCAGCGTCGTTCACAAAGCCCTGGATCCCATTGGCCGGCTTCTTAGGAATATGTCTGGACAAACATTATCATATCATATACATATCAGCATTATCATACCATAACATCATATGTCTGATCAAACACAGAGAACAGAGCCGTCAAAGACTACAGCACTGCACTGTCATGCCTGTTGCAATACACAGAATAACAAAGTAAATTTGTTTATTTTCATTATCAATATTTGATAATGTATTGACATTATTGTTATTACAACTATTTTTGCTTAATGTTGGCTTACCAAAACTGTTGACTGTTTTTTTTTGTTGGTCTAACTATTGTAAAATTCATATTCTGTCAGTGGTTTTAGACAAAAGCATCTGCTATATACCATAACCACAACCAAAGAAATACAAACCATAACCATAATAGGGGGGGGGGGGGGCTGCTTGTGTACCACCACATCTACACCAACTTGAAAAAGAACTTTGGCCCCCAAAGGCCTACGAGGAGCTGGCGGCATGGCGATAGTAATGTGTGCATAACTCATAGCACAGTGATAACTCACCTTGGCACAAGGTTGTATTCCGAGCGATTAACGCGGCCTTGGGCCAGACTGCGAACTGACACTGGTTGTCCAAAATACACATGCATGCTACCATAGTCTTCACTTAAGATCTTCCTCGCTTTCAAAAGACCCTGAGGCAAATGAAATACAAAATGGGACGAAAAATCATCAGAAATTGAATGACGTAATCCTGCAACATTACGCTACATGATGAAAGTTCACCTAAGTTTCAAATAAGTTGCCGAAAAACTTTCCAGGCAGCGCAACTAAATTCAACCGAAAAACATTTGGTGAACTGACACAAGTTTTTTTGGTTGCACAAAACAGATTGAACAAACACAACTCCAACACAACTCGAAGTTAAGATTTCCCCCCCCCCCAGCAGTGCTTTTCACCACGTTTACAGCTTTCAAACACACACAGCGCGGAGAAACCCGCAGACAAGACTGATGTGCACAACAAGGAGGTGTCAATCATGCCGACGTGCCCGTCTCACCGAGGTGGATTCCTTGGGCTTGGGCACGCCGAGCAGCTCGCGGGCATACAGCGTCTCCTCCAGCACCCGCTCGTAGCTGATGCTGACGGGCACCAGGCTGACGTCAAACACCTCGCCTTTGAAGAAGGGCTCCATCACGATGTTCAACAGGCCTGGTTTCAAAAAAGAGCAGGATCTTACAAAGAGAAGGGAATGTGTGTGTGTGTGTGTGTGTGTGTGTGTGTGTGTGTGTGTGTGTGTGTGTGTGTGTGTGTGAGAGAGAGAGAATGAGAGACAAAGGGAAATACATCACAACAGAAAGAGAAAGAGAAAAGACATTGTGAGGGAAACAAAAAGGAGAGAACAGAGGAAGAGAGGGGAAGAGACAAACAAACAGACAACAGAAAGAGAGGAGGAGACAGAAGTGAGAGGAGTGTAGTAGACAGGGAGACAGAAATGAGATGATGGGAGAAGACAGGAAGAAAAGCAGTGCAATGTGAGAAAGGAACATTGCTTAGACAGTGGCTTCAATTTTCATAAACGAGAATGTGAAGAATGATCACTTTGACAGATGTAAAACCAAATGATAACAACACTAACTTTGTTACAGTGATTTTCTTCACGAATAATCTGAGGGATTTAAATCATTTTGTGACAAAATCATACAGTCCAACTGTTTTCAGAAATATTTTTTTGGTAAAAGGTCCCTGGCGCATTTCACCAAACAAGGCAGCCAGAAAATCTGATGATTGCAGCAGAAATACAATTCTCTGTCAACATGCGTCTATTTCCAGCGCCATGGAAACGACAAGAGCAATAACAGAAGCGCCTGGCTTTGCATACTAAAATGTTTTGTTTGGACCACTCACTGACACAACGACAAGCCGTGCAAACAAGAGAAGTAAAGTAAATAAAATAAATATATAAAAGCTTCTCCAAAGTTTTCAGTTATTGATTTTAACTTACAAACAAACACAAAGAAATCCATGAAACACCGCATTACCTGTCTTTGGTGTTAGTGATTTTGATGTGCGGCTTCTTGTGCCTTCTAAGAAGAACTCAATTGGAGCGTAACCATTCTGGACAAATGGACAATCGAGAACACAAACAATAAAAGCAGATATTAGATGCAGGACAAGCAATACCTGGTCGAGAAAAAATGACAACAAAATGGTTGGGCCAAGGATTTAACCGGCATCCCTCACCCTGAGCATTGTCTTGACATATTCAGAGAACACAGCCCAGTAAAGCTTGTCTCCACCAAAGGATCTCCGGATAAAGAAGGCCCCTGACATGCGTAGCATTTCCCCAATAAACTTCATGCTCATAAAATCTGCATGGATCACAAAAATCTATTAATTCACAATTGATTGGTTAATTAATTCATTAATAAATGAACTACGATTAGGTAGATTTTTTTTGTTCACAGAAATGTATTACTACACAATTTATTTAATTTCATTCTTGTCTACTGTGATCTCTGATTTATGTGATGTGGTAATGACAACTCATTTGCAAGGTTTTCATTATCCTCTATGACATACCCCATTCCTGCAGCGTTGTGGTAACGTGTCATTGACAACATGCTTTATCTGCAGATGTTCTCATTATCCTCTACTACAATACATACCCATTCCTGCAGCGATGACGGGCAGCGTGAGGTCATAGGTGTACAAGATGTAGGACATCATGAGGAAGTCCATGTAGGAGCGGTGACTGGGCAGGAGCACCACCGGATGTTCGTGTATAGCCTGCTGAAGCTGTCAATCATAGAGAGGAGGTCACCTTGAAATGGGTCTGTGCTCAGCTCCAGTGAGCTTTATCTCAGAATCTATTTGCCATTTGTGGTGAGCTGGTGCAACTCAGTGATGAGTGGCAGAGCTTTTCTTATGACTTCTGGTTTGTGATACAGAACACTGGGCTAGAAATGAAAACAAAATATTTGGTGTCTTCTTGGCTTAATGTTTTTAAATACTGTCTCCTTCCTTCAGGCCAGAGATACAGATCTCTCACCTCCAGGCCTAAGAGCCATGTCAAGCTTTGAGCCTGCATCCATCAGACATGAATGTTTGAACATATTTTTTTCTGTATATTTTATTTGTATGTGTATGCATATATGTATGAAAGTTCTTTGAATTTGAATATTCTACTTCATATTCAGAAGGAACCATATAAGTGCAGTTAGCACAATGGAACACTGCATGCATTACTGACACTTTTTGGGTACATGTAAATAAACAAACTAATAGCTATAAAATGTCATCTTTCCTATAGAGATTGAGAACGTGACGTAAAACGCAACGCATTTTGGGAATAGGTGGCCCAAAATTAAGTTGTTTTACTGACGTGCGGGAACAACGAAGTGCAGTTGTCGAAATGCCGTTTACCTGCTGTGTTATAAAATTCAATAGAGTAACATGAAGCTTATCTTTTATAGTTTTCCAGCGTGGAAAAATAATAGTATACGTCATGTTTCAGAGGTGACAAAAAGGCGAGGAATGGCTTGGATAGCAGCACTAATGAAGCGCTAGATTATAACTGTTTTTCACACAATTTTTTCACGCTTAGTTTTCATTATTATCATGCCAGATCATAGACCCAGACCCACTAGTTTACATGGGCTGGCATCAGGCGAGCCAAACCTACCCATAATTCTTTGTGTTTTGATGACTTTGGTCACATGTCTTAGCGATCTCTATACTGACTATATATTTAAACATTACATATCTACATTAATTTCAAGAAGGCATTTGACAGTGTTCATCGCGAGAGCCTATGGAAGATACTACGGGCATATGGAATACCATCCAAAATTGTTAACAACATTAAAACATTCTATGAACACTTTGAATGCAGTGTTATCCTTGATAACACCCTGACAGAGTCATTTCCTGTCAAATCTGGAGTAAGACAGGGCTGCGTTCTCTCCCCTATTCTGTTTTTAATCACCATCGACTGGGTGATGCGTCAAACAACATCAGATCGCCCCCGTGGAATCCAATGGACCCTGTTCTCTTTTATGGAAGACCTTGACTTTGCAGATGACCTCGCCATCATGTCATCCACTCATAGCCATCTCCAGGAAAAGACTGACCGGCTAAGCAATTATGCAAAGCAAACTGGTCTGTACATTAACCAGAAATAGACCCAGGTAATGTGCATCAATACCCCAACAGCACCTCCAATAACCATCGATGGAGAGGTGCTGACATGTGTTTTTTCATACCTTGGAACAGTTGGAAGCATTATAAGCAGTGAAAGTGGAACACAAAAAGACATAAAGGCACGTCTAAACAAAGCAAGGGGTGCTTTCAGCCAACTGCGCAACATCTGGAAGTTAGTCCAAACAATACAGCCTTAGAACAAAGATCAAGCTCTACAACAGCAATGTCAAGGCTGTCCTGCTGTATTGTTCTGAGTACTGGAGAGTAACAAAGCAGGATATGAGAAAGGTTGACGTCTTCCATAACAGCTGCCTCCGTAAAATCTGCAACATATTTTGGCCAAATACAGTCTCAAATGAGGAACTCTACAAGAGGACAGGCAGCTTCCATATGTCTCTTAATATGAAAAAGCGCAGACTAAGATGGCTTGGCCATGTATTGAGGATGCCCAATGAAGGTGATGGGTCTTTCCTTCTTTCCTGGGACGAAGCACAGGTCAAAGCACGAGACAGGGTTCAGTGGCAGTGTATGATTGCAGCCTTATGCCCCAACTGGGACGAAGAGGATAAGTAAGTAAGTATCTACATAACGCTAACTTTCTATATATACTATAATTTCAAACATTGCCCCCATGCTCATGCCCCAGAGTGTACAGTAGCACTGTAGCTGCCTGTCTATCTGTTGGCTGCAGCAACTCAAACTAGGCAAAACCGAGTGTTTGGGGGGGGGGGGGGGCTGCATGAATGCATGAATTTCACCCTAGGTGTGTATTGTGTGTAAGATAAGAATAGGACCTCTTTCTGATTCCATTCTGGAGGGGTCGTGGGCCTACAGTAACTCAATGAAACACCCATGAAGGAAGATGCCTGCTTGACAACCCCAGTAAAATGCTCTTGAAGGCTATTCTGTTGGTGATGTTTTTGCCCACAAAGGTTGATGTGTTAGCTTTTATTCTTGACAGTAAAGGCTTGGTTGTAGATTATGCCCCTGGGTGAAATCCCCTACCTATAGCACTAGGAATTGAACAGCTCTCCTGTGTGTATTTGAAATGTAAATGCCTACCCTCTGAATGCCCTCCTCGTTGACACAGACACTGCGGAACAGGCTCTTGAAGGCCTTGCTGAGGGCGAATGCAAAGAATCGGACAGTGCTGAGCTGCTGCCGGTGGGCCATCTCTTCCAAGATGGCTGCCGCCTCCTCCTGAACCAGCTCCACAGACTCGCCTGAGTCTGCTGACACCTGGGACACAGAAACAGCTCAGGAATGCAGGAAACACACAGATATACAACAATGTAGCATACTGACTGTAATGTCACCACTGCTAAATGTTTTAATGTAATTTCATCACTACTGAATGACAGTGATTATTTCATAGAATTAAGACTAATTGACAGGCCAAACATCAACATAAGAATCACATGATATTCTTGTGAAACCTCTTCTACCCGAAAAGACCATAAATGCCTTGTAGATTTAACAGTATGGATACGCTGCAACATCAGTTGATATGTTACCTGATTAATGACATATTGGAGAGGATCTGACTGCAGGACAATGGTCTTTAGCATACTGGGTTTACATGGGTTGAGGCTCTTGTACAGCACGGGGGCGTAGCACTTGAATGCATATCTTATATCACTTGAATTCCTCCGTTCTTCTAAAACGTCTTCAAAGTCATCTCTCTTCTTCAGAACAGGATCTCTTTGCTTCAAAGGAAAATCACAGACTTACCAACACTGACTGGTAAAGACATTCTAGAATTTGCAAATAAATCTATATTTCACATATACTGGGTGGTAGATTTATTAGATTATCAGATGTAAAACTGAATCAATGCATACATATCAACCAACTGTTTGCATACAGATATAGTAAATAGTAAAATGGGCTTCATGACAGTTTTGTTTAGGTCATACATATTATCAGTTATCATTTCAATATTTTCAGGTTACTTTCTCCCAAAAGAACTTGATCATATGGGTGCATCGTGGGAAAGTCTCCAGAACAACCAACTAACGACTGATACTATTACTAGCATACGTACAGCACAATTTTGAAGTTGATGATGACAGATAAGTTAGCTCATGTTAGCGTGCTAGCGAATGTCATAAATATTTAAGTCCAACAATGATACTTACCGAGTACAATGATTTAGATGCCATTTCTTGTTAGAGAGTTGCAAAACAGAAAATATGCATTGGCATATTAAAAGTAAACCAAGGAGAAAGAGTTTGTTTTACTGTTACACAATCAAAGCAAGCATAATTCACATGGGCGGGGGTGTTCACTTACAGTAGGCGTTTGCTACTTCCTCAAACTGTGGACAGACGGTGGCCGCAAAGTGTCATTCACACACGAGAATTCCAGGCTCAGAAACAACACGTGAGTTATGTTGTGAATGTGTGCCACTCTTCTGGTTTTCGTATATCATAATTAATTGCTGAACGTGAGGTATGGCCAAGAATAAAGAAAGCAGTGAAGAAGAAGAGGATGTAGATCAGGATTTCCTGGATCAGGTTTTGAATCAGCTTTACGATTTTGGTAAGTTGCAATGTATGGCGAGCTAAGTGAGTTAACGTAGCTAACTTTAACCTTTCCCTGCTTTTGTTTATACAGCTATTGCATATACACGATGTCTAAATGGGGATTATGGGATCATTGTATATTCTTTCAATGATCATATCTATTTACACGACTTTGTATTCCGAAGTCAGCACTCGTAGCGTAAAACCTTAAACATAGCTACTGATAGCTACGTTTGCTATGTTTGCTATCACTCAGCCTTGGATGCTCTTCGTTGTCTTCTTAGGTGATGGAACAAAACACAGAAAAACTAAGAAATCAAAAAAGAAAACGAAGAAAATAACTCAGGAAGAAGAAACTGAGGAGTCGACCAGCAATGACACTCTCACAAACTCTGGGATAAATCTTGAGGACAGTGATGAGTCCCTGTACACAAAAAACTCTGTTCAGATTGATTCAACGAAGGCCAAAACTTCCACCATGGCAACCAAGCATTCAAGCGTGCCAGTTGTTGTTTTTGAGGATCCTTTAAAGAAACAGAAAAGAAAATCTGAAATAGAAATGACGGAAAGGAAGGAAGAAGGAAAAGAAGTAAAGGTAAAGTAAAAAAAATAAACATGGCAATGCCAACGTTGCCAGATTCTAATGTGAGGCTTACATCTTTTCAGAACTGCTATAGTTTTAATACATTGTTATTTTTGCTTAACTGTAGGTGTTAAACTGACACTTTGATCAAATAGTATGCTGGCCTCACTCAGCTCCATATATGTTTACCTCACATTCATTTCTTCTTTGCGCTATGTGTTCAGCACTGATTTTATTATCGCTTTGCAGCCTCCAGAAATTAAGAAGCGAAAGACAGAAGAGGAAGAGGAATTCAGTATTGAAAAGGTAAGATTCAATTGAGGTAGATCTACTACTCAGAATTAAATAATCAGTAAAGATACAGGACTGTGAGACTGTGACTGTTGAGTATTTCTGATGGAGCAATGATCTTCCTCTTTAAGGCAAGACTTGAAGTCCATAGATTTGGAATCACTGGCTACAAGAAGGACCAACAGAGAGTCTTTGAACAAGACCGAGCAATCATGCTTGGAGCGATGGTATGTACTTTTGACCATCAAACCATGTAATCTGCTTTACACACTATTTGATATGATTTGATCACATTTGAGTTATCTCTCTGAGAAGCTGCACCAGTTCCATCTGCATCAGTCCTCTGAAAGAGTTTAAATAGTTGAATAATGGTCAATGTTCAGCTCTTGCATCCATCAATGCTCTCCATTGATCATTCCAAATGGCATCTCAAAACACTTGTCACTAACGAAGCAAAACATGCAGTAAAGCATTATTTTGAAGATCAGTGGCCTCTCCCGAAACCCCGGTAACTGTGCTTCTTAGTATTATCAAAGATCCTTAATTATTGACAAGATAGAGCAACGTAATGCATCTCTATGGAAGCAAAATTCGAACGGTTCCGGTCTGCTTAAAGGGGCGTGTTGCAAAGACGTCATAGTGGGATATCGATCTCTGTCAGATTGGCAAGCAGTTCAGTTCGAATGTTAGCAGGTCTGCTTAAAGGGGGATTTAGCCCCCCTCCCCCTTGTAAAGACAGAACGCGGAAATGATCGAACGTCGCCGCCTCTCGCTCCGCTTTAACCCTCTCTGGTATTATCCTTCTGGGCTGACGTCAAGATAGAAATAAATTGACAAAATATTGCAAAGCATATGATTCAACACAGACACAGTGGTGTGTTGATTAGGCTCATGTGTGTGCAAGCACTCCGAGAAGACCATTGTTTACTTCATTTTTTTTTAAATATTTCTTTTATTTGCGAAACTGTGACTTGAAAGCAATGTGGAGTCGAATACTATGCTTTAAAGACCAATATGGAAATCTTGGGTGCCTCTCAACATCTCTCCTTGATCCACAATGTTCGATCCTCAATGGGCGTTCCCACTGATCTATAACTAAAACTGGATAGACAATCCAATTGTTGCCGCCCCATCATTCTTTTTGTAGATCAGTGAGGATCGAGGCCCGAGGAGGAGGGGAGGACGTATAAAAGCTGAATGAGAGGCACCCCTTTTGTCCCAGTTACCTGACTTGACGTCACATTCATGCTCTCCACAGCGTAACTCTACACAAGAAGAGGCGAACTTCAATCCCATTACAAATCTGACACGGTTATGTGTCACTAAATTAAGACTACAAATAGAAACATAGAGCTATTTGTGTTCTGGCTTAACCACAGTAAACATTTCTAATAGCTTATTGAAGTGTGCCCAGTAAAGACAACACGAAAATGCCAACATGTTACTGCAGGAATCAATATTTGTTTTCCAAGCTGATCTCATGACCACACTTTTTTTTGGAAGTCGGAATGTTTCAAGTGAGGTCTTCCGAGTTAACGGTCATCCTGATCGCAGCATGTAATATTATACAGATTTGTTTTTTATTGATTCGCACAAAAGTATGTTTATTATTATCATTATTATTACTGTCTTGTAGCCTCCCAAAAAAGAATTTGTAAATTACAAACACTACCAGCAAATGATGAAGGATAAGAAACAGAAGGAAGAGGAGGAAGCAAAGGGGGTGAGTAGAGGAGACAACACACACTGCACTGATGCTGCGCTACTATGGAAGTGCATGCACCCCGTGACCTGGTCATAGGATTTCTCCTGACTGTATTCCTTCTCTCTGTCTGCATAGGACAAAAGTAAAAACAAAAGGAAAGAAGGGAAGCCAAGGTATGTAAACGGGATGTATGATGAAAAGTGGTTGCTTAATTGCTCATTTGAAACTCTTCTGTTCAAAGTAATTTATCCAATGAGAAATCAAGCAGTTCACCAGCTAATTGTCACCAGCAGTTGAATCCAACTCACAAAGCAGTAGAATAGATCTTGATATCTAACTCCTACCCAGTGTAAAGAGTACAGATTACTCTGGAAAGAGTCAGAGGGTGCCTCTCATTCGTCTTGTATACATCCTCCCTTCCTTCCTCGGTCCTCGTCCTCACTGATCTATAGAATGATGGGGCGGCAACAATGGGATAGTCTATCCAGTGTTAGCTATTGATCAGTGGGAACAAGCCTGGAGGACCGAGCATTGAGGATCGAGGAGAGAAGTTGAGAGGCACCCAAATGATGTTTAATGAGGTAATGCTGTAGTGTAATGTATGTGTGTCTTTGTGTCCCTCCGTCAGGGATAAGAAACCAAAGTCGTCGTCCAGTGGAGAGCCGTCGGGTCAAATTGGACGGTTTAAAGATGGCGTACTGGTCCTGAACTCCAAACAGTTACAGAAAATGAATGGCAAAATAAAAAGGTCTAAGTGACAAGATTTTTCCAACTGAAGTTGCAGTCAGTTACTTGTCAACCCGAGGTGCTTTGGTCTGGATCCAGATTGTTTTGTCCTATACTGCATGTAAACAGCTGGTCTTGATGTTAAGTGAACGACTGAAATGAAGAGACGAGTTGCACACTTTGTACCATCACAGTTTATTCATTTATTCATTTCAAAAAGAGGGGGAGGGAAAAGACATTGTTCTTTGTTTACATCATATACTTGTAGAAGTATTTTAGTATGAAAAAAAGAATGGCAGATACAATGCATTATAATGTACAAACCACAGACAAGTAGAAAATGCACACATTTCAGGAGAAATGAAAGACGTTTTCTTTAAAAAAAAAAAAAAAATGGAAAAGAAGAGTGTACATGTAGCGTTTGCGCACACACGTCACACGCACACACACAGCTTTTTGAGATACACACACACAGCCACCACAGGCACTGCAGACACGTGGCGTCCTGAAGGAGAAGCTGACATTCCCTGGGGCCCCTGTTAACTGTACTCGGCCTAATTCTGGGGGAGTCGTAGCACACAGAGACAGCGCTAACCGCTAACGTCCTCCAGAGGCAGTGGTCCTGTGATTGGACCTCTCCCCTGCATTCTCTGTCAGACGAGAGAGGCTGTATCTGATACCATGGCATAACCACCTGGTGAACAAAAATGGCAAGGTTGTATCTCTAAAAAAAAAAAGTAAAGTAATAAATAGATGACAAAATGAAAATAAATATTAGGAAATGAATCATTCTTTTAAAAATACACAAAAATACAATAGCACTTTGTAGCACTGTGGCAATATTTTATTTTTACATTTTATTTAGCTATTTGTTTTCCCTCAGGTCTTCACGTTTCACATTCAGAAGCAGGCTACCATGTAATCATGTCAAAGGGGTAGGACAATTGCATGCCAGACAAGCCACCACAGGACATTTAAGATCAGTTACTAAGTGCACAACTACAACTCCCAGCAGCCCCTGGTCTCTCTCCCTGCTTCAAAAGTGTTTGAGAGTGTGCTTGCTTGCTAGCTGGTGTGGTCAAACGGTGAGTCGTAAGAGGCAGAAAAAGCCCATTTGCGTGAGAAGAGGGTGGAACGTGTGCTTTCTTTATCAGAGACCAGATAACATGGCAGTGAGAAAGATGTTCTTATTGAAAGATACACCCAATGTAAAAATGTAATCCAAACAACACCACACCTTTAACTTTGGCAAGCTGTCCAAACCAGTGATCACAAATACTGTTATCCTTGAAAATGTTAAGTCTGAAGCACTTATTTGTAGTCTAGTGTTATCTGAACGTCACACGCTGATGCCAGGTAATCACATGGCAAAACGTGGATTACAGTGAAACAGCTAAACAAAAAGGATCAGGATTGAATGTAAACTTTATAGGGTCAGTTTGGAGGAGTACCCCTATAGCTGTCTTTTGAAGTTTTTCCACACTCCTCTGCAGACAATGAGTTCTCAATTTGGCCACAGTAACATGTTCAAATCAACAGAGTCTATTAACATAAGGTAAGGGCACGTTCACGTTTTTAGTTTACACATGTATTCCATTAGCAAGTACGATTCTACTCTACATAGCCTTATGATTACATGTTTTTTTTCCAAAGAACATTTCTCTCTCTCTCTCTCTCTCTCTCTCTCACACACACACACACACACACACACACACACACACACACACACACACACACACACACACACTTCCATTACCCAATCATTTGAAGATTATAACAAATAGAAAAATGTACAACCGCTCAGCACAAAAAAAATACAGCTGTCAGTCATTGAAAATATGGACAGGTGGCATTTTAGGGAAAGCTTGTATTTAGCACCACCATACTAGCCAGCTTGCGAGGAGACAGCGGAGACGGTCACTTAAAAAAAGAACACTATAGCCTTGCCCTCTCCACTGCAAAATGACTCCATGGCTTGTAAGCACAAGAGCAACTTTGGCATGCTTAATCCTCACAAATCCCACTTCACTTTGGATTACTGACAACACAAACAATAGATATAATATTTTCTTTTCTCTCCAGCATACTCTCTTGACTGAATAATATAATAATAAATATCAAAGAACAATAATGGTTTAACAGTAATTTTGTTAATCTGATAATAATTCCTCTTGATGGGAGTGAAGTAAACTCCCAAAACAAATTATTTACAAAAAAATATAGTAATGTATCTCAGAATGGTAAATAAAATTAATAATTGCCTTAAAATTATACCTGCATCTGTCTTAATTAGAATACAGGCAACTACAACCTGTACGTTAAAATGCTAGTGGTATCAATAAATTAATCCACAGAAGAATGACCAACCCCATCATTCTGCCTTACATGTATTTGACCTACATTTGTGTACTCCATGTGAATTGCAAATCCATGACATACTGACTTTGTATTGCACAGGTAGTTATTAAATAGTGAATCCATCATCATTATTATCAATTGGCCCTCACCTTCTGGGTGTACCAAGGGAAGGTTGTTGTTCTTATTTTAAACTCCAGGGGGCGAACTGCCACACTTGGTTGTTTTGGTGAGGTCCTTGTCTGTAACATCACTACACTATTTACAAAAGTATTAGTCCTCTTTTTACTTTGAGTCCTTAGAACATCATGCGTGGCACCAGTCTTGATCGCTAATGTCGATATTTACAGCAAAATGGCATGCAGACACAAGTTGCTCAGCTTTACAATGCTGACTCTATGGCTCTCTCTCGTAATAACATGGAGCAGCATACCCACACAGCAATTCACACAGAAAATAAATAAATAAATAAATAAATATATCAAATCAAATGCACGTGACAAAGGAACATTCAGTTAAGGGTTAAATACAACAAGGGTTAAGGCAGATCCATTGTCTGAAATCACCTCAACCAAACCCCAGCTGGAATGTTACACCTCTATTAGTTGAACTACACACTCAGTCACAGTGAACGGGACGTTTTAGTCTAAATGCTGGCAAACAGATTGCTGGACGGCTGGCAGAATGGCTAATACCAGTAGCAAGGAAACATCCACTGAGCAGCAGCAAGATCCCTTGTGAGTTTTAAATATTCTGGGAAATAAAAAACTAATTCTGTACACCCTATATTAAGCAGCTTCACATCTGTCCTGACAAATATGACCGCCTTTGGGGAAAGAAATGAAGATTATAGTTCGGTAAGTCTTTGTTTGTTTCCATTTGAACGACAAAATATCCTGACTGACTGGCACAGTAGATTTATAGGGCAATGACCTTGTGCAAATGAGTGACCAGCCTGAAGCTGACTCACAAACCTTCTAAAAGAAAACACAACTCCAACATTTCCCCTATCATCAGTAAAAAGGGAGACATATTGTATACTTACATGTATCAGTGTAATAATAAAAGCAAACCTGAGTTTTAGAGTAGTCGAGTAAATGGCGCTTGGGGCACTTCATGACTCACTTTCTAAGAGTCTGTGCTCAAATGGGATCCAGTATTAGCGGTTCACCTATTTTATGGCACCCTGTGGCAAGATGCAGTTGTAAACTCAGCCCTGGATTGTACGTACCGTTCCAAGATGCAGCTGGATTAATAAAAAATGAGGGGAAATAGGGGGAAATTAAAATTACATCAGGAGATTTTCATGAAAGTATTTCTGTAGTATCGCTAAAGGGAACATGGATAGTTGACGGCAGGCAGACATCCAACAGCATTAGATGTTGACGTTTGTAGTTACAGTGTTTTAGGTTAAAATTGATCTGAACACGTTGGAGGTTCACTGTTTGATATTCTTTGGCACCTCCAAGCCTGTAATAAGGGTCACCTGGAAACAACAACAAGAAATCTTAGATCTCTGTAGATATCAAAGTTAATTTATTGCTATATCATGAGATTGAGTAATTAGCCTAACTACAAAGAGACTTTCTTTTTGTCTGAAACTTTCTGGCGCTTTCTAGAAGCCACCTGAACTCACCTGGACATTCCGGTTGAGGCTGACAGCAGGCATGAAGACACCCTCCAGGTTCTCAAAGGCCACAGGCCCGTGCTGCTCTTTGTTAATGTAAAAGGTGAGGGAGTGCTTGTTCAGGTCCAGAAGTATGCCTACCTTGGAGCCCTTGGTAATGCCTCCCTCAGCCCTAAGGAAAACACACACAAACACAGCCGCTGATGTCTGTTCTTTGAAGTTGGTTATTCCCAACTATGGGCACTGCTAAAAAATTTGTGACCCCAATTATATAGCTCTCCGGGGGTCCCCTCTCCCCTGTCAGTGCTGGGCCGCTCAATAGTGTTCATTGAGGGCAAATAATACCAAAGACCTGCTGGGCCCTTAGAATCATCCTTACTTCCCACCCCATAGCAGCACCCCTGTTCCCAACTCATGCAGTGAAAATTAAAGCAACACTAAAGTTTTTTGGTACCTTAAAAGAATGTTTCCAAAATCATTTCAGCGGTCCATCAACTAGTAACAGGGTGAAAGGCACTTCTGCATTCACTTCGCGGCCCTCTATCAGCTATAACTGCACTATGTAACTTTACCAGATCGGGTAGCGTACCTGTAGTTCGATTAAATGAGACATAAGAAACTACAAATTTGACTTGCTCCGATGTCGCAATACATCATACTTTCATATGCAACACTCTACCTTGTCTGTGGACATCGTTATGTGCTGGATAAACAAATAGCATGTAATGCGACAGAGGAAAAGTGCTTTAGTGTTGCTTTTAACACAATTTAAAACTTCTCATCAGTCTTGCCTAATAAAGCGGATAAGTTCAGATTAATAAAGGGAAGATATTTCATGCCGCATCAAAAACCACACTGCGAAATGATTTAACAGTCACAGATGGGCTCAATTCTCATGTTATGTAATCTTATTCAGTTTGTATTCATGATACCCTGAATTTTGCAAGAGTTTTTGAGATCCTCTATTGCCCCTGAAGTCACATCTGAAGTGGTTATGTCAAGGGAAAGGGGGAAAAAACAACTCGCATGAAAACTAGCATGGAATAGATGCCACCTCATGTTAGAGCAAAGCTAAACAAACCTAAAAACTCAAGAATATTTCCGTTTGATGATTACCTGGGTAACATAAGATGCAAAGTGAGCAATGAATGATTCAGTGGATCTGTATTCCAACTGACAGCAGGGGGAAAGACTAATTAGGATAAGCTTGAGGTGCTTTGGATCAAAAGCCTCCTCTGAAATTTCTTTAATTTGGACCAACAAATGTCAAGGTCACCCCAGCTGTGACTGTGACCCCACCCCACAGGATATCAAGATGGGGGGAAAAATGCAATGAGTGCGCTCTAACTGTGTGATTGGTTAGAGTGACTTGGTGAGTTGGTATGTGGGGAATGTTGGTGAGATGGTATGTGAAGGGACTTAATCTCTCAAGTGTCTTACAGGGAAACTACGCCAGGCGCGTAACTGAAGCATTCCGTTTACGATGCGTACAATCCATTTTAGAGGACTGGTCTATTTTTATTCTATTTTTTTGCAAATGTACGCGGCACTATCACGTCTGGTGTAGGTACTTCCATTGATTAAAGCGGAAACTAATTGTTGCAGCAGACGCAATGCGAACGGATTGCTTCAGTTGAGCCGCCTGGTGTAGATCCCCTGTTACTCTCACCCCTAAACAGGGGGCACATACACGTCCTCAGGATGTGCTTATTCCACACCTCTTGGTGTGTGATCGTTGTTGTGCAGGAACCAGGAGCAGTTGTTGTCCAGTGGTTGTGAGTATGCTCTTATAATTGTGATTGGTTAGAGTTAGTTGGTTCGATGGTATGAGGGGAATGTTGGTGAGATGGTATGTGAAGAGTCTCTCTCTGAAGTGTCTTACTTTTACCCCTAAACAGGGGCAAATAGCAACACAACCTCAGGGTCGTTGCTCACCTGTTGGTGTGTGAGTTGTTGTGCATGAACCAGGAGCGGTTGTTGTCCACATACATGGCCCAGGCCTTGTCGTCCTTGCCGAGCATCATGTCCTTCACGGTGTTGATCCGGGCCACGCCGAACGCCGGATCCGGGTGGTTGTCGTAGCGGTCGATGCAGAGCTCCCAGTAGTGCACGCCCTTGGAGAAGGCGGCCGTTCCGAGCACCACGCGGTCGTCGTAGCTGTTGCAGCTCACCGTCTGGTTGTCGTTGGTCAGCACGATGTCCCGGTGCGCCGACGTTGGATCAAATGTGAACCACGCCACTGCAGGCAGACGGAAAACAGACAGCAGTGAGACTAGCCTGGTTAGCACCAGACGTTATATCAACTGAAATCCAGACTGGGTCTGGACAAGGTTCATTCACCTCCCATTTCCAAGGGGCATCACCAACGGACGCCAATCAAAATGCCTCTGGACGCAATTGGATAAACCCTAAACCAATCAGAGCAATGAAGGAGAGGACATATGCAGAGCGACGGGAAAAAAAACATCTCTACAAATAAAACATTTTTCAAAAACAGCTTCAATGTCATCATGTTAAGTCTGCCTTAACAGTTGCGATTGGTACCTAGGTGTTAGGACCATTCAAAATGGGAGTGAATGGCCTCTTCGATAGACCTGCAGAGCAAAGTCAGATTTGCCAAACTGGGCTCATCTGGTTTCTCCCAGGCCACAGTGAGACCAAAGATACGTTAAAAATGCAAGGGCACTCTCTTAGCACCTTGCTGCCGCATCCTCTCAGCCTGACCTCACGTGTGAACTTGGTGAGCAGGCGAAAATAGAAGGAAACGAAGCTGATGGCGTAGTGCGCACCTCGCCAGTCCTGCCTGATCAGCGAATGCCACACGCTGCGGTTTGCTATAGCTGCTGCCACTGCCGAGCGTGAGGTGACACATTAAATATGCAAGTCGCTCGTGATGAAATATTAAAGTTGATGTGCTCATTTAAAAGTCAAGCGGCTGGATTAATTCTCATTCAGATTCGGCAGTGCATTTTTCTGCCCACAAGGCAGTCGTGCCGCGTTCGGGAAAAAAAAGAAAGTCTGCCTTCTGCAGCGCTTTAATTAACACAGATCCTCCAGAGATACTTCGAGCAAGATGAGAGAGACGCCATGCAGTATCTGGAGATAAACAGACGGCTCTGCCACACTGCTGCAGAGGACTGGCATCGCCACGGCAACATCCATTTCGGAGCTTTGCCGAGCTCCTGGCAGAAGTTGCCCACTAGGACCAGGGATGTAGTGGAGGGAGGCTAACCGCAAGTACAGTAAACGCAGTTTACCCACCTCTGACATTTTAGAAATAGAGTTTATCCACCTCTTATTAGAGTTTATCCACACATGGCACAGTTCACCTTACTGTGACCACAGAATTCACAGTTTACCTACCTCTTATTAACCACTACACCCCTGACTAGGACCGTGTGTGGTAGGGTGACCAGACGTCCTCGGTTTCAGGGGACAGTCCCCGTTTTTGGTTGCCTGTCCCTGGGAAAATACAGAAAAACTACCTATTTTTAATTTTTTTCCACATTTTTGAGATTATGTCCCCGGTTTTGGTCTCGGACATCTGGTCCCCTAAGTGTGTGGGCATTGTTACCCATGTGTCACCTGAGTCCTGCTAGCGACCTGTCTCACATCCTATCTCATCACTCCCATCCCCCAACCTGGCTGATTGTGATTCTGATCCTCCCGGCTAGGACGTTTCGAAATCTCCTCGTCACTCCCAATCTATCACAATGAATCAATAGTGTCGGTCGGGCCCCTACGTCTCCGTGCTCTGTTGCTCAACCAGGAGACTGGTCTCATTAGGCCCTGGCTGGGCGGCCTGTGACGAGCGGAGAGGTGGCAGCCCCAGCCAGCTCCATGTCAGCCAGCATCCATCCTCAAACGACTCCATCAACGGCGCCCTGTTCATTTATTTACTTCAACGGCCTCTCATGCGTGCAGCTCCATACGCTAATGGAGCTAATATGGCTAACGTAGGTGTCATCTAATATAAGACTCAATCTATACATACTGCAGCTCCATACGCACGCATGGGGCTAATATGGCTAACGTAGGTGTCGTCTAAGACTCAATCTACACATACTGCAGCTCCATACGCACACATGGGGCTAATATGGCTAATGTAGGTGTCGTCTTCTAAGACTCAAACTACACATAGGGTGGCTCTCAAACTCTCTCCTCGATGCTCGGTCCTCGAGGCTCGTTCTCACTGATCTTTAACTAACACTGGATAGACTATCCCATTCATTCTTTATCTAGATCAGTGAGGACGAGGACAGAGGAAGGAAGGGAGGATGTATAAAAGACCAAATGAGAGGCACCCATACTGTGGCCACTGAAAGAGGTCTGACTTGTAATATGGCAACACAACTGAGGACAAAGCTAACTGACCTATTAATCTACACACACACACACACACACTAACACACACATGCACATAGACACACTCAAATGAAAATCAATTTCCTGGGAGCGGTGACATCCCCATAAGGACGCAGAGAATATGCCGACATGGGCAATGTTCTTGACAGTGACATTTCTAACACAAACACGTTTCCTTCAAATGCGCCTCAGACCCGGTAATGAAGGACACACACACACACACACACACACACACACACACACACACACACACACACACACACACACACACACACACACACACACACACACACACACACACACACACACACACACACACACACACACACACACACACACACACACACACACACACACACACACACACACACACACACAGTTAGCCGCCTTGGTGGCGCAGCTCCACCGGTGAGCAGGCAGCCAGGATACGGCCTCCCACAGGAGCGGCACAGACAGGGGAGTATCCCCGGGCACTAATTAAGACAAGTGCGCCCAGTTGGAGGCCACTCGCGTCCCTTTGATGTGAGCTCGCCAGAGCCACACGCAGAGAGAGGAGAGCGAAAGAGAGAATGAGAGAGAGAGAGAGAGAGAGAGAGATGCACAGGGAGAGAGGCTCACCGTCAGAAGTCTTCAGAATGACAGTTTGGCTATAGGGTCCGGCCCCCACGGAGTTGTAGGCCTTGACTCTGGCGTTATAGGAGCTGTTGAAGTGAAGACCATCCACGGTGCACACAGTCTCCTTTCCCACATACACTTCCTGAGAGAGAGAGAGAGAGAGAGAGAGAGAGAATGAAAGAGACACATAGAGAAGGTGACAGAAAGAAAGAAAGATATATAGAGGGGGAGGGAGAGAGAGCAAGAGAGAGAGAGAGATGATCCTTGGTGAGCTGTATTTTCAGAGGCAACAGCAATGTTTCTTCTGAGCACTGCCATTAGTAGTGGCCTACTTTGGCGTCAGCGTGTAGTAGAGATGTTGTTGTAAGTTAAACACAAAAGGGGGCTAGAGGCAGGAAACAGATGAAATATGAGCAAGGAGGCAAAATCACACAGGAAATTATACATCATGAATTATAGAGAGGCTGATGGAGGAAAACATCTGAAGGCTTCATTCCTCTGGAATTCTTGCATTTGAACGAGAGTAACCTCTGTTGCCACGGCTTTATTTTCACTCTGGTGTGCTCTAAGAGAGAATTCAAAAGCTCTCTGTTGATTTTCACTTTCATATTTGTTTTCCATCATTTGTATTTTCATGAGGTAAAATTAAGCAGATATTCTCCAAAACAACAATTGCATGAGAGATCAGATCAGTCACAGATGAATCAAATATTTTAAAATATTGCATCAAAGAGACAGCTCTTACATAAAATGTTAAGCACTGAAGTAACATTTTCTTTGACATGTAAGTAATTGTTCTCTCTGCTCTCTCTGTTCATCTTGTCATCTTGTCTTGTAATAATAGCCTCGTCAACATCTATGTCAAAGAGAAGTCCTCGGCTGTCACCACTCGCCATAGATATTAGAAAGCCAGATACCGCATTGTCCATCAAGTTCTATTAGGTGGCAAAGACCTTACTGTCTATGGGCAACACTTGCTGGCTATCAGGTTTCTCCATTGGCCTCCTGTGATCATTGTCCCCACCAAGATGGCGGTGCTATTTACATACGTTCTGGAGCCCAAAGCCGTATCTAGCTTTCTTTCTTTTTTTTAAAGTATATTTTTGGCCTCTTTGCCTTTATTATGATAGGATAGTGAAGAGGTAAACAGGAAACAAGTGGGAGAGAGAGAGATGGGGTGGGATCGGGATATGACCGCAGGTTGGATTCGAACCTGGGTCCCCGTGGGCACTCAGACCCGTATATGGTACGAACGCTGTAGCCTGCTGCGCCCTCGTATCTAGCTTTCTAATATCTATGGTCACCACTGTTAGAGATCCAGGAGGGACTCACCCTGTACTGGCCCCCGTTCCCATCATCCAGCTCCAACACGTAGCCGTCGACTGTGACCAGCGGGACCGCAGTTATCCTCCAGGCCAGGGTGGCGCTGTTGTTTCTGGTGCAGCACTTCTCCAGCTGCAGCAGGGGGGCCGGCGGCACAGTGGGGGTCTGTGCTGTAAGATCAACACCAGAGCCCGTCTTATTAGACATTCTCTGATCAACACCAAGCAAGGGTGAGAGTCACGCCACCATCACCGACCACCACCACCACCACCATCCATCCATCCATCCATCCCACATGCAGAGTCAAGCAGAGTGAGCTTTCAAAGAAATGTCTGAATGGGGACAAGTGCAGTTGGACACATGCAGAAAGGAGGGAGGAGACTCTGTTTTAACCCCTTCAGTTCAGCTCTATGCAGCAGAGTGGGCTGTCAGGTCTCTCGACACGGGGGCAGGGGAACACGTGGTTTTTTTTTAGTTTTTGGGGGGGGGGGAAGAGGGGTAGGTTTTTTTTCGGATGAATCGTAGCAGTTATGAAAATACCTCCTGTGCCCTCCGTCTCTTTCTGGCCACCTGCATGCATTTGTTTCATTAATGGAGTCTCCTGTACATCTGAAACATGATATTGGACAGAGCATGGGTGCATGATGTGTGTTATATCTCAGCATTCCTCTACTCAACACAGTGGCGCTGGCTGCAGGTTTTTTCATTTTTTATTATTGGGTTGTTGTGGCCTCAGGGGGAAACGGGTAGAATTCAACTCATCTATATTTCATCATCTCCCACACGGCCCGTGATCGGGACTGTCAAATTCAATTCAGGGACCGCGATGGCTATTTTAATATACTGACATGAAGACAAATGAGAGAGAGCATTCCTATTATTCTGTGTCTCACCTGGATTGACTCATAAAGCGGTAAGCCAGGCTGGTCTTGGAAATGATATTGCAATTGCATTTCACCATAATTTCACAGTAGAGAGTTTTTCTAGGGAATATTTTGCTATGCTTTTCCAGTCACCATACCAATATCTCAGCAGTCTAGTGCAGCACCCATTATACAGTATTATACGATATATAATACAATCTTAATGTATAAGTGAAAAGTAAACACAATAACCAGAAGAAACAGTGTATATTCATTGTCATTCTATATGTGATATGTATAGTATAGTTTTCCATGTGTGTGATAAGATGGAGGAACTGTGGTTATCGTGTGTCTGCAGGCTGGGCGACTCACCTTTGCTCTGAGCGAAGTCCAGCTGGAGGATGGACTGCAGTAAGGGGTCGGTGTTGAGGGTCAGGTCGTACTCCGGGCCCACTTTGGGCTCCAGCGCTCCCTTCACCCACTGGTCCTGGGACGAGTTCACGCGCTTGATCAGAGCATCGGAGATCTGCACACAGAGACAAACATGACAACAGCAATGAGTAGAAGGCATACCGTAACTTCCCAACTATTAGCTGCGACTTATACATTGATTTTGCCAAATTTCTTCAGCTATGAGGTTAATTCAAGGGTGCAGTTAATATGGTATCAATATGGTTTTGTTTCTTTTAACTTGCATAAAACACTGTCCTGTGGCTTATACACAATGCGGCTAATAATACACAGGAAATGACTGTAAGGCAGAGGGCAATTCAACATGATTTCCCCTTCATCTGCAATGTTCACCAAAGCGACAGATTACGCTAATGATCACTCTAATGTTCCTGTCATTGCTCTCAGAGGGTGTGCTATAGGGAAGACGCTACTCAGCCAAAGGCCTCATGGGTTAGTTGGTGAGGTGTGTCTGCTGACTCGCTGAGACAAGTTTCCAGACAGAGCCTGCCGGGGGCTTTTATGGTAAGGCACAAATCAATACTTCATAAAAATTTGAAGCGAGAAGGGATTCCGCCGACGCCCCAGTGCAAGGGCTTTTATCTCCGTTTCACTGTCTACCCACCACCCGTCTCCTCTTCTGCTCTGAAACTCTGAAACTGGGGGTGAATCGAATCGAACAGTCAAGGCAGAGGTGAGTGAGCCTGAAAGGAGGGCTTTAAAGACAAAAGACCCTGATGCCAAATCCACACGGTCCGATTAAACCCGGTGAAATTGAATGCATTGAGTGAATCATTGTGAACCACCATTACACAGTGTTGATTTTAAAACTGTTCACATTCTATTGACTAGATAGTCAACTGCCAACAAAGAAAATGTTACAAATAAATACATGTAATATATATATATAATGTATCATGTAATATCTATTATACAATAATAAATAAATAAATACATATCTTGGGCCAATTGCTCTGTCAGTTAGCATTGTGCTAGCTGTGCTACGATTTAAAACCGTGCTCCTTAAAACGGAGGTTTTGGAGTTTAACACGCAGCTGCGCACGAAGTTTAACGTGATTGCTGTGTCAGAAATGAGACAGGATGAGCTGATTCCTAGTTACTGGGGTTAAACTGCCTGGAAGCCGGAAGTGAGTTTTACCCCAGCAGATGCAGTCGTAATTCAACAGTCTTAACGCATTTCAGGATTTTGACGGGATACTTTTTATGACTCTTGTGGCTAAATGCGCTCTAAGTGCCAAAACACTTTGGAAATGTAAAGTACATTTTAATAAAACGCAAATAATGTTGAAATATATCATGAAATAGTCTAGGCTACTTTTGTGGAAATCTGAATCTGAAATCTTATCCAGTAGGCTATGCTATTTATAACATTAAATCAGTCAATCAATCAATTGTCACGAATTAAATAGAACATTACACGGAGGAGCAAAAATAAGCCTTTTAATCGCCACACTTCAGCCCAACTATGGACAAATTATGCTGGGCACTAAACCCACATTCCATGGCTCCGTGCGCATTCCAGCCTTTACGAATCCATGTGGGACTAGGCTACGTATTTTGTCAGCCTAAACAGGCCTACACCATCATAGATATATATAGGTATATATGTCTATGTACACCATGGCCAGGCAAAATGCATCTGTGCGGTGTAGGCTACATAATGTCACAACTGTCTTTAATGCCTGTGAAATGCATGTTAGTGTGTCGGATAGGGGCAGACGTTTTCAAATCATACTGCTCCCCGAGCGCCGCTGGTTGGTTGGTTCTCTCACGGGATGAAACAAGTACCTATTCTATTCTATTCTATTCTATTCTATTCTATTCTATTCTATTCTATGTAAGGGACAATCAACGACGCGCCCTGTGCGCCCTGCGGCGTCGGGTCCTTATTACCACTTCGAACGTGCATTATTTTCCTATAAACGCACGGCGCGTCGTTGATTATCCCTTACATATTCTATTCAGTCATTGAATGAATGAAAGCGCCTCCCGCAAACAGCGGGTGGAAATCCCTTTCAACGACATGAAACGTAATAGTGAACCTTCAAATATAATAATATTTCAGTGCCCATCAGTCTACATTTAGCAACATCACCAAACAGTCCAAAAGTAAATTAAACCCCAAACTAAACTGAAAACTACTGCTTGTAATAGCCTGCCGGTGCCGCTAACAAAACGCATGTCTCTCTGGTCTCACAATAAAACGCACGTAACAAAAGTTCTTGCCTAGAAGTCTGCCTCAAATAAATGCTTTGCGCAGCCTAAGTAGCCTAAATAAAGACCATAATCGAGGGTTGATGGTACGATCTACCGTGCGTTAGGCTATTTTACGAATAGGCCTACTCGTTCTTTGTACATTTGTAGTTAGGCATTTGCCAACTTAAGCAACTGCTATCTTGTAGCCTTTATTGTAGCCTACTGTGTAATAAGTCCAAACTAGCCAACAGTGTGTGTATGTGTCGGTTTATGAAGCGTAAGCTGTCACCTATCTTGCTATCCTGCAAACTATGGTTTAGTCTACCGCAAAACCATGTCCTTTCCGAGATTAGACTAACACGCATTAAATGCGCCCTCTAGTGGGTGATTTGAATTTCATTGAAGACACAGCAATTGAGATCAAGGTAAAACGCAGCAGCAGGTTAAACCACAGGTGCATATGACACAGCAATGGAGCTTAAGTCGTCACGTGACTTCTTGCGTCACCACCGAGTTTAAAACCGTGTTAAACTCCAAACTAGCGACAGAGCAATTGCCCCAGTATATCTTAATATAAAACTATGAAAACAACATTGTTGTTGTTGTTGTTGTTGTTGTTTTTTTATTATTCTGGTGGCCCTGCAACACATTGGTGGTACCTACCAGGAGGAAGCCGTTGGGATCGTTCTCTTTGATGACCTCCAAGCAGAACTCCATCATGCCCGTGGTCTGGCGCAGCTTCATAGTGCAGTGGGTGATCTGATCACGCACCACCTGCACACACAACAGCACACAACCAGTTACAATAGTGAACGCAGGCAGAGAGACACAGAGGACACACAAGGACTACATACAAGAACATTTTAAATCCACACATACCCCCAACATATGCACATACACACAAAGATAAAAACACTAACCTTTTCATATTAATTGTGCAATGCTAAATACATAACCTTAACCTGACACCAATATTCCAGCATAGCAATTCTAGTTTGGTCAATCTGTTTTATAAAAAACAAAGAATGAGAAATATAATACAGTCTTTCTAAAAATGCATGAAAACCGCACACACATCATAACAATAGCCAGAACAATTCACCAGCTGGCGAGTAGGATAATTTGGCAGTAAGCCATCATTGTGGACACGTTCAGTTTCAGTTGGTCCTCCGTAATTCCAGCACTCAGGACATCCTGGACCCTTCTCCCCCCCCCCCCCCCCCCCTCCCCCCTTCCACCGCCTTATAAAAGGCTTTCAGACTGTCCAATTAGCGCCAGGGTATGTCTGACCCTTGCATGCATCACAGTCGACCTAAATTGCACTAAATTGTCAACACTAATAATAAATACCTGTGGAGAAAAGCATTTCTGAAAATGCATTTGTGTGTGCTGAGTGACAACACAGGTTCTAAAAGAGGGACACACGCAGTACCACATTTACACAGATTTAAAGGTCATTCTCTTAAATACAGTCGCACATATTCACACTTGCACACACATATATTCACACAAGCGCGAAGCCAAACGCACACACACACACACACACATAGTATATTCACAGCAGTGCATGCCCACACACACACACACACACACACACACACACACACACACACATATATTCACACCAGTGCATGCCCAAACACACACACACACACACACACACTGTCCCTGGTGGATGTCATGCGGAGGTCAGCAGGGAGCAGAGGGAGATAGGCTTTGGGAGGCTGTCAAAGCCATTCATTCACAGCTAATTAAAATGCATCTGTCTGTTACCATTGTTCACGCTGTCGTATCTCAGACACCGCTCTGTGTAGCGCAGGTTTACTGACGTGTAAAATATGAAAAAAATAAAAATCAGCTCGGTCTAATCCATGTCTTTGTCTCCCGTCCACTTTTAAAACAGCTCTGCCACAGATTCCATACAACCAGATAAAACAGCTACATGTGTATTTACATAAAAACACAAGCAAGGAAAATGTCTCAAAATGACACTGACGATACACTTATCAAATTGAATAATCTTTCATGACTAATCGTGACGATAATGTGATTAATTTGCTAACACATTCAGGCAGTTTGCACTGCAGTCACACAATTATATAATCAGTAATTAGTCACCTGTCAAACACTTTAATTACCAAATCCTCTCTTGAACGGAACGGGAGACTGGAGGCTAGAATTCATAATTATGTGGATGTCTCATAAATAATAGAAATCATAGTGATTTGATACTGGCTGCACTTGTGATTAATGATTTAAAATAAAATGTGAAAATAATTAAAAGTGCTTTAGAAGTGACTTAATGTAATCCTACCGAGATGACCAGCCCTGATCTCCGTAGCCTATGGATTATGTCTGCAGATGAACACTGGCCATAGATAGTGAGTGGTGTGCCATGTGAGGAACAGAATGACTACTGTGGTGAAAGAGGCCACTGCTTAAAAAGAAAAAATATATATATTAATAAATATATCAAATAAATAAATATATAACACGTAAAACCCCGTTGACGGCCTGCTGGCTCGGAAGGAATGAATTAGAGTAGAAAATGACATTCGCTGTCAGCCTGACACAAACACAACACTTCAAGTCATTAAACAGAGGGCGCAGCAAATGCTGTCCTTCTGGGAGTTTTCTCTCTCTCTCTCCCTCTCTCTCTTTCTATCTTTCTTTTTCATTTCTTTCTCTCTGTCTGAGTAAACACTGGCTCTTGGCCCATTTTAGCTAGTGACACTGCAAAATGCAAAACAATGGAAAGCAATGGATTGATGGATTCCAGCAGACAGTGTTTTGATGTCGTCGTCACAACATTCCAAGCGGAATGAGATGTAATCAAATTCATTGTTTCAGAGGATTTTTTCCCCCCTCAAAACATATGGCCCAATTGAAACTCCCATTCTCTACGTAATCCCATGGAAAGGCCATAACCTCACTGTGGTTTTATTTTATCACAAAGGATTCCACTGCTCTCTCTCTCCCTCTCTCTCTCTCTCTCTCTCTATCTCTCTGATTATCTACCCATCTATCACTTTTCCTTTTTTCCTGTACTAATCACAGCAGCTGTCTCAGGAGCCCCAATCCCCTGGCCCGCACGTTGCAGGATGGCACCACGCCATGTGACCCACTGGGGCCTGGGGCTTTGCGGTAAATCCTGCCAGCTGCACCATGCCGTTGCCCGGCTGGGCCTCCAGCACTCGGACTGGGCACCGGATGGATGCCCGATGCCCCTCTCTGATGCCCCTCCTCAGCACCATCCACATCCAGCTCATTCTCTGCCACTGAACGGCAAAAAAACCCTCATCAGCAGCTGACGATGGCTAAGGGTTTAAAGAGGGTTCAGAAGGGTATAAAGGCCAATGTTTGGACCAATGGTTTTTAAAAAAAATGATGCTAATGAAAAGCCGTGCAAAAAAAAACAAAAACAAAAACAAAACAAAATACGCAATTAAATTGGCCCACTCTGGTCGACCCCAGTGGCAGAAGCTCACTTGACGGTAAATAAAGAGTAGAGGGCATGAAAATTTAAATTGTGGAATGAGCTATGTGGAGTGAAAAATGTGCTCAAATTAGACTGAATTAGCACTCCGTTTCTAACAAGGGAGTGTAAACAAAACAAGTACAACTCTACGACTCTAAAACCACAACTAAAAGCCTCTGAAAGGGTCTTAAAACATGGAAGGGTCTGTAGAGTGTAGCCCTGGGCCTCGTGAGATGGGTCCATGTGGCAGCTCAGCGGAGGATGGGGTCGCGAGTGTGTGACCTACTCCTTACTTTATCTTAGTCTTCTGCGCTATTCCGCTGATCTGGATTTGTGTGGCAAAGGGGACTGCTGTGTGTGTGTGTGTGTGTGTGTGTGTGTGTGTGTGTGTGTCTGTGTGTGTGTGTGTGTGCGAGCTCCTCTCGGCAGGACGTGACGTCCGCAACGGACCGTGCATAACAGCACTCGTCCACGTCCACTGCCCACGGTCAGCGGAGGGACACTCCCTTTTTTTCTTTTTGCCAGATGGGGTCTTGTCTTGGGTCATCTTTGACGGGCAGTGACTCCGGAGAGGGGGGGGGGGGGGGGGGGGGGGGGGGGGGGGGTCAATCTGTCAGGAGTGTCGCTCGCTCCATACGGAGTGCTGTCTGACCTACCTTCAGCTTGTACTCGCGCTCCTTGGTGACCTTGGTGAGGAGCTTGGCTTTCTGCCGCGTCAGGGCCTCGATCAGGGAGTCACATTGTGCCACCAGACAGGCCTCAAACTCCACGCCACTCTCCTGTGGTGACATACGCACACACACACACACACACACACACATATATGAGCACCTGAGAGAGTTGGGTGGTACTGTGGAGGGAATGTGTTCCGCACACCAGAGTCCAGCTCCAACATTTTTTAAATTAAAACCAACAACGGTTTTGACCCGTCTGGGTCTTCTTCAAGCAAAAAAACTAAAATTGCCTTAAGAGGAGCCACCAGACAGGTCAAAACGCTGTTGGTCTTAATTAAAAAATTTAGGAGCTATAGACTCTGGTGTGTGACATACTAGTTTTAGGTTTGTCCTGCACCTGGCCTAAAGAAAGGGAGGATGCGCACGCAACCACTTTTAGTTTGTAAAAGTGGCACTTGAGGAGTAAGGATCCAATCAGGGCATACAGGCAGGTGAACTGCACTGTCTACTGAACTGGGAGCAGGATATTAAAATATCAACATTTGAGTGCATAATATCAAAACGTTAATTATAATTTGAATGTCTCATATTTCATTTGACTAATGTGGATGCTGTTTACTGATTTGCATTTTCCTCTGATATAAATATCCACAGACATTATGTATTCAGCCAATGCAAGCAAGAGTGAAATCAACATTTTATTTCTTTGCTAAGCTAATCAAAACATTCTTGCTTACAAACAAGGATGTGAGGTAAACCGCCACAGATGCTTTGCATCTAAAGTGCATGAGATGCATTTTGACACTCAATTTCATATACGAATAGGAATGCTGACAACACTGCCATGATCAAGATGCTTCTTTCCTCCCCTGATCTACTGGAGCATTTCATGGCTAATATGGAATGTCTGTGAGTTTGTCGTTTTAATTTTCTCCTCCTCGTCTCCTTTATTATGCCACATGTCAGTGAATCAACCGTTACTCTAATTGAAGATGGCGTTCGAGCAACTGGATGTCATCCACGCGGGCCCTGACTCTTGCGTGCATCCACCAGAGAGAAGTGGGTTAAATCTGCCGCACAGCGCCGTAGAAGTGGGACTTTAAGTAGGACTTAACAAAGGCAGAGAATCCCTCAAAAGATGTGACAATTGTTGTACGGCTGTAATAGCCTAAATTGTCTTGGGGAGGACGGGGCGGCTCAGCGCTGATTATGTTGGTGAGGCGCTTCCCTCCCGCCCATCCTCTGTAGAGTGTGTGGCTGAAAACAGATACTTTCCCTGCCCGCTGGGTAAGTAAGAAGGGCTTTAGAAGTAGTGCCAGCCTAAAAATAAAAAAAGACCTCCATAATCCAGAGTAGGCTCTTTTTTTTTCTTCACAAGAACAAAAAGTGACATTGCTTACCCCACATCCTCAGTATGGAGGTTAGAGAATCTCCAGTGAGGATAGTAACCTATTTTCCCTTTTTTTATTTGTTTGTTTGTTGGTGTGAAGCTGTCTGGTAAAAATGTATTTCCTTATCTTGATTCCTGCATGCTTACCTAATTACCTAAAAAGCAAATACGCATGTTGAGCATTTCTCTTCCGTGAAGCAATATTACCCCAGCGAATGTTTACATGGAGAGCCTGGATCCTCCCTCATTATATCCTTGTTGTTCTCTCCACACACTCTTTGTTCTGCGGTCTTTGGGGACCCCAGAGAGGTATTCAAACAATAGAGGGGGAAGAAAGAGCTGAGATCTTTTTTTCACCTGAATTTGCTGCAGCATGTTCTTCAGCTGAACCAGAAACTCCTTCGCATCCTTGGCTTTGTCTGACACTCCGTTTAAAGCCTGAGAGAGTTGACCCTGGGAGTCAGAGAGAGAGAGAGAGAGAGAGAGAGAGAGAAAGGGGTAAAACGGATGCGGTTAAAAAGTGTAAGAAACAGACAGAGAGAAAGAGCGACAGACGCTAAATAAATATTCAGCGGAGGCTCATATGGGCTCATACTTCACTGAAGAACTCAAGCAAGTGAATTGCATTAACATTCAGATGCTCTTCTTGGTAGTCTTTGTGATTCATAGTTCGGGCAGACAGACCGCGTTAGCAAATCTTTTTGCCAACAGACGTCGACAGTGCCAAACCCCCCACTCGTGATATAAAATGAACTCAGCAGACAGACAGACAGACAGACACTGACATATCCATAAACCCTTTTGAAGTCTCAGACTTTCTCTGTGTCTGGGCATGTTTTAAATGCATTCTAGAGTTGTGGCGGTTATCTGGAACTCCGGTTCTACTCTCATGTTTGATACCCTTGAGTGATGAACAGTCATGGGGAACATGCACCCCCGGCTGTGATCAATTTGGCCAGCTTCCACACCTCCGACACCCACCTGCTCCACTTCCTCCCCCTCTTCCCCCCCCACCCCCATCCATCCCCACCCCACGACCCCCTCGTGTGCCCCTTCGTCCAGCAGGCTCCTGAGCCCCTTCCATCAAGCCAGGCCTCCACACTGCCTTAATGTGCCATCTGCCCCAGCAAGCTGTCCGCTGTGTGGTTAACAAGGGGATGAGTGATGCCCTTCCTCCTCCTCCTCCTCCTCCTCCTCCTCCACCTCCTTCTTTTCCAGCCACTCCCCCTTTCTCAAGATGAAATTAGTTTGGGGTGAGTCCAGGCCAGGCTCTTTTTGTCCAGCCTTTCTTAGTGGGGATGGATGAGAGACCTGTGGGTCACTAGCACAAAGAGTCGAGGGCTCGTTTCAATTAGCGAAGAGACTTGTTGTTTGATCAATCGGCAACTGGTTGCCATTTGGTCCAATAAAATGGAGCAGACGTAGGGGTTGACAGTGGAGGGGCTCAGGCCAAGGTCAACAGCAGTGGTGGTGGGGATCACTCAGGATGCCGCTCGTGGCGCGCTGGCTCTTGCACACTTTGATAGGATATGCTATCTCGCCATGGCAGGGCAGCCACCGCTTGGATGACTGAGGTGCAGGAGGACTGGCTGCTTTGAAGGAGATTTGAAGAGCAACGAGCTGCTATTCACCCCTCCCATACACACACATACGCACACACACACACACGCACGCATGCACGCGCACACATACAGTACACACACACACACACATATACACACACATACACACACACACACACACTCTCTCTCTCTCTCTCACACACACACACACACACACACACACACACACACACACACACACACACACACACACACACACACACACACACACACACACACACACACACACAGAGCAACGAGCTGCTATCCACCCCCCCATACACACACGCATACGCACACACACACACACACACACACACACACACACACCCCTCTCAACCCATGTGACAAACGGATGGCCGAGCTCCCGCCAGACGTGACAGAGATGGAAAAGAACATTAGCGTGATTTGGCCGGCGAGGATGAACACAGCCATTGTTTGGAAACATCTCAAAGGCAAGGCATGAAAGCAGGCTGGGGTAGACTCGTGTTTGGGAAAATGGGGTCAAAAACATAGCAGCTCCTAAAATAACACAATTCATAACCACAACACAAATCCAGTCTTTTTTGGTCTCCTCTCGCTACCTCTGTTTTTTTCTTTTCTTTTTTTTTCTGGGAGCGATTTATTTTCTGTGTGTGCTGTTTTTGGCGACAGTGTGCAAACATAACCTGATCTGAAAAAGAAAAGGAGAGAGACAGAGAGAGAGAGAAAGAGAGAAAGAGAGAGAGAGAGAGAGCTATTAGAGGGAGTATTTGTGAGTGCTTCTCCATAGGACTAAGTGCAGATTCATTTTCATTTCAGCTGCACATGGCTGTTTGGAGTGTAAGACAATACAAATCTGACCTGATCAGCACGCTGACCTTGATTGTGTCGAGTCCTCAGGGATATACATGCTGGGAGGGGTGGGTCACCAAGCCCTCTCTCTCTCTCGCTCTCTCTCTCGCTCTCTCACACCCTCTTTCTCTTCTTCGTCTGCCTCTCCCTAGCTTTCCTTTTCTCCGTCTGTCTCTCTCTCTCCCTCGCCTTCTCTTGCATTCTCTCTCTCTCTCTCCCTCTCCCTCCGTCTCCCTCTCTCTTTCTCCCTGCGTCTCTGCAGCTGTGTCATTAACTCCCCACATCTGGATGAGGGCAGAACCAATCTGCAGCGATAGCTCAAACACTTACACACATGCACACAAATCTCTCTCTCTCTCTCTCTCTCTCTCTCAGTGTGTGTGTGTGTGTGTGTGTGTGTGTGTGTGTGTGTGTGTGTGTGTGCCACCATGGTCCAGGGGGCGAGGCGGATGTTTTTGCAGCCTGCACACTCAGGCCAGTGTGCGCCGAACAACAACACAAAGCATTCTTCCCCATCTCATCCTCCCTTTAAATGGACCAAGCAGGGCATTGTAAGCCGCCGCCAAGCATATTATGAGCTGAGAGAGGAGACCAGGCAGCAGTCTGCTGAGAAATCAGGCCAGATTATATCCACTATGCAAAAAACAGCACAAAAAAAAGAGAAATCTACAAATAATCACAGCCTAAGATGCATTGTGATATAACTGGCAGGCACTACAGAGCTCAAGTTTTTACATGACATTGAAATATTGATGAAGGCTTTATCTCGCTATTAATACATGTATGACTCCGTGGAGTAGCATTTGTTGCTTTGATGTAAAACATTCTTCAGATCATCATCATAGCTGACTCCTGCAGGGTTTGAGTGTGTGACTTACAAAAAAAATGAAAAAAAAAAAAAAACGCGGAGTAATTTATTTTCTTTTGTTAAGCCGGAATTTGTTGGGGAATTGTCATACGTTTTCATTTGCTGAAATTAGCAGCATTGATATTACTAATTTAGCTCGATGCTCTGTATCCATGGTAACATGTGAGCCGAGCAGACGCACGAGAACAGTTGAGACCACACTTCGGTCCTGCGTAAGAAGCCACACACTCATACTGACAGAAATAGCAAAGGGGAACTTGTGTCCTTGCTTCTGGGTTGCCTTGGTTTTTTATGCAGATGACTATCATGGTATGGTGTGAGAGAGCGCTTGAGAAAGAGAGAGAGAGTGAGCATGCAGTGAGAGAGAGAGAAAGAGAGAGAGAGAGAGAGAGAGGACAACTAAGAGAGAGTGAGAGGTAGAGAGACAGTGAGGAGGAGTGAAAGACAGGATGACTAAGAGAGAGAGAGAGAGAGAGAGAGAGGGTGAATCAGAGAGAGGAGGATGAGAGAGGGCGAGTGGGAGAGAGAGAGAGAAAAAAAGAGAGAAAAGGGAGAACAGTGAGAGATTCACTCGCCAGTTGGAGCGTATGGAGGAGGCACACAGACGCATTCATGCCGGATACATTAACCTACATTCTCTCCTGCTCACCCTGCTCAGAGTAGAGGAGTCACACACACACACACACACACACACACACACACACACACACACACACACACACACACACACACACACACACACACACACACGGAGAGAGAGAGAGAGAGTCAGAGCTATCTCTGGCCCTGGCCTCCCTGCGCCTGAGGTAGCCCACTACTGAGGCTGCAGCAGAAGCAGAAGAGGTAGTGTAGCAACAGCAGTGCAGTGCAGTGCACAGTGCAGCCGGCTTTCATCAGAGGCAGCGCCATCTGTAACCAGATTACTCCAGCCCTACGCTACGCTCTCTCTCTCTCTCTCTCTCTCTCTCTCTCATTCTCTCTCTTCTTGTGCTGGTCGCAGCCACTCACTTGGAATGAACTGGAGCCTCCTTGCAAGATGGAATCCTCCGATTGCCAAAATTGTCTCACACACGCACACACACATACAAAGATGTGTGCAAACAAATGCTCACACACACACACAAACAAAGAAACACACTGCCTCGCACACACATTCCCTCATCTTTCTCTCAAATCTTACCCACTACATCCACACCATCCCAACGCATCCCCTCCCACAACACGCCACCACATGCTCAATCTTTTTGATCAAGTGGGGCTCTCTCATAGATCTCTATCAGCAGAATGGGTTTCGGATGCTGATAATAACACCAAAAAAAATATATAACAAAACCAAAACGCAGTAAACAGACTCATAAGCAGACGATGGCATCGTTTTTTATTAAAACAAAGGAGGCCATCCATCATTTGGACTGACCATCATCATCCCATTCCAAATGCATTTGGTTCCAATAAGACTCTCATAGGGCTAGAAAGATCTAGGTACGGCGAGGAAAAGCTCTGCTGACTCGGGCATTGTTTTAATTTTTCATCAGCTCAGCCTTGGCCCAGCTATCTACCCACACTCAGCCCTTTGCTGTAGCCTCTTTTTTTCCCACACACATGCTTACTGCAGCCCAGGCATTCTATTCCCCTCAGCGCCGAGTTTGGGTCCAGAGCGAGAGCTTAAAATAGAAGCTTGTGGTGTTTCTGCATGGCTACCCAAAGCAAACGGTGCCAAAGTGACTGTCCGTCTCCCCTCGTGAGTCGCATCCTGTTTGGGATACATGCTAATATATTCAGGAGTGCCCTCAGAGGCTGAGATTGTTTAGCCACCATGTGGCTCACCCTCCTTTCAGATAGCTTGTAATCAAATCAAGCCTCACTAACAAAAACAAACAAACACACAAACATCAGGAATGCAATGTATTCCTCGGTGCTGGAATGCCCATTTACTGAATGGATATTCCCAATCCCTGAAAAATTATTGGACAACTACAGAGATTTTGTACTACAAGACAGAATACATGGCAAGCAATCTCCACCAACAATCATAATCTGACACTCTCTATGACAGAGTGCATCGCCCTCCATAGTCCCAATGATAAACCAGCGTTAGCCGATAGTGGGTTTTCTACAACCATCCATATTGACATGCCCCCATAAAAAGCCCACTAAACCCCTCATAGAGTGGACAGGGTCAGTGGATCAGACACAGGGCAGTGGGGAGTCCAGCTTGATGCTGATTCAGCTCTGCTGCCTGCTGTCCGAGCTTCAGTCCCCCCCACACACACACACACACACCACCACCACCACCATTCCCCTCCACTCAGTAGGAGGACAGCTCTTGCCTTATAGCTATTTGCCCATCTGCAGTGATGTCTCTCCCGGAGCCTGACGGGGAAGGAACCGCATTATACGCGAGCGTATACAAACAAGCGTCCAATAAAACGCCTCGTCACTGACACTGTCTCCCTGCGCTCCACGCGGCGTCCTGTCACGGCCAGACTAATCTACAGCCGAGAGACCGAGAGACAGCGGAAACGGCAGGCGTGCGCCGGCAATCTCCCAAAACATCACAGGCTCGGGCATGCAAAACCATAAGGCCTGTTACATTTCACTCTGTGCGCTTTTTCTGTGCTAAATCCACGCTCATGAGCTCACAGATGACTGACTTCCAAATG
>NC_085005.1:9234029-9316529 GCF_963854185.1 Sardina pilchardus | reverse complement strand
GCGGAGGTGTCTCGCCTTCTGGGGTCTGTACGATGATGTTTCGGGCGCAAGCTGAACAAACATTATGTGAGCAGGGTAAAATAAGTGGGTCCTTGAAAAGAGAGCCACAAATGGGGCATTTTAATTCTTCATCCATCGTAGCCACAGAGAGTTCACACACACACAGCGACGGAACAGCAATCAATGAAAACAGACTAGCACTATTTGATATGGACAGCTCCCCCTCTCTCCGCGCAAGCGCAATGGGAAGGGGGTTGTTGGTGTTGTAGTTCATGTTAGAGGCAGCCCCCAGGGTGTGATAATCCTTTATGATTCACTTTCTCATGGAAACTACAAATCCCGCGAGGCCTGAAATCAAACTCGACCTAAAGAGAGAACCGATCATCTTTGGTTTAAATGTATGGAATTCAGATTATTAGCATTCACTATCCTCTAAATACAAACAACACCACTTATTGGCCTATATTTTCTTTGTCATTGTCCTCTGTAGGCCTATGGTAGGCCGATCTGTTTATCTTATATTCTAGGCTATTTGTTTACATCGACCACCTATGTTTTGTAGCCAGTCCCTTGCACCTTTGAAGGCAATTAAAAATGTTTTATATAAAGACGTGTCTTGGGACTCACATAACGGTTTGTCTCGGTCCAGTCAATTTCGCTCGTGGGATATTAACGCTGAGAAAAAATAAGTTGCATGATGAAAAATAATAATAAATAAATAAATGAACAAATAAATAAACTGATGGGGGATACAATATTCAATGATAACGCATTAAGACATTACAGGCTTTGCTTGTTCTTTTCAGATTATTTTTATCTCACTTTTTATTCCACCCAAATGTGCATACTTTTCCTGGTTTGGAAAATAGTATTTTACAATTCCCATACTTTGATATCACTGTCGAGCTCCCTGGAGGTGTCATGGGCCTATATTTCAGTAAAGCCCAGATGAAGGAAGATACCTGCTTGATAACCCAAATGAAAATGCTCTTGAAGGCTGTTATGTTGATATGTTTTGCTCACATCGGTTGCTCTGTTGGTTGTTTCCGATGGTAAGGATTAGTTGTTGCAGCTGTGGTGTATCCCCTATAGCACTAAGGTTTCTCCTCAGTATCTGAAACAGGGAAAAAACTAGGCCTGTCATCATCACCAATTTGATATCCTGCATCCATATTATTAATACACCAGATGTTGTGACTACTGATGACTACTGGGCTGAACCTCCTCCCCAATTCGCGAGCCCTCCCAAGCTTCTAGAATTTATGTCATATTTATTCAGACTTATCACAGAATATACTGTATGACAGAGCATCCATTGGTCCACTCTTATAAACTAACCAAAAAAAGGGGGGGAAAGGCTAAATAAAACCCCAAAGCATGATCAAGTCTGTCTGCCTTGCACTGAGTATCTTGTAGGCTAAAAGTCTCAAGAGAATGAGAGGGCAAGAAAGAATGGCACGCCTGGGTCATAGAGGGTCACCCAGCCCTCACGACAGCATCATAAACTCCCAACTACTACTGCCAATCCAATAATACAAACACAAGAGTGGGCCAAGGGACCAACCTTTGTGAATATTTGATGAAAGATATGAATCTTTATGCAACCTAAAAAAGCATCAAGGTAGTGAAATATGAAAGGAACACATGGAAGAAAAGGAATAAACCTTTAATGTCCCAATATGGGACACGGCAAAACAACTAAATTGAGCCTTTGTATCAAGACTTCTTTTTAGCTCTGAAATAATCCAAATGATTAAATCTGTCAAACATGACATGAGTACTATAGGACATCTAAAAATGAACAGTAAAGACTTTCACAACATATATTTATGCGTGAGTTGTTAGCCAACTCTCACACGAACGTCAGTAGTCCTCATGCAAAAAAGCCTGCTTTGTCTTATAAGGATTAATATTTCAAAACGTGTACCGTTTTGACAACACCAACATTTCTTTAAGAAGATTACCAAATGTTATGATTATCAAATCTCTCTCCTCTTGATCTTTCAGTCATGAAAGTTGTTCCTTGGAAAGAGGGGTTTACTCTGAAAAGCATGCTTTATCCCGTTTAGACATCCTCATTTGTCTGACTGAGTTTCATATGAATAAAGATTATTAAAAACACACCCATTAGAAAGCATTAAGATTTTGTTTTAATATTCCTGAAATGCTTAGGGTCTTACATGATAAACTGACAGATTTAGATTATGTTCAGTGTTTTACAAATGAGCTATTTCTTAAACTCACACTGGCAAAAAGAATACAGAATATTGTGTACTAATATTTGTACTGTATTTTACAAATAGTGTTTTAATCACATTGAAGCATTGCATGACATTAAGACACAAATGCAGTGTTCATACAGAACACTGCATAATTGAAATGCATAACTAAAATTAATATGACATATGGATAACATTCCAAATCTTAAATATTTGTTCAGTAAATGTTCCGCTGCTGGGTAAAGAGTAAGTTTGGGAGCAGGATAAAGGTGCTTTGAAGGGAACAAGAAGATACACAGCAATAGTGAGAAGAATGTTAAAATCAGTTCATTGGTCAACCCTTGCACTACACTACAGACATGGTGCTGCCTGGGTTGACATGCATGGGCCGCAGATTCTTCTTCAGGTCCTGGAGCTGCTTGGCCGGCTTCCCCACCCCTTCCTCAAACCTCTTCTCCACCACGGGCAGGACCATCTCGTGAAGGAAGAGGGCATTCTGCATGATGAAAGCCTTCTTCTCCGACTCCTGCTCGCAGCGCAGGCTGTAGTCGACGTGCTGAGTGGCCACCAGGATGACCTCCCTCAGGCTCTCCAGGAAGACCATGTGCAGCTCTGGGAAGTAGAGCTTTAGACCCTCCTCCAGGAAGCCCATCATCTGCTTGGTGAAGGCCACGACCGTGTAGCTGAGGTTCACCCAGCAGTCGTCTCCGGTGAACTGCTCAAAGTTGCCAATGCCGCAGCTCCGCATCTCCTCCTTCAGCTTGGTGAGTGCCTCAGGGGTCATGAGGTTCATCCTTCGCCACATCTCCTCTGAGTTGCGGTGCTTGGTGGCCTCAATGATGATGTCCTTGTAGCTAATAAGGGCTGCTTTGATGTCCTTCACAAGCAAGGACTGGAGTATGAAGGTGAGGTCCAGGCCGATATCACTGAGCTGTGTGCAGTGTTCTTTGGCTACTTTCACACATTCGGAAGCAGTGGAGAGGCTTTCCTTGCTGTCAAACACCTGCCCACTGAAAGCATCCACAAACATCTTCATTGCGGAGCGTGACCAGACCACAAACGCAGAGTAGCATCCGGTATTGCCCTTAAAGTCCATCTCAAACTCCTTTGCTGTCTCCAACAGGCTGGTGAAGAAGATGTTGCAGAGCTTGTGTATGTAGAGCAGTGTGGCCCCTTCGATGCGTAGCTGTCTGATGGCTGTTTGCACAGCTGCAGCCCGGTTCTTGAGGAACAGCTCACAGGCTTTTGTTGACTGACCCAACCGGATGAGCTGAGACACTGCCCTCCGTGTTGCTTTTGGTCCTCCTCTCAATGAGCGGTCAGGCGAAAGCTCAAACACAAGAACGTCAGTGAGCTGCCGCACTCGCTCGTCCACCTTCCCCCTCAACTCCTTCACGCGTGGAGTAACAGCCTGGTCCTTCAAGTACTCATTGAGTTTGTCCAGAAGATCCACAGCTCCTTCAAAGTCCCGCTGAGCTATGCAGACGTCAAGATCCTCTGGAAGCTCCTGTATCCACTCTGGGCTTAGATCCACTGCTTCTTCAGATTCCAGAGGTTCATCTACATCAAAAGGATTGGTGGACACCTCTGGCCTCACAGGGGAGTTAGGCACCTCCTCTTCTTTCTTGTGCCGTTCTTTGACCACCTTCTTCTTCTTAGTTTCCTCAAGAATTTCCAGCCATTCTTTCTTTATTTTACTGTTTTCTGCTTGGAAAATGCGACTGTCTGGGAACATCAAGATTTTGAACATGTCTTTCATAGGAGGGTTATCTTTGACATTTACTACGGCAAAGCTCTCCAAATCGTACAGCGCATTGTATTTATATTTCACTGCACCGCGCCGGTTGGCTAACCATGTAGCAATAAGCAAACAGTCGTTCATGAGGAAGGCGTGCACTCTCTGGATCTGAGACATATTATCCACATCATACTCAAACAAGTCGCCATTATACACCAAATACCTTCCAGGAGTCTCCATGATATTCTTACATCCCTCGACTTTCTCTAGTAGCGTTGTAAGGGTTCGCTGTTTTACCTCTTCTGTTTCTTTAGGGAATGCCGTCAGCATTTCCTTAGCAGTTTCGTCTTTGTCTGTTGACAGGAGTGTCTGAGTTATGCTCTCCATAATGCTCTTCTGCTCCGTAAGAATGTGGCTTAATTGATACATTTCACTTTCCAGATATGAAATTTCTTTTGCCGTTTCGATAAACTGTCTATAGTTTTTATAAACATTTTTCTTCAAATTTTGTGCTGTCTCGTCTGCCAGATTCTGGATTTTTTGCCGATGTTCCTGCAGGTCTCTGTCTCCATCGGACTGCTGAGAAAGCTGTTTCACATAATTTTGCGGATCAAAATTAGGCGATTCCAACTGCTTACGCAGTCTGTTTTGTGTATCTGACATTTCTAACACTAAAATGAACTCAGCTATACAGAAAATCTGAGCAAAATGACTACTTCTGTCAGAGAATGTAACAGCTGACAAGGAAGTCCCGACAACAGGAAGTGTAATATCCCGTTTGTATCACGAGACCGGATATGTCAATAGCCAAAATAATTCACTGGAAATGAAAATGTTTGCGATATTTTCCTGAATAATAATATGGAATATATTGAGAAATATATTAATTTGTTGACTTATAATTTTACAGAAAATTAAAACAAATATATTAGTGATATACCAGGAACGCTTCTGATTGGACAACATGTTGACGTGAGCAAAACAACATATCCCATGATTCTTGCTTTGAAACCGCTTCGAAATGGCGAAGTGGGTTCGGTAGAGACAGCCCGAAGATGATTTACCACTAAATATCTTGACAGGGCAGCTTTTATTTGCAGCATGTTCACCTGAACTTGTGGCTGTGGCAAACCAGTACGGACTAGAAAGCCATACGTTAGAGAGCTAACGTTAGCATAGTGGCTATGACACGGAATTTAGCTGGCTAGGTTACTGTTAGCCAAGTTTACGTTTACGTTAGCTCTTTTGTAACTGAAAAAGTCCTGTCATCACCAGCAAGGCCAATTTTCATCTTGACAATGGAAGACCAGGATTTTCTTCTTGCCCTTCAGTTACAAGAGCAATTCGACAGTGAAGCGTCAGCATCTACTGATGAATATTTTCAATTAAGTCAGTCTTCCAGGGATGTCATTCCTTACTCGCGTCCAAAGAATGTGTCGCCCGAGAGACCGATGTCCATCGTGGATGAGTCGTGGGAAACGATTGACCCAAGCCCTGATGTGCGATCGATGTTCCTTGAATTTAATGATATGTTTTTTTGGGGAAAGCTCAATGGAGTGGAAGTCAAATGGAGCCCTCGAATGACACTGTAAGTGTAACGTGTCCTCGGGAATGTTAGAACATTATATGTTGATGCCATGCCAAGTGTGCCATGCCAAGTGTTTGAAGAGTTGTCCATGTTCAAGTTCATGTCTAGGTCCATGTTCTTGACTTTGTTGATATGTGTGTGTGTGTGTGTGTGTGTGTGTGTGTGTTTGTGTTAATGGTTATCAATCATTTATCCGGAATAGATGTGCTGGTGTGTGTTCCTACGAAGGAAGGGGCGGCCTGTGCTCCATCCGTCTCAGTGAGCCACTTTTGAAACTGAGGCCACGTCGAGACCTGGTTCAAGTGAGTAGAGGCGTGCAAGGCTGTAGCTGACCAGTACAGTATGCTTAGGTTAAGTCACTCAACAACATTTTCCCCTAAACACTGGAAATGGCCATGAGTTATTGTCTCTTGTTACCTTACTCACGGATCTCTTGTCCTAATCCTAATTCGTTGAATATCCCTCTTCTAGACACTTTTACATGAGATGATCCATGCTCTGCTTTTTGTGACCCAAAACAACCGGGACCGTGATGGACACGGGCCAGAGTTCTGCAAGCACATGAATAGAATCAACCAAGCCACTGGCACAAAAATAACAGTAAGGAATGCATTGTTTGATTCTCAGCCATCACTGCTAAAGTACAAAGGAGTCAAAAGACTAGAACTAATATCATTTTGATTTCATAAGCGCCTCAAATGACCTGTGCTCAGTTACTGCGTTACCACTAGTACGTAAGCGGTAATTGTATTTTCTTTACGTTCACCAGCTTGCTAATGAATTGGTCTGATCCTAGGTCTACCACAGCTTCCATGAAGAGGTCGATGTCTACCGTCAGCACTGGTGGCGCTGCAGCGGGCCCTGTCAGAGCCGGAAGCCCTATTTCGGCTTTGTGAAGAGAGCCATGAACCGCGCTCCCTCTCCAAGGGACCCCTGGTGGAATGACCACCAACGCTCGTGTGGGGGCACCTACACGAAGGTTAAAGAGCCAGAGGGCTACGGGAAGAAAGGCAAAAAGGATAACAACAAGGATAACAACAAGGACAACAACAAGGACAAGAACAACAAGCCACAGAAAAATGCCCCAAGTGGGACCAAAACTCCGAGCAGTGCTATAGGTAATTTTTACATTCATTCATTTAGCAAATGCCTTTACATATCTACAGTAATGTGACTGACATTGGAGGTCTATAATTTCATCACCCAGGCGAGCCTGTTTGCAAACTTGGATATACTCTGCAGGTCTGTTTGGAGACCGTTGCAGTGAAGCTGATATCCAAATCACCAAAAACCTAATCAGAGACCCAATCACAAAGCTGACATACTATAGGGTGGGCTTGATGTGATGAAGTTTACATTTTTTCCATGTATCAGATCCTTTAATTCCAAGCGAATTATATATCTCATTTATATTATAAGGACCATTGTCCCCCAGAGCAACATGGGGTTTAGTGCATTTGCTTAAGGGCTCAACAGTGGAAGCTGGGTATTGAACCCACAACTTTTCAAGCTGCTGCATGCCAGCCCAGCTCCTTAGCCTCTACACTACCACCACCTCTCAGACAGAGGAGTAGAGTTAGTAATGCTGCTCTGCAATGACTGCGCTGAGGGTAACAGTGTTGTTATGTGATTGTGATCAGATAATGCTAACGCTAGAAAGCAGTCTTCATGTCTTCATGTCCCCCCCCCGAAATCGAAATGGAAAAGAGCTGCTATGCTACAGGAATTTGGTGGTCTCTTTCTACAGGCTACTGTCGGACCATTGCCTCCATAGTATATTGGAATTATGTTCATATGTTCATACTTTGTGGCAAAAGATGCATATTTAGTTTGCTTATTGTTTCGCTTCGCAACTGTAGAGGGATGTCCAAGAGCAAATCTTCTTTAGTGCTGTTTTAATTGTCTTCATTACAGTTCTAGTATTTTTCTTTTTACAGCATCCGGATCACAGGATATTAGAAATATCATTGCATTCAGTGGGAAAGGCTTTGTGCTTGGAGGAAGCTCACAGTCATCAAGTTCCATTCCGAAACTTCCCTGGCAAAGCCCCCCAAGCCCTGCTCACATTCCTCCCAAACCACAGGTGTCTCCCCGAAGTCAGTCTCCTGAAATCAAAGAAATCGGCTATTGGCAAAGTCAGAGTGGTTCCAAGAGGCCCAGCACCAGCACAGTGACTAATCCAGTCAAGAAATCAGTAGCCAATCATAAAGCCTTTGTCAACGTCAATGGCTCACCTGTTCCTGTTGCCAAATCCAATGGACTGTCAACCAAGAAGCTATCAGATCATCTTAAGACCAAACTTGCATTTCAGGACATCTTTGGTGACGTGACGTCACCTAAAAAGAGCAATGTTAATGCTTCAGAAACCACTTTCAAAAGCAGAACGCCATTCAGTGATAATGCTAACACACAGGGTTTAGCCAGCAGCAGTTCCAACTCCAAGGCTGCAACACAGCCAGTCTTACGTGAAAGTCCCTTTGCATCGAGGCCTTTTGACAGACCACAGACGAGCAACGCAGGAGGGTCCAAACTGGGCTCTGTGGATCCATTTAATCCAAGGTTGCCCAGAAGCCCCCAGAAGTCGGGTGACACAACTTCAGGGTCCAGGAAAAGACCACTGGATGACGGTACCTCTTCACAAATTTCCAAATACTTTAAGCCATCGTCATCTGAGAAGAAAACTGAAGCGGAGAGCCAAGTTGCCTCACCAGCTCCCTCTGCAGGGCGAACTGCAGCACCACAGACTGCCCCCATTAGGATAGACCAGATCATGGTGAACTGCCCTGTGTGTCAAGCCAGAGTGCCTGAAGTAGAAATCAATAGCCATCTAGACTCTTGTCTCTAAGGTTGACACATTAAACTTGATTACTATTACTTGCGTACTCGTTAGACAAAAGAGTTTCATTTTGCTGCCTTCTTTATAAAATCCCCATAGGAAAGATCTGTATTAGAAACCAGAGTTGCAATGGGAGAAAAGTGTGAATATGAACAATATGGTGGTTGAGCTGTACCACAGTCATTTACAAATAATGCCTTATCATAACAAAAAAAAAGGAGACAAATTAAAAACCTTGTTCCAAGACTGAGGATCACCAGCCAAATGATCATGTTCTATCAGTCATATTTCACAAAGCTTTGCAGTAGAGAACACATGGGTTTCATGTGAAAGCAGTTATTGGTCAGTTAACGTTCAGCTGTACTGCCATCAGTCATGTTTAGCACAACCCTGCGGATCTCTGGACCGTTTAGTTGTCCTGCACTTTACAGGGTATCGCTGACTTTGAGCAGTGAATCTGCAGGTTCATATTAGAAACTGATTTGCACTCAAAATTATTCCACGTATCACTGAGGATGTATTGGTTTTCTATTCCGCAGTGGACTAGACTGCTTCTCTTTTTTTCAGTCACTGCAGTCTCAGGTTTTGCAGAGGAAGAGCCTGACATTTTTTGCTGACTGGGTAGTATTATATTTCACTCTTGCGTGCTATTCGTTTCAACTGGCTTTGAGGAGTCATCAAGCACATGGCAAGGTCAGTCTGTAGGGTATTTCAGTGCTGCCATCATCAAGTTGTAGCACTATGTAACAGCACTAAATCAGTGAGGAATGACCGCTTCAGATTAGGATGAGGGTTTTTGTGATGATGGACAATGTTTTTGTTGCATTTGGCAAAGATGCATAGTGTGAAGAGTTTCCCTTTAATACATTGATTGTCAAGGGCTTTGACATAATAATAGCTGTTGTTCTGTTGTTTAAGAGACACTTTGGGTATGATGATCTACCTCATGAGATTTATTTTTTTAATTTGTTTTAAGGATAAGTATATCTGCAATAAATAATGTTTTATTATTTTTAATTGTATCAGTTCAGTAAACAGCAATGTAAAGTTACTAAGAGTTTGACATGTTATGTGTTTCTGTTCTGTTTGTGTTGTTTTATAAACAGTATAAATAAATGTTTTACTTATGTTTGTATGCATATTTGTGTTTGTGCATGTCTTTCCGAACATCTGTTCCACCTGCTCATTATTATCTGTTAAATTGCTCTGTATAATTTTTTTTCTTAGGATGTTAGTTAAATTGACTGGACGCAATGAATAACATCCTCACTGAATGCATCCCTTTTAATGCTTCTACATGCTCTAATGGCTTTGAATAGATCTTGGTGTCCTTTTTGAGACGGCTAAGAAAACTATTCAGAATTCACAGGCCTGACGATTGATAGGAAATCACTGGCGATTGAATTTCACTGACCACCATCTGCCCACGGCACGCAGATCTGCACTTGTGTTGGAATTCATTGTTACAATGTCATGCAACTTTCAAGCAAATGCACTAGTTTGGATGAATGGGGGTAGGAACACATGCCTTCCCTTAAACAACTCAGTTTGAATATGCATTGTCTGCTTGGTCACACTTCTAGGATATTCATTGCCAGCAAAGGTAAGACTACATATTCCTTTCTGCATTTCATTCCTTATTTATTTTTTTGGTGTGGGCTGCGGAGGTCATTTGTGATTGGGAATAGGCTACCCTGCTTTTAATTCAACAGTTGTTGCGACACTACTTCATGTTGTCACGTCCCTTTCTATGGTCCAGGCATGACACTCCAGAGAGCATTGTCTCTTTGTTTGGAAGGGCCTTGTTGTTGGACAGGAAAGGTCGAGGGGGCTGGACAGCACACCATCTGTCTTGTGACACTGGAGACTAGTTCAATTTTTTTGTCACAAGAAGTGTGAGGGTGGGCCTGTGTAAACAGTGCACACATGTGAAATGGATTGCCTATTACATAAATATAATATAAGAATTAAATTTAGGTCTACAATGCACATAATATCACCCCCACCCTATCCTACTAAAGTGAACTGCATCTACTTAAAAATAGCCGCATTTTACACGCCTTTCAGCCAAGTGCATGTCAAAATACTAGGCTATGTGAGCCTCACCTAGGTTATTCTTGAGACACTATAAATATTTATTATTAGCTTATTATTTTAGCACATAGTTAGGTGGACCGCAAATAATGCCACAGGCCAAGGTGCAAGGTGTTATGCTTCACATCTCCATGCACATTCACGTTTGTGCTGTTTTGTGTGTTTCTCTCCAAATTTTGAACACAGGCGTTAAGCTGGTCATGAATATTCAACCACTCTCTCCTGTTCCGTCACCCACGGTGACGCCCAGCCAGCCTTGAACCGAATTAAAGAGACAGGAAGTGCGAGTAGACGCTAGGAGGGCAGGCAGAGTTGTTGTGGAGCGTGTTGGGAAGCGCCCTGCTGTTGCTCGGTATTTTCGTCAGGGCGTCGCGTAGCTCGTGGCTAAATGCAGTGATTCATCGCAGAGTTAAAGTTATCTCTTCACACCGCCATAAAGTACGATTGTAGTCGGTGTATCTAAAGTGTAAGATGAATGGTAAATCATCGAACAACACAGCAGGCGGAACGTTGGCCTGCATCGAGGGACTACCCCCTCTGCCGAAGAGCTTAAGCGGCTTGCTGAATTCAAGCGGCGGCTCTTGGAGAGAGATGGAGAGGATGTACGCAAAGAAGACTATGATCCAAGACGACCTAAGCCGTGGCCGCAGTAACGCAGACAATTTACTGGCAAATAAACCTGCCAACCTTGATGCAGCCCTGGCTCTTCTACGAAAAGAAATGGTAAGTTCGATGTATGGTATTGCGGTAGCCTATTCATCAGTAGGCTACCAGCGAGAAGGCTATAACCTAAATTCGTTTTTGTGTTCGTACTGGAACGGTGAAATGAAAAGCAACAGCTGCTCGTCCATCACGAGATTAACATGTAATCACTAACGATTATTTCTATTAGCCAACTACACTAGTAATGATGAGAGAACAGTTAGCATTGGCTGGGGGATAGCACTGATCTAAATCAGACTAGCAGATCAGATGATTTGGTTCCATGTTTGGTCGACTAAACCTGTTCAGTTGTAGATGGTGAAAGCTTGATTATCTTTCTGCCATATGTTTGTAAACAGTTTAGATTATAGACCATCCTGGCTCAGAAGCAGTAGATCATGACGGCATAGTCATAAACACGCAAACTTTTCTGCATGCCATGCAATTAACTGGCTGTTTTAACTGCGCCAAGATCTCCTTGTATTTAGTTGTTTGAGGTTCCCCAAGTCTTTGATCTCAGGTTCAGCTTCCTCTGCTGTTTTAGTCATCTTGCCCTGGAGGTGCAGCTTCAAGCTCCCTTGAGGGAATTTGGCTCACAAGTTTGCTCACACGGGCTGTTTTTCCAGGTGGGGTTGCGGCAGCAGGATATGTCCCTGCTGTGTCAGCTCTGGTCACTCCATGAGTCCATTCAGGAGTACAAGGGCAGTTGTCAGGACCTCACGGCCGGTTCCAGTGCCGACGGACCCTATGAGAACGGCTACTTTGACGAGGACGATGAATACTTCCAGGATTCGAGCATAACCCCTACTGAGCAGCCAGAGGGGAGCGATACCTCTCCCCAAAATGGAGCAGCCAAGGACAAGTGGCTTCATGACTCTTTCCACATCACCATCTGAGAGCGGCCTCCAGTAGGCTATAAGATCTTCTTGCTCGACTTTAGAGCTTGTTTTTGTTTGTTTGTTTGTTTGTTTGTTTGTTTTTTGATTGTTTTATTTTAGAAAAGAGATGCCTGCATTTTGATTTTGCTGACCTCCTTTTCTGCAGACTTTTCTATAAAGGTATAAGCAAAGTTGATTATTTATTATACAGTATATAACGATATAGTATTTTTCTTGTGATTTATTATTATTTTTTTCTTTCTGAAGACATTTTCAAATGTTTTGGTTGGGAGGAGTGTCTAGCACATCTCCAGTAATCATGTTTACAGTGTAACACAAACAGAATCTCCCGGATGACTCTGTGTAAACATTACTGTATAACATCAGCTGATAGACGAGGAGTGGGGAAGAGTCGCCGTTATCTACACAAGCTAATAATACAAACTTGCCTAGTTGCAAGCGACAACTGTGACCATGCGGAAACAGGATTTCTGATCACGGCTGGAACGTAGCCGGTAGAGTTTGGGGAAATGTGAAATGAAAAATGCTGGATCCATGGAATGAGAATCTCTGAAACCAGGGTACGCACAAGGTGTGCTTCTCCACTTTTCTTCCTTTGAACTGATTTGGGCGGCACCTCTTCTCAGTTTCAACATGCTAGCCCGTCTGTGTATTCCTCTATACACAGCTGTATCACATAGAACGGAGATGTGAACTCGTATGTTTCTCCTTTAAGTGTAGTTCTGTGCAAGTCATATCATATTGTATAGGGAAGGCTTAACTGAATTCCTTGGTGAACTCATGCAGGTGTATTCGTTCCCACCACACTAAATGTATGGTGCTTTCTCTGTCTTCCACTGACATTTTGTCACTCTAACAGCATAACCTTAAACAGCTAACCTCTGAATGACAATTATATAGGCCTATAACCGCTTATAAGTTTGTTCACGCAAACTCTTAATGTGAAACGGATTGTATACAGCCTTTTAAAGAGTATTGTTTGAAGCAAGTTCAATTTAAGGTACAGTAACCAAAGAAATTGTTACATGTTTTGCTAAGGGTTATTGTTACAAACATAATGCCTAATGATCATTATAACCTCCAATGTATTGTCTGTAAACATTTCTTCGCAAGTGATGTTTAAGTATTTTTTCGCAAATTAGTCTTATGCTGTGATCGACTGTACAGTTTGACAGGGTGGACATTTGGTAAGAATAGCAAAGGGAAGGCTGAAATTTCTCTTGAGTGTAAAATGTAATTTGACCGTGGTTTTGAGCCCTTGGAATGATTAACAGGCAAACCTGCTTCTACACACTGCTGCATCCATCATTGAATTCATCGTCTCCTCTGCCATCATGATTATGAGTTAAGAGTTGTTTCCTAACATTATTTGCATTTGCGCGTCGATTTTTTCCTCTCCTCTCCCTTCATGTGAAGTAGAGGCAGTTTTGCATTTTCTCTTCAGCTGGTTTATGTTTGTAGTGGTAAATGTGGAATGAACTGTTAAAGTTAAGAGCCCTCCAACATTGATGTTTTGACAAGCATTCTCATTTTGAATGAATGGATTCCTAGAATTCTGGGGAGCCGAGACACAATAGAGAACAGCTAATTGTTTTTCTGTTGACTAACCAGGCTTTTTGTGTCCTCGGCAACAGAAATTCTTTCACTCTGTGCCTTTCTATGCCATGGACTTAAATTGTGGCCACTGCTGTTGCTTGTCCCTTCAGTCCTACAGCACTTTTGTTGATCCAAGTCATCCACTCATTTAATGGAGTAACGGAAGGCAGAAAACTGGAAAAATGATCTCAGATGAGCCCAATGTAGGAATTCACCAGCAAAAGACTTGCACTCTAACTATAACTATAGCTTAATCTTGGCTTTGGAGTTTTGGATATATAATCTCTCTCACGCTTTGGACTTACAATACAGTTTGTGTATGCAGTCCACTGTACATCAGCGGTCAAATAGCAATTGGAAGTGTGTACTAATACTTCTGGTATCCTATTCAAGTCTCCAGCACTACTTCTGAGAGGAACCCCCTGAGAAGAAAGTATGGAGAAACGCATTCGTATTTCTGAGATTTGTATGTTATGATTTGCATAGCTTGTTTCTCCCAGGCATTTGATTCATTTGGGTTTCCATTCCATAGTCCTCATATGTACTTCTCCTGCAAAGAATGACCATACTACTGTATGTTTTGTTTGGAAGATTGTTTTTTATGCTCTCTCGTGATAAATATAATTACTGATTAAATAAATAATTTTATTACGAGACTTTGACTGTTTTCAGTCTGTATACAACACTGAACAAATAGACATTGAATGAAACCTTGAACTCTATTTTGTGTCTGCTTTACGGTTCACACTTAGCAATGTGTATGTGTGTTCATCCATTAGAGGACAAACGGCATGAATGTATGGTTTCAAAATGCCAAAGCATATTGGAGCTGTTGGAGAAGGTTACTGCATGTGTGTGATACCCTAGTATTTTCTTATCAGGCACAGGGATTTACAAACAAACCATGTGGTCTGTGTTTTCCAACGCTTGATTGGCTACCCTGTTATCTTCACTAACATGTTAGCCATGTCTCTTTGAAGAGCTCTAACCCAAAGTGTGTTATGAAACCGAGCACATAATCAGGAACATTTCTGCACATAAGAGTTTGCTTTGTACTGTTGATCCAAGCACAAGGTCTGGGTGCATGGCCTGCCCTTTGCTCGTGCCAACAACCAGCCTCCAGGTCTAGCCAGCTTTGCAGGGCCTTTAGAAGCACCTGTACAAGAGATTGCGCTGGATTAGCTTAATCTTCATTGAAATGGAAATCCAAGGTAAGCGCCTCAATGTCTCAGAGCAATTCATGGCGTTCACAGCTAATGGCATGGGTGTTTGAGATGCCAGGACACACCCCTCACTCTGTCCTTAAGAATCTTCTCAGCACAAAGCATCTTCAAAATCTACACCTCGAGGCCTCTGACAGATTTGATTTAATGTGGTCTATAAAACCATTCACAGGAAACACTGAGGTAAACAGAAGCAAGATGTCATATCCTGATGAAAGTGAGAAGTTGCTATTTGGAAGTGTCTGTTTACCATCTTGTAAGCTGTCTCAACTGGCCTATGGCAGCCACACCCTCAAGGCCCACAACATGGATACCATACAGTTCATAAGCCTCATGTGTGCTCAGTGACAGACGAGACAAAGAATGGGGGAGGGCCACTTCCTCTTAATCGTCCTGTTTGTCCCACCTATTGTATGTGCAGGGATTCTCAATATCCTGTCCTGAAGGCTTCCAACTGAAAGCCAAGTGAAGATCTTTTGTGGCCTACTGTATAATCTTTTCCATGATGTTCCAAGTATTAAGCCCAGTCAGGGAATGTTTGCGTAGTCTTTGTGACACATAGAAATATGTTGTGTGATTTTGCCATGATTTCACCTCAAAGCTATTTTGGTTGATCCACACATAAAAAAGACCAGTTTGAATTCCAATGACGGTTGACAAGAAGCATATTCCCCATAACTAATTCATTTGCATTCAGAAAAGTACAATGTTTTCTCTGAAGCAGTCCCTGGTTGGACTCTTCAAGTCTATAGGCCTATTCGGACGGGATTAGTTTTATGGGGGGACGTACAGTAATGCAGGTTTATCATATGACCTCTGTAATATAAATGTCCAATTCGGACGGGACTAGACATCTCTGTCATTTTACTTGACATGGGAGGAGTAACTACGTTTACGTTCTGCCGTCACATCTTCGTCGCTGTGCACGTGATACTTTGCGTCAGGTACGTGCGGCATTTTCAGATTTGAAAGACTACAAGTTGGTTAAACTAGCAAACGTTAGCTTTATGTTATGCCATAAGTAGTTTGAAATGGCTAACAATATCAAGCTAATAGGCAAACTAGCTAACGTCCTATTAGGAGCTACACAGCATGTCATGTTTTCATTCAGACTATGGTGGAATTGTTTTCCAATCAGGATGTGACGAAATATTACAGACATCTTTACAGAGGGTCGCGTTCGCACGGGATTAATATTACCTAAGGTAATTTCTCCGGACCGTTTTACGGAAGGTAAAAGTGTCTGTAAATGTCACCGACATACTCCGTTATGTTTACTGACATGGCGCGTCCGGACGGGACTACATTACCTGGTAATTATTACTTTACCTGATGTCACCCCATAAAACTAATCCCGTCCGAATAGGCCTTAAGTGGCAAAAAATGGCTTTGATGTGATTCTTGTTACGCTAATCTGATTATACAGATTTGTGGACAACTGCAGCTTCTTGGTCTTGGGAGCCTTAGAGCCAGCAGTGCCCAGCACCACTTGTAACTTCAGCAAACGACTGCCTTCCCCAACACCAGCCCTAACTAAGGGTAGACGTAAGGCATGCTGGGTTCGAGAGGCTTATTACAGGGGGGAGGAAACCAGGCTGAATGGGTCTATACCCCCAAGCCAGACTCATGTCCTGTCTTCGAGGCAGAGTGGCCAACTTTCCAAGCTGAGGAATGTCTTTCAAAACACAGCTCTACAATTACCCACTGAGTGCTTCACACACACACACACACACACACACACGTCCTTGTTAGAAAGGCACCAGTCTTGAGCGAAAGAGCCTGCATCTCTAGAGCCGTTTATTTGGGCTAGTGAATGTGGCACATTTTGTGATGGAGAGAGCTATAATGTCCATTAATGTCCATACACAATGTGCATTGTTGCTCTGGCATAAGGACACAAGGTGTAAAAAATAAAATAAAACATAAAATGATTCAAAACACATGACGGAGAATTAACTATGAGCACATTTCTCTCAATGTTCCACCTAATGAATACAAGATAATAAACAATAGTTAGCTGACTAAAACACCAAGTGCTATATTTTGAGGTGTTAACTGGCCTAAGGCCAGATACAGACCAAGATGAAGTCCTGAAGTTAAGGTTGACCACTAGCTAGCTCTAGCTCATTGCATTCATTTACCTGAAGAAACATCAGTAATGTTGTGCATGCATATTATTGGCGCCCTTTGACTGCTGAGCAAAAGATTTTATGGCCAATCTGCATCGTCTTTCACCCGTGTAATGCTGAGTTTATCCAAGCTATGACGCACAGGGATAAATCACATTAATCATGCCTTTTTTGTTACTTTCTACCACCTAATGTCCTTTGGCAAGACACAGCAATCCTGTGAACTACAGACCTCTGAAACCAAGCAAGCAGCTTCTCTCAGCTATTCAAAGGCTTGTCACAACATGTGGTTCTCAAAGGCAGCAAATGCACAACCATTCAGTCAAGGTGGAGAGGCTTTGTATTTATAAACCACTTAAATGTTTTGCAATCCTTCTAATCTTATTCTTGACAGAACGTCTGACTCTAAATAATTTCTGCATATTTCTTTTAAACAAATGCAACGGTTGTGTTGTTTTGACATTTTGAGAGATCACTTCTTGCTATAGCTCTGCTTCCAAAGCTTCTGCGTGGCATGTGTGTCAGACAGAGCCTTGTCTTAACTATTAGCATTCCACTGAAAACACTGACCCACAGTTGCTTGCTGTGATCTCACAATCACACCAACTACTGCATGAAAATGATATCGTTACAGGATTTTCACCTTACAAAGCAGAGTGTGGCATCATGCATGTCAACATTTGTCAAGCTGTGAGGTGCGATACTGACAAACAACTATCAAACAACTTGAGGAAAAGCTCAACATCATTTTAATTGTAGAAAAATAGAATTGTGTGAAATAATCCACCAAAACATAAATAATAAAATAATGTTTTTAAAACAATTATATATATATAAACATGTCATTTCCGCCGGTGTTTCTGCCATGTGTTCTATGAGTTTGTATACATTATTGTTATGGTAAAATGCAACAGAATGTCTGTGGTAACAGTATATCACTCAGCAAACCCTCCTGGTGCAAGTTTATTAAATTACTTCAGGAATCTTTAGCAGTCCCGCGCTAATAGCACTCTAAACAGTGACCAGTTGTTGTGAGGTCATCCGTAATCATCCCCTTGCTTGTCCTCGTCCGTCTATTTGCCTTTGCAAGGGCCCTGTAGAAGCCCTGTGCGCCCCTAGCCAACGAGTTCCACCAGTCCACAGAACCGAATACCGGGGCAAACCAAGTTAGCAATTTAACTCCCATGCTAAATGAACAGGTGGAAGGGGTCAATGTTAGGTCACAGGAGTGGTAGGAAGTCCTGGGTGTGCCACTCGAGCTTGTGGAAGGTCAGCGAAAGGAAAGTCTCCAGTAACAGTCCAGACATCACAGCCAGCAGAGAAAGGCATCGGCCACAGTTCAGCAGAACTAAAGGAGATAGGATCCTGTTAGCCACAAAGTTGTACTTAACGCTCTTACATTACAAATTCTGTTTAAAGCATTCAGGCCTTGTATGTTCTTTAACCTGCTGATAAATGCTACAAATTATATTATTTTTTGACTACTTCTGATAAGCGTATTTGGGTAACAGAGCAGTCATTCATAAACATTAACTACTTATGACTATCATTGTTTCAAACCACAGTAAAGGACACAACATGCCTTGTGTTACGATAATAGCCAGCGCCTAATATAAAAGTTCAATTTGTGCTACAATTCGACTTATAGACTAAACCAGTTTCATTCATTAAGTGAACCAAGGAGGAATCTGATGGCCATTCCAGTTGACTTATCTGACAAAATAACAAGGACAGCTTTGAGGCTGAGTGCTGATTTATTTGGTTTTCTTTGCCTAAAGTAGAATATGCAGGCACTGCCAAACTGTCAAACTGACTAAGTCTGACTGGAGTCCTCTGAATGGGGGGCTTGAACCACATCCATGCAACTGACGCAGTTGAGGCTTCAGTACTTAATCAGAAGCTGCCACCTACTGGTGCAAATCATGGCTTTAGGCACTAATCCCGTCCCCAGTTAAGCCATTAAAGTCCCTTGCAATAAGACATCATGAAATAATTCGGAGAATTCTGTCACAGGGGACTATGCTAAGACCACACAGTGATAATCAGCGATCAGTAATTATTCAAGGATTCAAAAAAATTAATTGTCTATCACCCAGAATTAGAAAGTGTTCTAGGGTTAGAGGCTCATAGGAATTTGGGTTAGAGGGAGAACAGACAACATCCAGAAAACATCCATAAATAATCGATAGATTTAAATTCATGACTGTACCGGCCTGTCGCCTGGAACAGAACATTGTGAAACGTAACTGTGATCGTAACTGTTACCTCTGACGGCTTGTGTGTTGGAGGTCAGCACAAAGATCTTGATGAGGCTGAAGCAGAGGGGCGAGTAGTCGTGCTCCCAGATGACGGCGGGGATGAGTAGCACCTTGCCGTAGCTGGACAGCAGCAGGGCTTTGACCAGCAGGTGGGTGTCCAGCGCCTGACCCCGCAGCCCCAGCACCAGCCACAGACAGGCCAGCACGCCACACACAAACGCAGCCAGCTCTGCAGGTGACAAAGCAAGACATTTTGGAGATTTTGTTATGTATTTCCTAAATAATACCAGGACTGAGTGAGTATTTTCTATATTTTCCATTTCTATATTTTTATGTTATTATTTATTTGTTATGTATTATTCATTATCATTATTATTGCTGTCTTTCCAGTGCTGCCATATAGGTCCATAAAGACCACAATGGGGAAAAATATATCTTTAAACTGAACTGTGTCTTCCATACAATGCTTACAGAATGCTGAATATCATAGTATGCAAATTCAGTCTTTGGGAAATCTGGCTTTGTGGGAGTGGAGTGGCATTTAGAAGTGCATGTTGAAGGTGACAGATGTTTTACCGAGAGCTGCTAGTCCAAACATGCCATAGAAGTCCCACTCCCTGGTGTATCGGATCATGTCAGCTGGGTCACTGGTCTGTTCAGAGCCCTGCAGCTGGGACCATCGCAGGTACGCCTCACACAGGAGGCAGAACACACACAGCTTCCAGTGAATCTGCCAAAAGAAAACAACAATGAACTCTCACACATGGACGCCATGTCTTTGCAGAGGCTAAAGATGTGCTTTGAAGAAATAGTGACAACTGTATTCTGGGTGTTATTCAAAAAGTATCATGACTGATTGTCTGGGTCCAAGCCGCTCTGACAGCTAAATTTGTCACAGCAGCCTCTCTCATAATGTGAATACACAGCTCACCATCTCCTTCAACCAAATCCATAGGGCTTAGGACAGAGTCATGTGTGAGCCATCACATAAACAATGATGAGAGAGGAGCATGGCCTATTAAACTAAGAGTTTAAAACTAATATGAAAACGACCATTGGGGAAGACAATCCCTGATTCATCTTGAGTGAAGTTGGCCCTTTTTGCAGTTAATTTCAGTCTTTAATTAGTCCTGAGCAACAGAAAACACATTTTACTCTGAAAACGTTTGTTTGTCTACAGTAAGTACCAATTGTCTGTGTACTTACATTGACCTCTGTGTTGAACAAAATGTGCCTGAATGCTTGAATTTTGCACAAGATGGCATCAATCAGAACAATGACGGGATCATACTCAATGTATTTGTCCACTGGCTTCTTACACGAGTCCTAAAACACATGAAGTTGGTTGTTATAGTCTACATCATGACAGTTAATTTGAATGACACATTTCTCCATCTTTTATCACGGACGTGTTTTGTTCTTCATGTGGAATCACAGGAGAGATAGATAGCTAGAACACAATTGTAAACAACTGTATGCTACCATGATAGCATACAGCTCTGTTTAGAACAAACATTTGATTTTGCTTACACATATGGTTATTTTTAGAATCCCATTGCTATAATCACGATGGAGCTCGTTCGCATCTTCATTGCACTCTATACATCTTAGTGCAACTTTTGCCATTCTGAGCTGTCAGTGTTTATGCGTTTAGATAACAGTACCGACTGCTGCAGACGACCATACCAGACTCCAGTACACACTTCCTGGATTTGTGTCAGAAGAAGGCTTCCGCAGATACTGTTTGGAAGCGCTTGGGAGATGTAGTCTATTGCACTTCCGCTGTCAATTTGCTCTCTACGGAGGAGATTGTGACCAAGGAACTACATTACCCTGGCTTCCGAGCTGCTCACCTGCACTCATTAAACACAACATGGCACCTGCTGGCCGGGGTGTTGTGGTAGCGCTCTCTCTACTGTATCTATCTCGAGCCATTTTTTCCACCGAATTCTTTTCTACCCTCACTTTCTTCAACAGTGAACTTCACAAGCATGGATGTAGCTCTCCTCTGGAGTGGGAGGAATACGCATCCGACTGTGGTGAGAGTTGTTTAGTACAAATTTGCCACGTCCTCTTCACGCTGTAATGTACAGGCTGCTAGCTAGCTGTGAAGCTCTTCCGCATCATCAAGAAGTCGCGGTTCAAGCACTAATCAACTTTGCAATCTAAATTTACTTTAGCTAACCCTAACGCGGTTGTCGAAAATGTTTCCCAAATGACTGACTCCACGTCGTGTGTAGATAATTGTGATTATCGTTTTGAAAACAAACCCTGTCATTAGCTCCCCAGTATATCTTTTGGTACTTGAAGAACTTGAAAAATATTTTATATTTTAGGCATTGAACGTAAGCTTTGGGTAACCTTACTTTCTACGTGTAGTTGTTAATTCATGGACGGAGCACAGATACTTGTGATCAAGCCAATACGTACGATTAAGTTAGGAGGAGCTTTCGACTATCGGTGTCCTCTGCAAGACGTTTGCACCGAGAACCTGCGTTAAGCTTTTGATTCGTGACCTCTGGTTCGAATATTTCTTATTATAGAGTCCTCCATACTTCAACTGGAAGACCCAGACTGCGAGGATGGAAACAACCCTGCCTGCGAGTCAGTTTTCTCCCTAAACGCAGAAAAGATTCTGGTTAGTTGGCACATGCACATTTACACATTCCTAATAATGCAAATTAATTGAATAAAACATTGCACTAACTATTTGCCACATTATATGTCCAATAAACCAGAGCCAAGCTAAGTTGTTTATTGAGCAGAAGAGGTTTCCATTTGCAGTCGACAGTCAAGACACGAATGAGGAGCTGGGTATGCTGTGATTCTAGTGACCTTAGCTATATCTTTGACCTTTCCTTCTCATGCTCTGTGTATGACACGTTTTCCCCCTGTCTTTCCAGCCATAGGTTATGTACTCATTGGTAATGGACTATATGACGAAGCCATCAAGCATTTCTCTGTGTTGCTGCAGGTTGGTGGCATCAGCGTCTTAGGCCTTTTACACACACACACACACACACACACACACACACATATAACGGTGGCCCATTGTAGTGACCACACTCATCTCCTTCCTTATTTACCTTTTGCCAGTTTGCATGCCTTTTCCATGCATTATCCCATTGTGTGTCTCTGGCTCACGTTATCATGACCATGAATGATATACCATGTGTGTCATTGGCCATGTTTGTCTTTTATTTCAATGAAATGTACTGTCTCTCTCACTACTTTTCTGTAGGGCGACCCCGAACTGGTCAGTGCTATCTATGGCCGAGGGATTGCTTATGGGAAGAAGAGCCTGCAGGTATGTGCTTCAAGTGTGCTCCAGCAGCTTTGCACACCGTCCAGGAGGTGTTGCTGAAAGTCTATGTGTGGTGGATACATAGTGTTGACCCTTAATAGAAGAAAGAATATATCTCTGCCAACTTTTTCCCTGTTTTATTACTGTTATAGGAGACGCAATCTATGGTCAGCTTTTGCTGTGAGCAATGTTTGCTTATATACCGTAATTTCCAGACTATTAGCTGCAGCGTATACTTTGATTTTGCAATATTTCTTTCGCTATGAGGTTAAAATACAGGGGGCCAGTTAATATGGTGTTAATATGGTTTTGGTTCTTTAAACGTACATAAAACACTGTCCTGCGGCTTATACACAGTGCAGCTTATATGTGGGAAATTACTGTATATATGTGTGTGGGTGACTGAAGGAGTGTATGTGGTTTAACATGATCGTAGTACAGGCTCAATGCGTTCATCTCTTTGTCTTGCTGCTGGTTTCTCTGTTCTACCTTCACCACCATATGGCTGCCTGAAGGACATCAAAAATGCAGAGCTGGCACTCTATGAGCTGAGCAGAGTAATTGCTCTGGAGCCCAACAGCCCAGAGGTGTATGAGCAGCGGGCAGAGGTGAGGCCACCGGACGCACTCACGTCACACACGTCACACACTCTCATCACACACACACTTCACGCACACACATCACGCACACACATCACACTCACACCACATACTCTCACCACATACTCTCATCACGCACACACATCACACTCACACACACACTCTCACCACATACTCTCATCACGCACACACATCACTCACACACACACACTCTCACCACATACTCTCATCACGCACACACATCACACTCACACCACATACTCTCATCACGCACACACATCACTCACACACACACTCTCATCACGCACACACATCACTCACACATTCACCACCACACACACATCACGCACACACATCACTCACACCACACACTCACACCACACACACACACACACATCACACACTCGTCTGGACAAACAGTGTTTGCTCTGTGCGCTTTTATATATGGAAATAAACCCAGGTGTTTTGACTTCAATAGAACAGCATGTACTGCACCGTAGCAAAGTCCCACAGGGGGTTTTGGGTGCTTGTAAATAGTGGCTCTTTTTATGTTGTTGCATCTGTTGTCTCTCCAGATCCTGTCTCCTCTGGGTAGGATCAGCGAGGCTCTGAGCGACCTCTCCAAAGCCATCCAGCTGCAGCCCTCGGCCCGTCTCTACAGGCACAGAGGGACCCTGCTCTTCATATCTGAGGTGAGCCTCCGCAGGGCTGGGCCTGCTGCGTCTGCTTTCTGCTGACCGCGCGTCTTATCACGTGTACGGCCGCGATACTGCATGACTGCTGATTGCGTGGCGTATCCGTAGTACAAAGCCTTGGCCTCGTTTTACGGTTTGACATGCATGATCTCAGGGGCAGACTTCTGAATGAGCGTGTTATTGCCGTTAATTCACAATTTACCGCTACTGTTGGTGTGAAACTGTGCTTGATGAGCACATAACGTATTCAGGACTATCGTCACCATTATTCTTGCACTCTCCACTGTCTTCAATAGCTCCCCTTTCAGGGAAAGCTTATATTTTTATTATAATAAAATATTTAGCACAAATGTTGTGTTATTATTATTATTATTATAGACTAGTTCAATGCCTCCCAGGTTCTCTCTTTTTTAGCATAGTCTCTAGAGCCACAGCTCAAAAACCTGTTCTTCCCTGATACTGCAATCTATAACTGGTTTGAGCCTATCTGTGTAGACATTAGCGCTGGTTAAGTGATACCTCTGCCATGTAGCGGGTAAATTTAAGGTCATTTAAAGTCGAGCAAAATGAGTGGGATTTGGCAGACACTTTTGTTCAAAGTGACAAGAACTAATGCTGCCTGGTGTCAAACTGAAATAGAAGACATAAATATCTTGTATGACTAAAAGACGGTGGATTAGAGAAGTTCCTGTCAGGACCTTGCAGTATCTCATTCTTTTCGGTGAAAGGTTGTCATATAGAGACTTGACTAAAATGTGGTTTGACACTTCAGCTGCCCATATAACCAGTAGTTCCCTTTTTTCTTCCTGTGACCATCCATGCAACTCGTACCGAAAGTAATTCTTAGTGTATTTTTGTGACCTTAAATCTTGTTTCCATGTAGGACTATGTTGCTGCAATGGAGGATTTCCAGCAGTCATTAGAACTTAAAAAGAACCAGCCAATCGCTATGCTTTACAAAGGTCTCACATTCTTTCACAGGGGAATGCTTAAGGTAAGATAGCAATGGAATAAGAATATTATCTTGGAATAAGAATATCATCTATGGATTTTATTGACCGCTAATACAGAAATGCATAACTAATCCTGATTGTCCTTGTTTAGGAGGCCATAGAAACTTTCAAAGAGGCTCTGAAGTTAAAATCGGACTTCATTGATGCATACAAAAGTCTCGGACAAGCTTATAGGTATGTTTTCGGCACATTGGGCTTAAATGGCTTTATCTATGACATGATTGCACCCAAGTCCATTGTTCATTTTGGGCTCTCCCTTATCCTCTCAAGGGAACTTGGAGACTTTGAGCTGGCCATGGAGAGCTTCCAGAAGGCGTTACTGCTCAATCAGAACCACATTCAGTCCTTGCAGCTGCGAGGAATGATGCTGTACCACCACGGCAGTCTCCAGGAGGCCATAGGCAACTTCAAGGCAAGCCGCTAGACTGGACTTTCTCTTTCTTCAGGAGACTGTAAAAGATAGAGCTTTCTGGACTGTGATCCAAAGCTATATATACATAAGTATCCTTTATTTATCCCGTGAGGGAAATTCGTTCTCTGCATTTAACCCAATTTAACCACATTAGTGAGATGAATCACACTCTAACCCAGAGCAGTGAGCTGCCTGCCCAACCAGCAACACTCGGGGAGCAGTGAGGGATTAGATGCCTTGCTCAAGGGCACTTCAGCTGTGGACCGGTTGGGGATCGAACCGGCAATCCTCCGGTTACAAGCCCGAAGCCCTAACCAGTAGGCCATGGCTGCCCCCACTGCTCCTGTCATTTGGCTCAGTTGTTTGTGTTTGAGTTAGTTTGCTTAGTTTAGGGATGGGCTTGTTGGGAGAGTCGATAAAGAAGAGTTAAGAGTAACATTTCGAAGGCCACCCCCTTCCTGTATCACTATGGCTGCGGTCAAGCTCATCTATTGTCCCCAGCTGAGTCGGTGTCCCCTTTGGCAGTGACTCATTCTGCTAACTCAGAGGTCTCTGTCCATTCATGTGGCATCGACAAAGCCAGCGGCGATCCTTTTTGTCGCATTAGGCTGCCAATACCGTTGATGTATCGTCATGCCTCCGCCCTTTGGGTGGAGGAATGTTCCCATCTTAGATGATGATGGTGCTGATTCATCTTGCAAAAATAAATTGCATCATCCTCTGGCATGCACAGCAGTGCGCTGAAGACGAAAAACTGCAATTTTGTTCCTTTAGATAGATAGATAGATAGATACTTTGTTGTTTCCCAAGGGGAAATTCAAGATGTCCATTTTGTCCATTTAGCTGACAAGAACTATAATCTCCCATCTGAATAGTCTTTTTGTAACACCGTTTTAGGGAAAAGTGGAAGTTTTTAAAGGAGTTGAAGCCACGAGGCCATGGTCCAAATAAAAGCTTAGGGGTCACCGTGCTCTTTCTTTGTCTTACAGCGCTGCCTGCAGCTGGAGCCGTATAATGAAGTGTGCCAGTACATGAAGGGCCTTAGCCACGTGGCCATGGGCCAGTTTTATGAAGGCATCAAGGCCCAGACCAAGGTCATGCTCAATGACCCGCTGCTGGGCCAGAAGGCGAGCTCGGAATATCTCAAAGTGAAATACCTCAGAGGTGAGCCAGCGGCCGCACTCCCACCACAAGAACGCGTTCGCCCAGACGCCTGTTGACGTTATACCGTCTGCTGGAAAAATCTGCCTGTCGATTGCCACGTCTCTGTCCTCACATCTGCTCTCTCTGTTTGTGGGCTTGTGTGTCGTCCCTAGAATACTCTCGCTATTTGCACTCTCATCTGGACATACCTGTGTCGGAATATAACGCTGATCAGGATCTTCCAGGAAACTTCAAAAACCACTGGGCCAAAAACCTGCCTTTCCTCATCGAGGACTATGAGGAACAGCCAGGGCTGCAGCCTCATATAAAGTGAGTGAGATCTAGAGATCCATAGTCTCTGATACAGGCAAAGACACAGGGACCATCTTACATACCGCCATCCTTACATGGAGATTGACTAGAACACTATAAAATATGTCTGTTCCAATAGATGTTTGGCAACGTTGCTGTCACAATAAAGTGACACGTGTTGAGATGTGATATTCGACTAAATCAAGCTTGTTTGTGTTTGACCCTTGACCTCTATCTCCAGGGATGTTCTACCTCAGAACTTTGAGAGCTACAACACTGAAGTTCAGAAACTTATATGCACTGCTGATCACCTCGGTGCCCTTATGCAATACAATACGTCAGGGTTCCTCCCCAATCGAAGGATACACAGAGGTAGGTGCTTCTTCTCTACTGCTTATTTACTCTACTTGCATCGTCCATGTTTTGAAACTAGCCGAGAGAGTGTGTGTGTGTGTGTATATGTGTGAATACTTGATACTAATAGCTATGGGGATGGTCACCATGTAGTTTACACAAATGTACAGTTATTAAAAGTGCAGTTGAATGTCGATTAAATCAACCTTGAATCTTCATAGCTTAATCTTATGTGTGTGAAAATGCTCAGCTATGGGGATGGCCACCATAGAGGTGATGCAGGCGATGCAGCGGACCTGGAGCAACTCCAAGGTGCGCGTCAACGGCAAAACCCGACAGATGCAGTGGAGGGACATGTTTGACATCGCAGTCAAGTGGAGGAGGTGAGGCTTGCTCATCCTCACCCCCATGTTTTGCAATCATCAGGTCAAGAGGTCAACTTCAGTGTTGAATCATGGATACTGGAAATTGCATTGTTGGTATTTCATCTTATTAAGGCTACCTCATGGTCACTTTTACATTCATTCATTTAGGAGATGCCTTAATCTAAAGAACCTTACATATGTCAATTATATTACAAGGGCCATTCTTCCCAGAGCAACTCCGGGTTAAGTGCCTTGCTTAAGGAATTGAACCCACAACTTTTCAGGCTATTGCTATCCCAGCTCCTTAGCCACTACGCCATCACCTCCACATTAAACTGAACTAAGCTTGGAGGACTAATGGGCTGGTGCCCTTATGTATGTATGTATAGAAATGTGTTTATCTTCATCCATTGATACCAGACAGGCTGTTGAGAATGATAATGCAAACTGTCACTTGCACCGCCAGCACGGCCCCATTAAATTAAACTTGGCGGCCCAATGGGCTGGTGCCGTTATACATCTATTCTCTTCTCCATCCATTTATACGAGACAGGCTGTTGAGAACAATAATGCAAACTGAGTATTACAACTGTGATGACTCATCAAGAGGAGGAGCGATCTGCCCTCATTCCCAGACTTGTGAAAGGACGGTGTGTTTGTGTTCGGCAGGATTGCGGATCCAGACCAGCCTGTTCTGTGGTTGGACCAGATGCCAGCAAGAAGCCTCAGCAGAGGATTCAACAATCACATCAATCTCATACGGTACAACAGAAACCCCTGTGTCTTCCCAAGCATTGTTCCAACAAAGGCAATATGTTATATGTATAGCCTATATATATTTTTTAATCAATTGTGTTTTATTTCTGTTACAGGGGACAGATTATAAACATAAGATATTTGGGATACTTTGACAACATACTTAAATTTATCAAAGAGCGAATACTTGTTTATCACGGGTAAGGATCCATAGCAGCTTTGTATTGTGTGTTTTACAGCAGACAGATGGCCAATATAGATATGTTTCATATTAAAGTAATGACTTGTCCTTTTTTATTACCAGAGCATATAACCCAAGAGGCCTGGTGGAAGTCAGACAAGCATTAGAAAATGTCAATAAGGTGGAAGACCTTCTCCCCATAATGAAGGTAATAATGTAATGTCATGTTCTGTGGACTAGCAGCAGGCCTACACCCAATACAAGTGCTCTCTTTTGAACTTTGTGTTCACCTGATAACTGATAACAACTCACTTATGCTACTGTGTTTCTTACTCATACTTTTAGAATGTCTTTTGAATCATGTTTTTCTTCTCTAACACTGACTTTATTGTATTGATGTTTCTCTTTTAAAGCAGTTTAACAGTAAAACCAGGGATGGCTTCACAGTCAACTCCAAGGTGCCCAGTTTAAAGGATCCTGGCAAAGAGTATGATGGCTTCACAATCACCATCACTGGAGACAGGTAATAAGACACACCTAACTTTAACAGCACCATTACCAAAAACACTTACCATTCAAATATGGTTCCCAACTGTGGGTGGATTTTGAAACCTCAACATCACCCCAAAGGGGCCAAAGTAAGTTGGTATAACCCTGGTGTTGGGTTGTCAGACCGGTATTCACCACACATCTTATCTCTAGTCCAGCTTATTTAAGTGCCCCAGATGTTTACTCAGCCGAGCTTTGGAAGCTAAGAGGAGGGGAAACAAAAACAATTTCAGTCCATTTGGGTATCGGGTAGATCAACAGTGGCACCTAATCCCATTGGAACTGTGTCAACTGTAAGGGCTAATCCCTCTCATAACAGTGAGGGACAAGTCAAAATCCCCCCAAAATGGGGTGGGGCCAGCCTATCCACTCTGATATGAGACTGTGGAACAAAACACAACTGTGCAAATGAAAGATGGGAAGAGTGTAGACACACACACAGACACTCACATTCACAGTCTGCGTTCCTTCCTTGTGTCTGAAAACCTGACAGATGTGAGTATCGTTGCCTCCCAGGCAAAGGGTGTTCCGAGCTCCACACAAAAGAACACTCCAGTTCTCCACCTGATTGGATATATCTCTGGTGTTCAGTCAGTTCCGGAATGTTCTGGAACATTCTGAAGAAGCTGGCTACTGTTTGTTTTATGTAACCGAACATTATGAATAAAACTAGTGTCTGATATATTGAACTTCCCTCAACCTGTACCTATTCTTTCTTCATGGTGCCAAACAGAAACTTGATCCACAATGCAAGCAAACCAAATGTCTGGAGAAGAAGTGGCTACATTGTGAAGAATTATTTATTTGTGTGTGTGTGTGTGCGTGTGTGTGTGCGCGTGTTTGTGTGTAGGGTGGGGAACATGCTGTTCTCAGTAGAGACACAGACCACAGAGGAGCGGACGCAGAACTACCAGTCCGAGATCGAATCCCTTTATAAAGACCTGACAGCCAAGGGCAAGGCCCTAATGTTGTCAACTGAGCTGGGGGTATGTGTTTCTGTCTGTCCATACATACATACCTACATACATACATCACTTTCATTATCATCATAACCATGCAGTATGTGTTGCTTTGTAGTGTTGTATGTTTTCATAAAAGGGGTCTTTTCTTGGTCCCTGGAAAGTAGTATTAAATGTCAATCATGACTTTAGTGGCTTTAAAACCCTCCAAGACCAATGCGTGTTTTGAAGGCCTAGGACAAGAGCGTCTATCTTGTTTGAAGCTTTTGTTTTGATCTGTGTTGTTTTATGTTCTCCCAGGATGCAGATGCCGTTTGTAATTTAATCCTCTCCCTGGTCTACTACTTCTGCAACTTGATGCCCCTCTCCAGAGGCTCCAGGTACCATACCCTACCAGTCATCTGGTTATCTTCAACACAACTTGGTTTTCAAACTTTGAGTGAATAGTTTTGCACAGTTCCACAGAAATGTGAATGGTCTGTCTTGGTCCAATGTATGACACTATGACATAGCACTAAACCTGTGAGAGATGAGAGAACATTTAGTCTATTTTTGGTTTTGTTTAGTGTGGTGGCATACTCTGTTGTCATGGGAGCACTCATGGCCAGTGGCAAAGAGGTGATTGGTCGGATTCCCCCTGGAAAGGTAATACAAGTGAAACAGAGGTGCTTTCAAGTTTGCATACAGAGGCGAATGTTCGCAAATGTTTGCAAACAATTTTCTGTTTGTTTTGAGTTTTCCTTGAACGTTTGCAACCACTTACGAACAGCTTGAAGAGGTACGTCTCTGGATTGCGCAGAGACTTACCACTGAGATGGAATGTTTACACAAAATCATTCAAATATATCTGTTCATACAAGCATACTCACCGCAAATATTCAAGGAATTTGAACACACTTTAAATTCCAGCATAAAACTAAAGTTAAATCTAAGAAAAAGTGAAGTGTATAATGTTCAGCATGATGCTGTATGAATAGACTTTTATGGATTCACTATAGTGTTTTTGATCAGCATTTGTCTTGCTGTTGAACAGCTGGTGGATTTTGAAGCCATGACGACGCCTAGTCCTGACCGCTTCAGTAAAACAGCAAAGAGTTGGATGAACCTGAAGAGGTTAGTTTTAGTTTCCTGTGTCAAGCCACACCAAACATATGCTTCCTCTGCTTCTTGTCTCTAACTGACACACGCCTTGTCTGATTAACCCTTGTCTTGCCCAGTTTACCAGGGTGGTACCAGAGTCTTCCCTCAGTGGCCGAGACATTTCCCACCACAAGAACCATGATAGAGGTCCTGAACACGGACGCGTCATCGCACTGTCCGAAGAAGTCCTAAGCGCCGCCTCCCGACATTAAGGAAAATGAAAAAAGGGCCGTCTCCTCCTCCACCTTCTCTGCTCATAGACTCACATGGGGCCTTCTTTACAGCGCACAATTCAAAATTGAGAGACACATTTTTTTGTTAATTGTCATGAAAAATGGAAAGTTGCTGAATGTCAGTTTGCGTGTGAAGATACTTTTAAAAAGTCTGCACCGTGTTATTAGAGGAAAGTTTTAACTTTGTACAGTTAATGATTGTTCCAGCAGAATATGTGATCAACTGCCCCAAATAATCAGGCACTACAGACCCAGAGCAGATTTGCGCAGCACAATGTAGGTAAATACATGCAACCATGTGATTGTTTAATTATGATGCGTGTCTCTACATTTTGTGACTTGTTTTAATCAAGTTTATTAACAGAGATGGTGGTTGGGGAGACTTCAACAGAAACAGTCCTTCAGGGATTTTAAGTTCTCCCAGGAATACTTGAACATTCTACAACAAGCAATCTCTCTCTAGTTTTTTTTTTCTCCCCCCTCAAGGTTGAAGGGTGACTTCATGTCATAATGCCATTATCAAATGTTTCCATCAGACAATCATTTTCATTTTCATTTTAAAGCACACTTGATCTCTCCATGTCAGAAATATGCTAAGCTTAGCTGTAGCAACATAGAGGGACGCATTCGAAAGATCCTAAAAGATGTGAATTTGCCCTTACTGTGAACTGAATGATTTTGATTGGGCCCAGGGGGCTAAGGCATTTGGTAAATGATTGTTACTTTTTTTTTTCTTTCAGAAAACTACTGTTTTAGTAATTTGACATATCTTTATCAAGAATTGTTGTATGGTGATGGTTTGTTTTAATTTTCATTTCATTTTGCACTGGGGACATGACCATTAAAAAGCAAAAAAAATATATTTCTTCCACCCACCTCCACTACACTGTTGTCATCGTGACTCATGAAAATTTCGATTAGGGTAGACTGGCCAATAAAGTTCTTAAGATGCATTTGCAGTTCAACTGTAATCATTTTTGCTAGTATTGGTGAAGAAATAGGCTGTAGTAGCCTACATTTTCACCCTTTTTCGTCTCAAGGCATGGGTTGCAAACTTGACCTTAAACAAAGATCGACTTCTATCGCTAGATGTCCCACTAGTCGTGACGTCTGACGTGTTCATGCGAGGTTGTGACTTGGCGATCATCATAACAGAAATGGCTGATGGAGGAAGCGTGGTCCACAGTGAAGTCCTCACTGAGGCTCTTCACAATTTCGTCAAAGTCGTAAGACCTATGTTGGAAGATGCGGAAAGGGCAACTGCAACAGGTAACTTGGCTGTTGTCACAATGTTTTCCTTGGAACTAGCTATCAAGCTAACGTTGCAGATCATCTGCTACGTTTCCTCTACTTGGGTCATGCTGTGTAGGCTAACCAAGAAAAGTAGCCAGTTCTCAAAATATTAGAACTATTCATCATGAAAACAAAACAATCCATGTCTATGGCCAGTCACTGTGTGATTCACAGTATTCTGCACCAACAACATTGTAGCGAGTTTAACGACTGTAACTTTATTTCCAAGGTTCTCTGCCAGACGCGGCAAACAAAATGATGTCATTGTTTGGAATAATTGCTGCAGGTGCTAACCTCTATACGAGGTGCGTACGTGTGTGTGCATTTGTGTAATGTATGTAAATGTATTGGCTGTTCGTAGTCCAAATCAAAGGTGGGCCACTGAACATGTGTGTTTCTGTTTAAACAGCCTCTCTGTGAATAAAAGGAGTGAAGCGGAAGACCTGTGGAAACCTCTTTACCAGTAAGACAAATTAACATACACACTTGTCACGTTAATCAGACTGCTTTGCTTATGCGCCTTGTCTAATTCCCCAGAATCGCAGGTGTACGAGATGCTGTTGAAGACTTTCTGGAGTTGGAGGTTTGTAAAAACAGTGTTATAGCCTGCTTTATTTGGTGGATTAATAGGTTTCCATCTGGATAAAGTTATGTATTGTGTGCTATCTCCTACACAGGTTGAGTGGGATGCCTTTCTTGAAAGTCTGGATTCCAGGCTGCAGATGAGTGATAAACTCCTGGCATGTACTTCTCCAGTGGAAAGACTGAGCGCTGACATAAAGCTCACAGATGCCAGGACTGGAGAGTGAGATACTCATCTTTTGAAAATCATGCACACGATCACAGTTAGGCCTTGGCACAAGCCAGTGGCCTATGTGAATGTCCTTTCTGTATAGTAGACTTGTTTCATTTTGGGCAGACTGAGTGAACAGCACTCTGACTGTGTAACTAAACATTGGCGTGTTTGCCTAAGAATGGCTGTCTTATTCTGAGCAAACATTGACAGAGGTAGTATTGTTTATTTTCTCATGCATGTGAGTTTGGATCAAACCACAGCATGTTGCTTAATGACTAATTCATGTTTAATTGAGACCCATATATTTAATTTCTATTGGTTGTGGAGGGTCTTTATAGCGCTACCCCTGTGAACTGTTCAATGGCAGTGGCAGCAATATAAAATATTAGTGCTCATTGGAAAGCGCCTGGTCAACCGTTTGAATACTGTCTTTTGTATCCTTATTACGTGGCCTTATTTGTGGTACTGTTTAGGGAAGTGACCGTGGGTCGTTACTATGGGAAAGCAGAAAATCTACTGCTGGTCTTGATCCGGCACTTAGGATGACTTCCGTGACGAGACCACGTGGCTGAGATCGAAGGCCAGAAGGTAAATAACTTCAGAAACAGAAAACATAAATGTTAACCTAATGTATATCAGTGCTTCATTAGTGTTTTAGTTTGCTCAGAGTTGAACCCATGACCTAATCCATGCTTGCACTTTGATTGGCTGGTGAAGCTGTAGAAAGTTTATTTCCTTTTTGATCCATATCCACTTCACACTGGCACTATTTTCTAGGGCCGCACCAGGTTCTTTAGTATATTTATGTTGAATGCATATCAGTTGTTTTTAAAAGCCCTTTAAAAGGGAAGGCCTACTTCTCCTGACCTTCAAAGAAAGAGATTATGAAGAACTCCTTTCAGTCCCTTTTTCAGTTGCCACTTGTCAATAAGTAGCCAAAGACCTTAGGTGCATTCAGATTCGCAAAACATAGGCAAACAACTTCCTGAGTTTTCGGCGAATGTTTGAGAACACTTGCAAACAGTCTTAGGTGGTAGTTCTCCATGAACATACAGTGGAGCTGGACTTGAGCTGGAAGAAGTGTTACAGTTACAATAGAATGTTTCCACTGAATCGTTAAATTGAACTGTACAGAGAAAGCGTGTTCACCATAAATGTCTGCCACTGTTTGCCAAATTGGAATGCATCTCTTGTTCGTAGAAGTGTACTTTGTCGTTGTAGTGGATATGAGCCTTTTTTGTTCTCCGTGACAGAGCCTTTTTGAAGCTCGGTCCATTAAAGTGGTGGTGGTCTCGTTTGGATGTGTGGAGGGGGCCAAGGTTTGGCTGGAGCAGACGGGGTGCACATTGGACATGCTGCTGGACCCTCAGAGACAGGTGGGGGCAAAGAGCGTGTGAGCAGCAGAGGTGGACATCCCGGTTCCAGAAAACAAAAGTCCTGCCATATATTCTTTCTACCTGTGCACTTAACACTGATCTACCTGGCTGCTAATTAAGATGAGCTGGATTACTAAGTGGTTGGATCAAATACTCAGCAGGACTTTTACTTTCTGAACCCTGGATGTCCGCCTCTGGTAAGGCGCACCGGTAACACTTTAGTTTGGGGTGTCGCTGTTACAGTGTACCTACCTAATTAGGTACAGTGGTGCAACCTGTGTAACAACATGTACTATCAGGTACTACCATTGTACTTGCATTATGTATTTGTGGGTACCTACATATAGTTGTTACATTGTAATACTGAGTGCTTTACAAAATTTTGCCAATTTGCCTACATTTTTCATCAGAAGCAAAGGGCTGACCTGAGACCTGCTGGATGGGGTAAATCTGGTCATGAAAGATTTTATATACAAACCATTCTTAGCTCCAGTCAAGGGGTCATTGTCTTCAGTGTACATGCAACAGCTGTGCTGCTACAACCTTGTTACGGGTTTATGTCACTGTATCAAAGAGTAATAAGTATGTACCAACACAGTTGATAAATGTAACAGCTGCACTGCTACACCTTTGTTACTCTTTGATACTGTGGAATAAACCTGTTAAATGTACCAGTTAATTACTTGCATGCACATATGACATGTATGTTGTGTCTTTGATGTCTTGGAACATGTCTGCCATTACCCTATGTAGCACATGTATCAACTGTGTTGGTACACACTTATTACTCTTTGATACAGTGACATAAACCCGTAACAAGGTTGTAGCAGCACAACTGTTACATGTACACTGAAGACAATGACCTCTTGACTGGAGCTAAGAATGGTTTGTATATCAGATCTTTCATGACCAGATTTACCCCATACAACAGGTCTCAGGTCAGCCCTTTGCCTCTGATGAAAAATGTAGGCAAATTGGCAAAGTTTTGTAAAAGCACTCAGTATTACAATGTAACAACTATATGTAGGTACCCACAAATACATGAGGCAAGTACAATGGTAGTACCTGATAGTACATGTTGTTACACAGGTCGTACCACTGTACCTAATTAGGTAGGTACACTGTAACAGCGACACCCCAAACTAAAGTGTTACCGGCGCACCAAACAGCAGCCACAGCAGTTGTTACCGGTATATACCGAGATATCTCTTCACAATCATAGTCACACAACTGAAATATTTAAGAGCCTTCATCTTAACTCTCTGGTTATTTATTAACATTGTTTTTACCCTATAAGAGTTGCCAGTAATTTTACAGTTGTCTGTTGAGAGACCGAAATGTCCATAATTGTCATTTGCATTACAGATCTACAAAACATTCGGTCTGGGAAGGTCATATGCAAAAGCGACAAAATTCGACTGCATGCTTAGGTACTCGGAATATATCATACTCCAGCGACAGTTCCCAGACCTTCCCCCACAGTTTATAGATGATGTCTATCAGGTAAACCAAACATGGGATCTTATTGTGTTTTAATGGTAACATTAACATGCTCAAAATGAGTGTCAATTTGTATGATTATGCACAACATTTTGTTTTGAACATTACCACCACCCTGAAGTAACCCACTAGACACCACTTGTGCTTCCACTTGAAGCCAGGATGTGGGCATATGACATAAAGACTATTGAGAAGAACAAGGCTGGGTTTGATACTCAGTATAGTAGGGCAGTTCAACTTCACTTTACTGCACAACTTCAGTTTAGTGTGTTTGTTTATTTATCTGGGCAAAAGGTGCTGGTGGACTGGTAAAATTTAAACTGTGCATCTCTTGTCCTTACACAACCTTGTATGTGAAAGTGTGTTGAGTTGGCAGTGTGTGTTAAAGGAAATGGATTTAAAATCACAACCAAATGGCTGTTTTTCATTTCAAACCAAGCCAAGGCATTTAGAATAGAATCTTCAGAAATTGGTATGTTTATGTCTGCACTGAAATTATAGCACTGTTTCTCAACCAATTCTTTCTTTTTAAGAAATCCCCAGCGTAATGGCAGTGCATTGTCCGATTAAGTATTGAGAAACCACATTCCATTCCAGCTTCACACTGTGATTGCGCACTGTCCATTTGGGCGATGACCTTGAAGCCCCCAAAACCCCCCAAAAACCGGCCCATGTAGGGAAATTGTCTTTAGATGTTACTTTGTGTAGCGAATCAACACTGATGCAGTACAATACTGTGAAATACTGATGCAGTAAAGAGAAGATTAGGATAGAATGCCAGGGAAACACAGTTTGTTCATGTGAGGATCTGATTTTCCCATCTTCATGAAGGAGGTTTTGAAGGATAATAAGGTCTGTAATGTCTGACTCTTGAGCACTTAATTCATCTTCATGGAGAACCTACATAGGCAACTTATTTTTCAAAATATAAACTATATGTACAGTTGTAAAAATGTCTAATTGTACACACAAATAGATCTGATATATATATCAGGAGTACCATATCCTAGCCGCATTGCTCAGTATGACTCTTGTAGGTTTAGTGAGGCATACACTATATTATGATGGAAGTCGGCATAGTTACAAGCACTGGTGTTCTGGAAGCATGGTAAATATTTACCTTAGACTCTCGCTCTGAGATTGTTATGTCTCGCTCTGAGATATGTTATGTAATTATTTTGGATGTCTGTCTTGGTGATAAAGTGTAATTTGTCATGAAAGGGGTTAGGTAGTGTTTCTTTTTAAATTGCTACCCAAGGGAGCATTTGTTTCCAGTGAATAATGTCTTGAACCAAGTCCAGGAGGTATCACCCAGCTGTTGAATGGAAGATGTCTGAATTGTGTAATCAAGTAACGCCTGTGTTTTTATCATTTTTCAGCTAGGTGGAGACTTTCTGCTGGATGATGGAGGTAAAGTGATCCTCTCTCACCCCAGCAAAGACCCACTTGACAGACCACAGATAGGAGATGTCCTAGCAAAAATCCCCTCTTGATCTCCTAAGAATAATCACCTGAGTGTTGGAGATGGTCCCTGCAGAGGACTGTCTGGCCAGCCTTGTCTGAATGATGATATGACCCAAACTCATAGAACATGAAGGGTTGTGTCTGATGTGAGTGAACAAGACTGGGCAGACTTGTCCTCTGGATTCAGGCACCATCTCTGACATTCCAGTTGATTTCATGTGCTCTCCAACCTAGCATGTGTGTTGGTTTACTTACCAGTGAATAATGTTTTTCTTTTATATATCCAGTAATCAATAGAACAGATCGATTTGGTACATTAATTTCAAAGGGTTTCCACAGGCCATGGAATTTCTGGAATGTCATGGATTTTGATAGGTAGATAGATAGATAGATAGGTACTTTATTGATCCCCAAGGGGAAATTCAAGAATGATGTCTATTCAAGAAAGGGAATTATATAATTTTGGGGCCAAAGTCAGGGAATTTTTGTTGTAGCAGTTTAAACATTGGTGTTAATCGAATTAGAGTTGAGTGTTTGGGGTTAGCCTTATTTTTCTTTTTCAATGCCGATTTATTAATTTCCCAAAGGGTCATGCAAATTCAGGATTTCTGTCAGGGAAATGTCATGTAATTTTACGTCTGGCGTAGAGTGAGAACCCTGATTTTACAGGGAGGCTACACCAACTGTAACTGAAGCACTGAAGCACTGAAGCTAGTTTAGAAATCGGGTCTATTTTATTTGAATGGACGCACCACTATCACATCTGGTGTAGCCAGTTCCATTGATCATAGTGGAAGCTAGTTGTTGTAGCAGACACTATGCGAACGAAACGCTTCTGATACATGCCCAGTGCTGTAGCCTCCCTGTTAGTTATATAGACAAATCAATGCAATGTTTGATTAGTTGTATGGTCAGACTTGTTTATTATCACTTTGTGTACTGATAATATCTCACCTCACCAAAATAATAAGCTACATAATAATCTTAACGATTTTTCTTGAAATCACAATTAATTTTCATTAGTGATCTACTCTCTACTCAGCTGTTATTAATAACCTTAAATATATACATTTAGGCATACAATCATTCAGCTTCAACAAGGATAATGTTCAGAATATCAATCACTAATTGCACTATAATATGGAATCACTGTGCGTAATTGTTTTACAGTACAAAGTGAAAAATAAATATGTTTTATAACCCAAAACTCACTCTATGCATTCTACTCTGAAATAAATGTCCTTTTTAAAAAGCTACTTATTAAAACGTGTTGCTAAATAAAGGCTACATCTTCTGATAACTTAATGTCAGAGTCCTACAGCGTCAAATACATTCCTATGACCGAAACGTTGTTGAAACGTTGGGAAAGGGTGTGGGAGTCTGTAGATCAGGCCTCGAACTCACAGAGGTAATACATGCGCCTATCGCAGTAATTATCCCACCAGTCTCCGTCGTCTGAAGACATGGCCACACAGTTCTCCCGTTTGCCTCCGTCCGGCTGGCTGGACAGAAAATGCTTGCGCCACTGGAAGTAGGTGACGCGCGTCGTGTCCTCGAAGAGGTACAGGCCTTCCGAGCGGAGGTCATTGATGCCCAGCCACACGGGCCAGTTCCCTGGTTGGAAGACGGCACGAACGTACTCGGCCAGGGCCTCCTGCTCCTTGCGGTCGCGCGGCATGGCCATCCGACCACCGCGTTCCAGGCACTTCTGGGCTGCGTCTGCGTACGTCGCGTACACACGGTAAACCATGAAACACTTGTAGCCCACGCGTCGACCCTTCTGGCAGCCTGGCAATGAGGAAGAGACAAGTTCCAGACAAAATACATTTCAAGGCTTTGGTGTTGCCAAAAACAAGCCAGTTTATGGAGAACCAAGAGTGAGATGGTGCAACATGACTTCCCAGCAGCTGACTTGTAAGGGAGGTTAGATCCCTGAGAAAACTAGGATCTGGAACAGCTTAGTAATGGTTGATGAGCCATTATGTTGCATTGCATGCATTCATTTCAAAGGTTATGGTCAGAAGAGTGTGGTTTTAGTCACATGCACCTGGCCACAGTATTCTTGTATGCAGACACTGGTCATTTTTTCGCTGATTGCTTTGTTTTTAATGTGTTATCAGCTAGTCAGGACATTTACAGACCTTCCAGACGTCCAATCTCCTTGCGGTTCTCCTTGCTGAATAGGGACACCTGTTGCAGGCTGTCGTCCAACTCGGTGAGCTTGTTGTCCAGCCTGGAGATCCTCTCCAGCAGCTGGGTCACTTTAACATCCAGAGTGTAGTGGCCAACATTCAGCCGATGGATGGCCTGGTCCATGGCTGCTAGTCTTGTCACTGAGGAGAGGTATAGTCTGTTAACCAAAGGAGGATTGAAAAAGGTCCTAAAGCCAGTTATTGCCCCTCTACATGATGCACAACACTCATAGGATGCCTTTCATTTGTCTTTTATAGATCCTCTCTCCCTTCCTTCCTTGGTCCTCGTCCTCACTGATCTAGATAAAGAACGATGGGGCGGCAACAATGGGATAGTCTATGCAGTGTTAGTTATAGATCAGTGGGAACGAGCCTGGAGGACCAAGGATCGAGGAGGGATGTTGAGAGGCACCCATACTGTTTTTGATTAGTAGCGTTCTCTGCAGTCAGATGGGGGTGCTCATCTGGACACCTTTCCCATGAGCACATTTATTGTAATAAAGCCCATTGATTGATGGTAACTGCATCTTGTACTGACCTCAGTCAGCACACCCACTTAGTCATATAAATCAGGCTGTTTTGGAATTCAAACACACTCTGTTTAGTCACTGTTGACCACTTATGACAGGATGCCTCTAAAGACAGGTGTTATGTTGCCCGGGTGATGATGAAAAGGAAGACGTAAAACGGGACGTTAAGCTCTACGAGTCATTAGATCATTTGACAATTATGGCAATCTATGATTCAATGTGTTTTTATGTCATTCTTTGTCGGTAAAGTACAGCCTGCTTGACACGAGCCTTGTTTTGGAGTACTTGAGGTGCAGTCTACATTTTGACTGATTGAGAAGTGTGAAGGAGAGAGCCACTTACAGACGTAATTGTAGTTATTGTCCATGTCCGACACCGGCGATGTGGGTTCTGGCTCAATGAGCATTCCATCTCCTCGCTCCGTTCTCTCTTCCTCGTCATTCTGTGTGTGTGTGTGTGGGGGGGGGGGGGTCAATGTACTCAACACTTCTCACTCAGCACTAGTCTGAGGAGAATCACATTGCTCACGTGTACACCGCTACACTGGATGCATTTTTTAAACACACAAGTGCCTAACTGCAGAGTTAAAATATTTCTGTACTGGTACTGACATGCTGCGGTTTCAAGGTCACCTTTGCTTTTAAATGGTTACTTTTTTGAGTGTCAAAGCTGCACAGACTAAGGGATGAAGAAGCACCCCAGCACACATTTGCATGTTAAGCTTAGTACTGAATGAACACATTTCTGTTCCTCAAATTGCATAAGTCATTTGGATTTGTCTTTCTTACCTGTTTACACTCAAAACAAAGTTAAGATCACACCTGTATCAGTGTAGAGTTGCCAGAGTCCTCAGGCTGGGTTTGGCTGTCTTTGCTTCCAGTCTCACCCGAAGAAAGCGAGGACAAGCACAAGATGGTCACAATTAACGCTGCTATTTCCATTTTCCTTCAGATACGTTAGGATTTTATCCTCAGACTCCTTATTGGTTTCCCCTGGCCAGCCCTCTTTCTCGTCCTCCTCTCTCCCTCTCTCTCTCTTTCTCGTCCTCTTCTCTCCCTCTCTCTCTCCTCCAGTTTTGTCCTGAGTGGGCCTAACCAACAACAGGAAATGTCTTTGTTTTCACTCCCACCTCCTACTTCCAAGCTTTTTGTGTGAACACTGCACTTTCCCCTCCACAGCTGACAGAAGGGCACACTCTTGCCGTATAGTCAGGTTTGTACCATTAAGACATTTCTTTTTATAGCCTTGTTAGTCAGACGTGTGACGCTATGTCTGTGGTAAACCCAGCTTTTTAGCAGGAAAAGGGATTTTGCAGTGAAACTGGATGAGGAGGTAAAATCAGAGAGCACATCCTTGTTAGCTGAAATCACTGCCGAGGGAAGGAATTCCCATTAAAGCGCCACATGAATGCGACTTTCCACAAACCCACTGCGGTCTGGATGGGAATTAGGATATATGGGTGTGGCCTTCTCAGCTCAAGGGATCCAGTGTGTTATGCAATGTCAATGTTCCCAAAAGTTTGTGCTGATGAATATTACTTGGAATCATGCTTTACATTCCTGAATGCAACTGTTCACTGCAAGACACTCTTCAGTCTTTAGAATCAAATTTGAACTTTTAATCCAAAAGGCAAAAATTAAAACAAAATAAAATAAATAAATGGATAATAAGTGATTACCAGATACCCGTCCCGTTGACAGAGGTATATTTCAGTTTTCATGTGAACATTACCACGGTACAATAGTATCTGGATAGAAATGTCTGGATAGCAACACAATTATACCAATTATAGAGCACAACTTACAGATGTTCCAAGAGAATCCCCAAAAGCTCTGGAGATGTAGAGACCTGTGACATTGTGTAGCAAATGCCACTGTGATCAGAGGTGTAGTGCTGCCATATAGTGGAGAAGTCTGGAAACACCGTTCCCGCCAGGAAAACAGCTCCGACTCATTCAACGGCAGATTTTCCATCAACATTATTTTCAGCATAGGAAAGTAATTCTTCCTCAGGCACAGGGAGCGATTTTAGCATCATGAAACATGCACAAATTACCGCTGATGACAGAAACAAGTGTAAAAAAAAAAAAAAAAACGGCTGCCCCATTATGGTTGAGACTGAAGTCCAAATAAAGTTGACACAGACAAAGAAAGTTCTCTCACTTTGATGTATTTGCATGATACATTTCAAAATGCATGAGTGCCATACCAAAAACATAGCAAATGGGACATGAATAGTGTCAATACAAAAGGTAAAATAACAACTATATACTCAAGTCTAAGCGTACAATGGTAGTGTCAATCTATAAAACGAGCAAGTCTTCTAATGCATCCACTTTATTACATTGTGCACTATTCAGGCTTTGCACTAGTATGAGGTCAGGGTATCAACAGTGATCAATTGTAACTTTGAGGGAAATGCAACACGTTTTACAAAATTACCTGATTTATTGCTAGCTTGGAGATAAATATTTTATGCATTCATCTAGGTCCATTTATTCCTAAATTCTTCATGTGCATGTCTAAATCAACAACAAATTGTACAATCTTGCATTATATGTATGAACAAAAAAACAAAGGGTGGAATTACCAGTATGCAAAATGTTACACTTGAGCAGTAATGGAAAAATATAAATGTCAGTGGTAAATGCCATAAGCTACAGGAATAAATACTGAAGGCAAACGTAGTGCGTGTGATATCGAGTAGGTCCTTTCCTTTGGAACTGCGTCCAATGTTCTCAGTCCCGCCAGTGTTACCAGTTGTCCAAAAAGTCAAAACCTGTCTTCACCACGTTGCCACCTGTGAGCTGAAAGTGTGAAAAAGAGAATGTTTAGAGTTCTGACCTAAAGTATAGTCCAATGTATCTAAATCAGTAAAAGATAACACAATCAAAGTTCAATGTTATGTTGGTCATCATTACTCCACTCCTTACTGGAATTCATAGAAGGTTTTGTTAGCTGTGTTGTTTTAACAAATACCAAAACATGACTGTCTTTGATAGCGCCACTGTGTGTACAAAGTGGTGGACTACCGCGTAATGGTGTCAACACGAAGATCTCACCTCTACATTACACATTGATACCTAGCGAATCTTGTGGTCCAACAATGTACTAACCCGACAACTTCTACCAATAAGCAGTCAGAGATGAACAGCGTCAATAGAAAGACTCACCTGAGAGAATGTGGGGCTGGAGCCTAGGGAGGGATCAACCTTCTCTTCCTCCCTCACAGCCCTACTATGGCTTGTAGGAGGCTTTACGGCCAAGCCTGGGCTGAACATGTCATCCAGGGGGCTCACCGAGGGAAGGGTGCTCTGGGCCCGCTCCCAACCAGCCACCGAGGACGGCACACTGGCAGGAGTGGCTGGCAACACACTGATGGCAGCGGGGGGAACATTGACAGCGGCCGGGGTAACACTGACGGGTATAGGAGGAGGGGGCGCTGGAGGTCTGGGAGCTCTCTGTTTGGTAGGCCGCGGCGGTTCTTCAGCCTCCGTGCGAAGGTATGACGGAAGGGGTTTCTCCCCTTTCTCCATGGACTTGATCTGGCTTGGGGTGAGGGACTGGAAGTCAGACTTTTCGCCCTCAAGTCGGGATCTCTCCAAACTGATCTTCCAGAAGGAGGACTCTTCTTCCCGTCGTCCCGACGTCTCATTATTCGAACTCTTGCTGCTTGGAGTCACTTTGGTCATCTGGTTGTTCTGGACAGGTTTGCTTGGCTTTGGATCAGCCACGGAGGATGAAATACTTTGCTCTGGCGCACCAGAAGTGAGGCTGAATTCAAGTTGACTCTGTAAAAATTACATGCACAAATACAATCATGTCAGAATTCAAATGACAGGTTGACTAATAGACATTATCAAGACACATACAAATATGAATGTGTACAGTAGATCAACTTCCAAAACAAGAATGCTACACATATCCTATTTGGATGGTTAGACCTACCTTTGTTTCCCAGGAAAAGGGTGCCGAGTGTTCATCTTGCCAAGTAATGTCCTAAGATAAAATACATTGGCAACAATTAAGTAATGACAACAAGCTTTCGTTCGTTGTGCCGTAACGCAGCTGCAATAACAACAACGTTTATAATAATCATCATTGCGGTCTTGTTTAGTAAAAAAAATAGAACATGTCGTCTGCTGCGGCTCACAGTAGCTACGTCAGATTGTTCTCAGGCCGAAATTCATCTCGGCTCGGCTAGGCATCGTTAACTAGCTGGCTAGCTAACATCTTTAACCGTTGGATGTTGTCCGTAACTGATGTAAGTAGCTGTACATTGACATGAAAGAAGCTTCAAGTCTTCACTTACCTCCTCTCCAAAGTGTACAATCTTTTGGCCTGTCTGAATGAGGAGTTTTGGATAACAAACAACTTCTTCACGGTCCACCCTGTGCATTCCATATCGGGCTCTGATATGGGGATCCATCATTACATTGTCGATGGCTGAGTCTTGTTCAGTCGAAGTCATGTTATCCCAGGCAGATCCATATTTCTGTTTGATCTTCTCTCTCTCCTGCATTATCTTGTTGGCCATAGAATTGATGGAGGAGAAATACGCCAACTTTTTCTCCTCCATACTCGCATCTCCCGCACCCCCGACCATCGTCGTGGCAGCCATTTTCTGAACAGCTGAAAACATTCAGCTGTGACGTAGGCGTAGTTCGGAAACAGGTAAGGCTAGTGTCAGCGGAGTGGCGCTGTATAATTATGCAGAGCTGGTAAACACCACATTTTTATATTTCTGTTACACTTGACTAAGCTTACGGATTCTGTCTATAAGGCTACTACGGAGTGATTAAGTGGACATTTCTGGATGTACAACCTAGGCCTGTTGTGGCCCCCATGACAGCTGACACTATTCTCAGGCAGCCCATTTAAAAAAGAACGAATCAATGAACCGTGACTAGATGAAGAGGCTGGCCCGCCACACCCGTGTTATGTATGAGTTCAACGCATACCGGTATAGGTTTAACGTCCGTCCGTGTCTCATCGTGTAGCCCAGGCCTAACTGTAACCGTTTACAGTAGCTAATCGACACCACATGGCGACTGCTGCTGCTCCACCAAACTTTTCCTGGGTCGAGCCAAAAAAGCTGGCCGGCCTGGCATATCCGTGTGTCACGGATCACTATCAGTTTCTTTTCGATAATGGGATCCAACATCTAGTGTGCTTATGTGAATCACTACCACCCCACCACGACAGTTGCCCCGGACTCCAAATACATCATATTGGCATAGTGGACTTTACGCCGCCCAGTTTCGAACAGATCAAAACGTTTCTGTCTATCGTTGAAGAAGCAAATTCTAAAGATCAGGTAAGATTTCTTCTCGTGCTTGGCCTACCTGTTAGATTGACCGTTCAGCTTCAATAATTGGTAGACACGGAATTCCTTAGACTTTTGGTTGATTTGATGGTCTTTACAATATATCAATCTTATATAGCCTGAGTCTGGTTAGAAAACGTGTTCACTACATTTCTGTACATTGCAGGGTGTGGGTGTCCACTGCATGCATGGACACGGACGGACAGGGACCATGCTGGCATGCTACTTGGTGGAGAAGAGGAAACTATCTGGAGAGGAAGCGATAGAGGAAATCAGAAGAATACGTCCTGGTTCTATTGAAACCAAAGATCAAGAGAAGGCTGTGCGGAACTTTCATCAGAACATTCAATAATTTACCAGGTGATTGCAGGCAGAGTAGCCAGTTTCTATTTTATTAGCCTAGAATGTACATATTTAGACATGGTGCCAATTCAGGCAAAGAAAAAGAAGCAAGGTGTATTAGACTTTATTAAAAGTAAGGTACAGTTTGAATACAGAGGGATAGGCACAGCTAGTCCTTATGTCCACATGGTCTCGCATTATCAACCACAAATGTCTTGAAAGTTTAATCTTAGGATTTTCTTTTAGCAGTCTGGAATTGTTGGAAGATTAGGGAAAAGCAGCTTTGAATTAGATTTGTAAGAATAAGTGGTGGTTCAGTCAGTGTCCTCTTCTTTGTAACAATCAGGTCAACTGTGACCTGAAAAATAGCTGATAAAAAATAAAAATGTCAAAAAAATATACCTTTCTCTGCAAATGCATCCAACATGTAACAAACTACATAATCAATCAGCAAAGGCAGCAGGGTGTCTGCTCTGATCCACCATCTTTACATTAAATCCTGAGTCTCCACGTGACATCACTTCAGTTCTCTTTATTATGGTGGAGTCCCAGATGATCGCCATTATCCATGACTGTCCTCCACTGACTTTGCAGCAATATATTCTTCTTGAGCAACATTCCCTTTGAAAAGGTCATTATTGGACAGATAAAAGGATACATATTATTCAGGAAGACCAAAGCAACACCATTTCCACAAACAATTCTCATACACAAGAGAAAATTACCCCAATGTAGTTCACTTTTTATTTTGAAAAATATAAGACATTGTGTGTTGCAACCATAAACATGTTTGTAACTCCTTCAGAGTCAAAATGTGTTACGTGTAAAGATTCAATGCTCATTTTGACTGATTACTTAAACCGTTGCTTACATAACTGGCTATAACAGTGGCAACTTGTTCCAAGGCTAAATATGTGAAAAATAATACTTTGTATAATTCTATACAAATTGTACAGACAATTCCATGTTTTTTTGTAAAATCTGTATTTATTTGATTTACAAAAGCCTAACATGAAACAACCAATAAAATGAAACCAAATAAACCTGTAACCTAAAATGAAAAACATGTGTTTACATGTCGGTTTACATTTTCTGAGCAGAAAAGGGGATATTGACACTAGAGCCTTAGAGATGATTAATTAAAATGTACAAAGTAAAGTCAGGTCTTCTTTGATCTCTTGAAAATTATTTACACAACATGTTCAGTAAGTCTAGACATTTGTGAACGGAGAGATGCAGGTGTATCTGGAGACTCAACAAAATTTCATCCTGCATCAACTGTTTACCTCCAATGGTAAGGAGTAAGGAACCTAAAACAATAATAAAAAAAAACACACCTCACTGGAATTAGGCATGTTCTCTTAAAAAAAAAAAAGTAAGGGGGAAAAAAAGAAACAAGTACGATTCAAATGTGTTTCCTTTTCATCGTTTCAATTAAAACAGATTTTCATAAATAGGAAAACAAATCTATTGCATGACGATCAAATAAATATTTTCTACGCAAATGTTACATTCCTACGTTTAGTGTTTGTTATTTAAATTTGAACTGAAATCATTTCCCATTCTTGACTCATCATTGTCATACTGGTGTTTTTTTTACACCAGTTGATCACACTGCCACTCAACTACGCAAATATCCATTCAAATCAAACAAGAGTTTTAAAAAAAGAAAAGAAACTGCAAAGAGGGGTCACAGGAAAAATGACCACTAAAAATATCAAACCTTTTGGGCAAAAAAATGGCAAGTTTTCAGACGGTGAAGAAAAACCAGAAAGATACATGTTGCCTGTCTAAATGTTCTTGCAGGAATGTTTAACGTTTCACTTCCAATGAGTACAAACTGTTCAGAGGCATTGAGATGACACTAGTTTGTTTCCGAAGACTGATGCTCTAGTGAACGCCCTTGTTAGTTTGAAATGGAATTGATGAAAACAGGTTTTACAGTGTAGCTATACAAACAGGTGGAACCTTTAGTGAAACAGTCCCTTGTACAGTAATACCTGGCTTAGTGGTAAAATGGAATGGGCGGTGGTGTTATCTGTCTGGATGATGACGTTTTCCCATCATATAACAAATTTTAAATCTGAAAGCAGAGTACGCTCACAGAGTACAGGGCAGCGTTTATAACAGTAAAAGGTTGGTCGAGTTTGGGTACTTATTTTCATGGAAAACATAAAAATAAGTGGGAAATACGCAATGCAGAGAAGAGCATAAAACACCATAAAATATCCCACATTACTGTATACTACTAAAAAAAAAAAAAACATTAAAATGAGAAAATATGCATCTTTCCCCCCCAAAAGTCATTGAAACCAAAATATAACCCCCTTCATGTGACTGAAAATTTCTCAATAAAATAATTAAAACATTTACAGTGCTTTTTCAATAATAATAATAATCTTTGAATCTTTAGAGGGGAAATTACGCAGTATCGTCTCTCTTATTGCAATGACGTATCTAAATAGTATTTAATGGTCCAGTTACTCTCTTAAAAAAAAAAAAAAAAAAGATTTGAAGAAGGAAAATAAGGTAATTGGGGAAACTCAAACTAGATTCCCAGTACTACAACCAGGTACTGGCATTTGTGTCTCCCTAACTAAGGCTCCAGTCTACTTTGTGTTCAGTTCATTCTCCAGCTCCATCAGTTTCCGTGAGGCCTTGACCTTGTTGGACACCTCCTTTCCCTGGGAGAATAGACGCTGGCGTTCCTTAAATGTGAGGCTCTCGGGGTTACCTGCGATCGTGTTGTCCTGCTCTGGCACACTGTAACAAGAACACTGCTTAAGTGGAGGGATAATACAACTGTTTGTAGTTAGTAGTACTGTAAGTAATCCTCAAACACAATTCTCCATCATTTTCAGAATGGTTCCAAATTTTTGAACATTTTCGGGAAAATCTCACATTTTATCTGGTAAGGAAATGTATTACAATAAAATTATAGTTTAAATAGGTGCATGGGTCTGACTTGTAGAGCTGGCCAATTTAAGAGTAACTTCAGAATGTAATCAAGATGGGCCGGGAATACATTTAACACTTCAACTGTTTCAACAATAAGATAACAGTGCAATATTTAGTCATTCAATCCATCTGAAATGTGACAGCCAATTTCCAGACTGAGATCCATTCTTCTTTAGCAGAATCTCATCACATACATACACGCTCACCTTTTAATCCACTTTTCCTTGTAAACTTCTCCCGATCCTACAAGCCCTGTTGTGTTTCCAGTGTACGAATTAAATCCTGCTACAATGTTTCAATGGTGAAAAATAAAGAATGCAAAGTGAACATCATGAATCAATACAAAAGTTTCCTTCAACAGCTGGCACAATACATCTCTCAAGACACTGAAAAAGCTGCTGGGTTGAACACCAGATTCCCATAATGAAGGCCTACAATATAAGAGGAAATATCTGGTTTCAATAGGCCACATTCAATGAAAATGGTAAGCATCTGTACTGTTGGAAACAGCTTATCTATAGTAAAACATGGTCATTAATTCCCATTTAAGAATGGCTAAATATGACATAGCTTCCAGCAACTTTTTGTAGTATCTTAAGATGACAATTTTTTATTATTTTAATCCAGACCGCAAGAAGCTGAGCAGAAAGAGTAGTTGTATAAGCGTTAAAGGCGTTCCGAGGCATGACTGAAGCAGGGTCTGTTGCACAAGTGTGGACCATCAAGGGTGGAGGTCAAGAGGCTCTCTTCAGCCAAGCAGCTTCTGGTTACAATGTTTTAAAAACATTCTGAGCCATGAAAAGGCCAATGCAACATATTTACTTCTTTCTTAACCTTAATCCCAAAGTTCCAATAGGACATTTTAAAATGACTAACTTTATCCAGTTAGGTTCCAAATTTGGTTTGGCCCTGGTGTCTCAAATGGCAACGGAGCCATATTCTGACCTTTTTGTGAGCAGTCCCTGACCTCCATCTCTCACAGTACCCCAAATAAGCATTTACCCGAGGCTCATATGTCCATGTGTCTGTCAGCTAAAGGACCGTTCGTCCTGCACTTACAACCTTCTAGAATCTCTGTTAAAATGAGTCATGGTTGTCTATTATATTACATACCAATTCTCTAGAGAGTGGTTCGCACAATTAGAATCCAAATGCATGTGTTTGGTTTTGGGAAGGCGTGTCTTCGTTTCCCAAACAATGAAGAATGAATTGGGAGGGGCGTGGCGGGGCAGACACAAAACACATTGCCAAGTGTGAACCCAGAAGAGCACTTCGATGGTGGAGCAGGCGGAGTATTTCAGGAGCAAAGGCTCCAGTGCTAAAAACAGGCCCATGGCTTCCCTCTAAAACAGACCATGGCCGTTCCAACATCTGCTCCTCGAGGGGAAAAACCACACGTAGAGAAAACGGAAAGCAAACACCGCCCAAAAGCACAAAAGCCGCTCTTTTAGGGATTTTAAATCTCATTCGTCGAGCCAGATGTAAGCTTATACTTTGGCCTTTATTGTGATGAGGAAATAAAAAAAGGGAGACTAAAGTGTGCGCCAAGGATAGTATTTGTTTAAAATAAACCGAGATGCCTGGATTGTTACAAAAACACATTTTTCTGTTGGTCTAAAATCTTTTGTGATATCCTACTGAGATAAAGCCAGGAAGAGAATTCTGAGGGCTCAACTTGTTTCCAAACCTGAATAATGTTCTAGAGGCTTTTGCTTTGGGCTCTGCTGCCACCAGTGAAGTGCTCTCCTTTGGTGTGAAACTGGTTGTAAGAAGCCAGGGCCTCAAGTCAGTGAGTCACCTGAGGCTCCAGCCCCATGTTCAGTGGAGTGTGTGTGTGTGTGTGTGTGTGTGTGTGTGTGTGTGTGTGTGTGTGTGTGTGGAAGAGGTAAGCAGCTGCATGTGATGGAGCAACAGACACAACAAACAAAATGGAGACAAAACAGCCAACAAGCTCACAGACGGGAACAGAGAGACAGACACAAGACTCAGACAGGATCAGAGGGGCAGCTCGTCTTAAACCACACAGAAGCCCACATAATCTCCTGAATATACAAATCACTAACAGGTGACCAACTAGTGGGTGGTGGCTCCCCACAATATATTTCAGGGAGACTGTGTGTGTTAAGATGGCTGCAGACATACAGTAGGAGAATGATCTCATGAAAGGGAAAAAGGCAGAAAAAGCAAAGGCAGTAAATAGCAATGGATTTATTTTGCATCAACTGAAATTAGTGGTCATTTAAAGCAAGGGAGGGGGGGTGGGGGTGCATAGCATTTAAGCAGATTGGCCTATATATTTTTTTAAATTCAAACTCCAGCAGGAGTAGGTTAGTGATTGGTCCCTCAATCAGAATGACGAATAATGCAACTCAGGTCAAAACCGGTCTGGCAGTCAGGGGAGGGGCCACGTGTCTGGGCACCTGTGCAGGTGTGACATGCATGTGAAGGATGCAGTGGGTTACACTGAAGGATCAGAGAGACTCTGCATTGACTGGGTTGCATTACTGGCGTCCATTTGTGTATGGCTGTTTCAAGTTTTGAATGATTGCTTCTGAATTAGACTCTCGTCCTCAATTTAAGTGAATTTATATCTACAAGCTAAATAGAAAACTAAAGTAAACAACTGTAAAACAGTAAATATGCTGGCAACAGGCTAACCAATTAAATTAAATTGTATGATTTAGAATTAAATACAGGCCTAGTTCTTTTAGTTGGAAAAGATCTAACAAATGTCCAAACCACAACATTTAACTATTAACCGCCACTCATGGATGTCCCACTAGAGGGCAGTAGAGGCCTTTAAAAGTAAGTTCATAAAATGTCAGCATGTATAATGCATTTCATATCACAGTGACCACTGAAATCTTCTTAACAATACAGTTTCCCACAGATTAAAAGTAATGAGAGTTTCCTACACTAAAAGTGGTTGAAATACCATCTATACTACATGACTGGGCCCTTTGAAACAGCCACAAACAAGTAGGACACCCCATTCTTTTCAGATCGGTTTCCCTTTTCTGGTGCCAAGTGAGACTAGTACTGAGGACGATTGCTCGTTGCTCTAGGACCACCACCATGAGTGACAACAAGCATGGCCGCCAGGCCTAGGAGCTGAGGCGGGGCCAACCCACACATAGCGAGACAGACAGGGGCAGGGTGTCAACACCAACAGTACTTTGATTGAACGTCTTGGGTGCTGGGGAGTGATCGATCACAAGGGGTTTTTTTTTAATCAATTTTTTATGATTTTTGATTTTTTTTATTTTTTTTGTGGTGAGGAGGGAGTGATTAATCAATTGCTTTTACGCACAGTGGGGTGATTTTACAAGGAGAGGAATCATTGAAGACAGAGGATAATTAAACGTGGGGAGAATTTTCAAGGGGGGGAGGGGGAGAAAAAAGGGACAAAAATTACACACGGACACAAAACTAAAAACACAACACTACAGAGATGGGAAAAATAGAGGACAGACAAAAATCAAGGGAGATCGGATTGATTGATCGATTGATTGACTGGCTACTTTACAGATCTACGGACTATGTGGAGGGAAGGATGGAAAAAGAGTGAGAGGGGTGGGGAGAAGGAATGAGGACACCCCTCTCAGCTGAAACGACTGAATCAAACAACACAAAAATCGACACAAAAATGATACGTGTAAAAAATAAACGAGAGAATGAGGAGGAGTGAACAGGGTTGGGGGGGGGGGGGGGGGTTGGTGGTGGTGATAGGGGGGGTTGGGGTGGGGGGTTACTCCTCTCTCCTCTTTCGTCTTCCGTCTCTACCTTTAGAATTGGGTGGTGGAATGAAGTTGGGTTTGGTGGAGGGGAGTGGAGGCGCGTGGCCTGTCCGGCCGGTAGTACTGTTGGCATTGTCAGCAGGCAGGTGGAACTGACTGGACAGAAAGATGCCGTCGGACATGGGACGGGGCTTTCGCGCGAGGGGCGGCGGCTGTGGCTTATGCGCGGCGGGTGGGAGGTCGCCGTATGACTTCCGGGTCGCGGAAAGCTTAACCTGACCTGCTGGGCCAGCGTCCTCATCCTCATCCTCCTCGTCATTGTACGAGACAAACTTGGCAGTGTACAGGGTGTCGGGGGAGGCGACCTGGGTTTTGAGGTAAGAGGTGTTTCTCTGAGGGGGGGGTGGTGGAGCACTGCTGTTGCTGTGGTTAGTGTTGGCTGTGTTGGCGGGAGAGGCGGGAGGGGGGGGCTGGTAGTCCTTGGGGAGGGGCGGTCTGTACAGACCAGGCTCATCGGGGGTCAGCAGCTTGCGCTCGGCCTCTTCATGTTGCCGGCGCCTCTCCGCCTCCAGGCGGTTATAGTACTCCTCCTCCTGTCTCCTCTGGTGGAAGGGGGAACAGCCGGTTAGAGAGAGCTAGCCACGTGGCCAACAGTGGCTACGCTACTAGGAGGTTAGCAAGTGGATCTATCTACAGCTATAGCTAGATTAGTGGATAGGGCCCATTTCTGGTGCCAAATAGACTGCTACACCACAAGGCCAGGCTACCTTTTGCTAAAGAACTTTGTTTAGTGATTGTACACCCTTGTGTGTCAGTGCTTGTGTGTGGTTTTGTCTCTGGAGACGGGCCTGATCTGGTGTAGGATTGTATACTGTAGGTTGATAAGCAGGTGTTCCTGAATGGCATGTCTGTATAGTTGGGCGGGGATTGTCAGGGGAAAGCTGTAGACCCTGGGGACAATGTACTATAGTGCTAGGCTTGGGGGGAGCTAGATATGGGGTTATGGGGGGCTAAACTGTTGAAGAGAACGATTCATCTCTGGTTGGCCTGGGAGCCTCTTTCTTCTAGGAATGGTGGCTTTTTGTGGACTCTCTTTGGGAAAAAATCTTCACGGGACCATTGGGGACTTGGCCGCAGCCGACTCGATTAAGCTCAGAGTATCCATGAACCCTGTGTGGGGTTCTGGCTGGTTAAGGGAAGGGGGGGATGGCGGTAATGAAATAAATGGTGGTGGTGGTGGGGCACTGATGAAGATGTGTTTGGTATGGCCCAAGCCATAGCCTGGATGGTAAGGAGGTAGGGACAGGGCCATAAAACTGATCAAAGCAATGCCTGTAGGGAATGATGACCGTAAAACAAATACTGGGATTTTGAAATAAACCTGAAACTGAAATGACATTGATGTGACTCATGCTTTTTTTGTGTAGTAAGGAGGGGGGTGTACACATCACACACACAAGGAATGGGGCACATTTTCAAGACATGCAATTGGACATTATGCATCATGTGGGACGTCGAATTACCAGTGGTCTGAAAAATGACTCACAGGACACTTTGACAACACCAGCGAAACAGAACTGAGATGACCACGCACTGAAAACAATGGAGGTTGAGTTGTGTCGAGACTTGAACAAAGAATGGAATGACCACTGGTTCAGACCACTGGTGATTCAATCGTCCCCATCCACAACTTCAAATAAGCAACTTTAACCAAGGACACGTAAACAATGCGATTCCTTTGTAAACACTGCTCCACTGGCATTCAACATCTCTTCATTCATCTTCTCTCGTTCACAATGGTTCTGTCAGCTATTGTCTGTCAAAAGCTCTCTCACACAGTAATGCTAAAGATTGCTCCCTGTAAATAATGACCGATCATTACTGCTGATGACTTGGGTGAGCAGGATGGCCTTCCACATTTCCTGCTCCTCTCACACAAGGCATCATTGCATGAGAGTCGTCTACCGTGTCGAGTCGACCAAGACTATATAACCTTAGGAGATCTAAGCGCTAAACACAGAGTCACAACAACGGCCTTCTATTTTCTGGCTGCCCTGAGTTATGACGTGTGGTTTCTGGCTGGTCTTAGCATGGCATTACGCTGTCTAAAGCTGGTAAGATTGTTTTCTCTCGGTCTCCACAACAGACGACAAAAGTCTCCAGGCTGTTTTGGTTGATGACAGTTGGCTTGACAGATACTTGTCATAAAAACGGCCACAAAGCTCGCTCTGTAAAGTAAAATCATGCTGTTGAACATCCTGTAAATAGACCATTTTCTTATCCCATATGCTTTTTGTAGTTTGCTGGCAACATAGTCTGCTTACACTTACACAACTTTCAAAATGGGCCATATGTGTAGCTTAAAATATTCCTGTTGAGGAGCAATGTTTTTTCCCTGGCTCCTTCTAGAATTCTACGCAACGATCCATAGTTTCAATGCTTTTTGTACAGTCTACAGGAAATATCATGGGTAATTGTACTGTACTCCTTAACAGGTTAAAATATTCCTGCAATGCTGGTCCTTTCAAACACAGTTGTTCTGAAGTCGTTTTAAACGTTGCATTCATTTGCACTACCAAAACATTTATGTACCTCAACATCGTCAGCTAGTTTAAATAAACAGGTAAAAAAAAAAAAACGTATTGAATGACATTGAGGCTTTTCTGTATTGGCGCGTCTGAGCTTCAGCGCTCCTTGGCCCGTGGACTAGGCTACCAGACGGGTGTACCTTCTCCTCGGCCTCTCGCCTGGCCCTCTCCTCCTCCCGCCAGCGTCTCTCCTCCTCCTGCTTGGCCCGGTCCTCAGCCTCCCGCTTGCGGATCTCCTCCAGCTGCTGCTTCCTCCTCCGCTCCTCGTCCTGCAACTGTGGGGGGGCGGGCACCACAACACAAAAACACGTTAACGCCTGCTTGGGGGGGGATTTTGCGTTTCTGCCCCCAAAATGCACCACACAGTTAGAAGTCGGCACAACGCAACAAATCACAAACACCACAGATGAGTGCAATGACACGGCACAGATGGATATCAAAACTGACGGCACTGAATACTGAAGACTTGAGGGTGATGATGTTGCTGATCATTTTCCCATAAACAACACGTGTATAATAAACAGGGGTCTGTTACAAGTTTGTTCTAGTAAGCTGTGACTAATTTTATACACGCTACGGTTCTCCTCCTAAGAAATTGACCAAATATAGTCTTTGGACAAATATAGCCTCCCTCGTTGTGCCCAATTTGGTAGTGAATGACTTCAACCACCACATCTTTACTACCCTGGTCTATATATGGAGGTCTAACCCAACAGTAATTTAATGCCAAGCCACAAGGGCAGATTCAATTAGCCTTTTCGTGCAAACAGCAGAGAGTGTTGGCCGTTCTGCCGAGCATACGAACAGCAGGCTGTACAGCAGCATATCACAGAATTAGGGTTCAGCGGGCAGAACAAACTTGCTGTACGTTGAATTTGTGGTTCAGTCCAATTAAGGTAGAAGTGGTAGAATCCCAGGAGGGGCCCTGGCTGTACACAGAGGATGATTCAGAGGACACCTGGAGCGTCCATGCAGGTGCCAGAACTACTCGAGGGCTCAAGGTCAGCTGTGGATTCAATAAACTAGCCGTGCAATTAGATGTGCTGGGACGATGCCCTTTAATGATGAGGCCTTTTGCAGGGGGACATTACAGGTAAAACGTGCTCTTGTACACCTATTGTTTTTGTTCCTTTTCATTCCAAGTGCGTGTTTGGTCAGCCCCTGGGTTAAAAGAGGCAACGTGTACTGCAGACAGACTGGGAACAAGAGAATCACAGCAGAAAGAGAAACGAGAGGCACGACCACATCCACACATGCAGACAGACGAGGAAACGAGAGAGAGAGAGAGAGAGAGAGAGAGAGAGAGAGAGAGAGAGAGAGAGAGAGAGAGAGAGAGAGAGAGAGAGAGAGAAGAGACGAGACGACACGAGGGGTGTGCAAAAACATCAGAAGAGCAGAGATCACAAAACAGGTCACCTGACTCCCGACTCAAACCAGGGAGTTCTTAAAGCGTTCATCAACCCAAACGCAAGATGAGAACCGGCTGTGACTGGAAATGCAGGCCGACAAAATCACACAACACAGACTCAAACACTGGTACTGCACACAGAGACATAAACAGCCCAAATGAGCACCCCCCACATGATGAGGAGGAGGAAGATGATGGTGGTGATGATGATGAAGAGGACTGATGGAAAGGGCCCCAGTTCAGACGGGCGGTCGGGGTCACTGTAAGGAAGAGCCCCCAGGTCATGCACAGAGACCCTTCCTGGTGTCCTGCATTCACTTTACTGACCAGCTGTGTTGAGATGCTGCACAGAGGCTTCTCTCAATGCCAAGGTAACAATGTTATTGAGCCGTCACTGACTGGCGTATTTATAGGGTTAGGTCTATATTTTAAACTGGTACAAGGTACAACGTCGGATTTCTGCTTGAAATGATTTATGTATTTATTTATTTATTTATTTGTTTATTTTTCAATCTGTGGTTTTAAAGACGCTGTAAGCAATACTGGTAAATTCCCCCCAGAGAATGCCTCCACTGGAGACTGTATGAGAACTATACAGATGCTAATCTCTTCAGATGTTTCCTGATTGGTTAAGACAGCTGGATTCTGCTGGAAATGTAATTGCAGATACAGTTACATCAGGAAAATCTTAGAGACTTCCTAAAAGGTATCTAGCTGAACCGAGCTCAGACATAGCATAGCTTACAGCGACTTTAAATCAGACTTATTCTACAAATGAGCAAGGACAGGCACTAAGGATGCGGACGTTCTTGAAGCGACTAAAGAAGCATGTTTCCACAGCAGTGGTTCAGTAGTGAAGGAAGGGCATCACAGCCAATGCACATCTCCCATGATGCTTTGCCCAAAAGCTGCAGCTCCCCCCACCCCCCCAGAGAGCAACCCCCCCGCCCCCCACCCCACCCCCCTCCCCCCACCTCCCACCAGCCCATCCTAGCCCCAGCAACCTCCCCACAGACCCAAAGAGCACCAGAGGTGGGGAGGCGATGTGAGTGGAGGAAGAGGAGGGGACGGAGGGGGGGTTTGAGAAAATGAGCGTCAGGAGGAAGTCACAGGTGGAGCCTCAAACAGGAAGTGTTTGAGCGTAAAGAACGTACCAAGTCTAGAACAGAGATTGCTGGGACAGCAGTCTGCTGCGGGAAAGAAAGAAAGAAAGAAAGAAACCAACAGAGAGAGAGAGGGAGGGAGGGAGGGAAGGAGGGAGGAGAAAACGAACAGAAGAGGGAAGGGGGTGATTTAGGACAAGAGGAAACCGAAGAAATAAAATAAATAGAAAAAAAGGAGGAAGAAGACGAGGGAGGGGAAAAGGAAAAAAGAAAAAGAAAAAAAAGAGAAGATAAAAGTGAAAACATTGCTTGGGCTCGGACGCAGTGAAGTGCTGCCAGGAACATTCCGGAGCAGCATGGGATTGATTAGCGTCTGCGGCCCACAACCCCTCAACACCCCCCAACCCCCCCTCAACACCCCAACCCAGCCCAGCCTAGACGACCCCCCCCCCCCCCCCCACCTAGAGAGGAGAGCTAGCAAAGAGCTGGAGAGACATGAGGTTTAACCAGGAATCTCCACTTCATTCCACAGAGCCCCCCACCGCTAACACAATGTTTTTGTTCACCAAAGACCCTCCCCGCCTGACCTTCGACCCGACAATCCACGCGTCCAGAGAGCACTGACCTGATACCATATAAGGAAGCAAGTGCTTACTTCAGTTTTTAACGGGACAAGCTTATCAGAATTTGCAAGCCAATCATTTAATTTTTTTTGCCTGTTTTTCTCTTCTGCACTGCACAGGCAATAAAGCGTTGGTCATCTAAAACAGCCATCTGTGCTCCTAGGTAGGTGAATGACCTTCCCTTCTCAGAGTGGGACAGAAAACTGTAGCAAGGACTTGAGTCATGACCCGAATACAGTGGACCTAGCCAAACTCATTCAGTTTCATGTCATGTATTGATTTTTAAACAGAAATCGAGCGGTTTCACTTTAGGCGAGCTTGAATACAAGCATTTTGAGGATTATTGAAGACAGAGTCTTTTGTCTTGTCGTGGGGAAGAGCGCCACCGATCTGTATTTGTTAAGGCTTTCCCCACAGGCTTGTGCGGTGATGGATGTGGCTTTTGGACCCTCCCGTTCCGCCCTGCCATTCCAGCAGCCAGAGAAAGAGAGAGAGAGAGAGAGCGAGAGAGAGAGAGATAGAGAGAGAGAGAGAGCGCGCGCACAGCAGAGCAAAAGCGATGACATAAGCATGGTGCAGGTGCATATTGCAAAAACATTCATTTGAAAAAAAAGGGGAAAAAAAACGGAGGGAAAAAAAACCGAAACGTCCGGATGCTGGAGACATCCTCCAAAGGAATTTCTCCAGCCTGTCTGTTGTGCTGCTCAGCACTGACAAACTTCCGCCCCTGCTCCTTGCCGTGGAGCTTTCCTGCCCTTGTCCGTGACCTTGGCCTGGTGCTCACTGCCCTCTGTTAATGCCCCGTCGGCTCTCGCTTCCTGACCCCGTCGCTTGGGAGTGCGAACTCTTGTAAATGTTATCTAACTTCCCCCTGGCATCTCTGTTCTGTTCTAAGGGTGTGTGATTTAGGGGGTTGCTGCCAAGTCTCCGGTATGCAGTTGTGCTAGATGGTGTCCAAACCCGGCAGCGATCACTTGTGCTGTTGTTGCTGTTGCTGCTGCCATTATTTATTTCCCCCCAACAGCACACGTGTTTCTCTGGAATTTGGAAAGAAGTCCTTGAGAAGGAACATAGAGCAGTTAAACAACACAAAAGCTGCACGCTAGCTATCAAGCATAGCAACCAAACACAGCCTGGGCGATGGTCGTAAGCTGACATCTACAGCGAGTCATTTCAGGACATGCACTTGAAAAATCGATCAATACAGCTCAAATTCGGACACACCTGAATGGGTTATTGCATTTGACGTCGATTATATCACACAATATCGTCGAACATACCATTTAAGATCCTGAAATGACTAAAATTTGCATCAAAGCCAACTCAGACCCCGATCAAGGGGTCTGGACTGGAATTGAGGCAACTCGTCTGGCCGCTCATCCAACCCCCGATCGTCGCCGATCGTCCCCTCCCCGAGTGTCCAGCTCACCCGTGCTCGCTTCTCGGCCTCCAGCCTCTGCATGATGAGGGTGGTGTCCACGTCGTCTTCGTCGTCCTCCTCCTCGTCCTCGTCGTCGTCGCTCTGCTTGGACTCCTGCAGCCGCTTCTGGAACTGCCACTCCAGCATGAGCTTGCGCAGGCGGTCGCTCTCCTCGGCCGTGCGCTCGGGCTTGGCCTGCAGCTCCTGGATCTCCCTGTCCAGCAGGTCCACGATCTGCAGCTGCTGCTGCTTCTCCAGCTTCTCGCGGGCGTCGCGCTTCCACGGGTCGGGCGAGAGTGAGTCGCTGGCCGACAGCTCCTCCTTGCTGATGGTGATGTACTGGAGGTCGCGCCGCTCGATGGTGCGCGGCTGCTGCTGCGGCAGGAGGTCGCGGATCACCGTGTCGCCGCCGGGCGGAGGGGGGCCGGACGGGGCCGACATGCCGCGCGGCAGGCTGGACAGCTTCTCGGGCCGCATCGGGGGCGCCGGGGCCGCCATGGGCTGGGACTGCGGCGGCTGGGGCTGTGGGGGCATGTAGGGCGGCTGCTGCTGCTGCTGTGGTGGGGGCATCTGCATGGGCCCGGGGCCGGCCGGCGGGGGCATGTTGTGGGGGTGGTGGTGGTGCTGCGGCGGCGGCATGTGGGGCAGGGTGCCGTGCTGGCCGTGCGCCGGGCCCGGGCCGGGGGCGCCGCGGATCTGGCCCAGCTTGCGCTCCTGCTCGCGCCGCTTGCGCTCGCGCTCCTCCTCCAGCCGCGCCTTCTCCTTCTCGTACCAGCGCTGCTGCTCCTCGCGCTTCTTGCGGTCGGCGGCGGCCGCAGCTGCAGCAGCCGCCTGCTGTTGCTGATGCTGCTGATGCTGCTGCTGCTGCTGATGCTGTTGCTGGGAGACGGGCGGAGGCGGCAGCGGCATCTCCGGCTGGGGCTCGTAGTCGTAGTGAGCTGGGGGAGGCGGCGGAGGAGGGGGCAGGTCGGTGCGCGTGGGCTGGGAGTGGGGGCCCGGCGGGGGGCCCGGGGTCTTCCAGCGGCCTGGCCCGCTCTTGTGGTTGCTGGGGCCCTTGCCGCCGGAGCCCACCGAGGCGTTGGAGTAGTTGAGGTGCTCCTGGCTGGACGTGCTGGACTCCAGGGAGGACGACACCTGCTGGTTCCAGTGCTCGCCGCTGCCGCGCTGGTAGTCCGGGTGCTGCTGCTGCTGCAGGTAGCCGCCCGGCACGTCGCACAGCTCCTCCTGGGAGTGGGCCACTCTCTGTGTGGTGGTCGCACAGCAGGACACACACACACACACACACACACAGACACAGACATACACAGACACAGACACAGACACAGACACAGACACAGACAATGTACACAGAGAATAAAGGGAGATAGTTGGTCAATATTTGGCCCATAATAGAAATGTCTTCCATGCTCATCCTCCATCTTCTTATGAACCTCACACACATGCACATTGTGTCCTTTCTCTGTTTCAAGCTGCCTTTCAGGGAAACATCAGTACTACTAATAATTTGTCTCACACACACACACACACACACACAACACAAACCAAGACACACACACACCTGCATGGACATGTTGTTGTTGTGATGGACCTCCATCGGAGGCCTGTCCTCGTTGTCCTGCCAGGGCTGGTTGGGCGAGGGCCCCACCCGGTCCTGAGACTTGGAGGCCGGGAACGTGAAGTACTCTCTGGGGTAGGTCTGGGTGGGGATGGGGTAGGCCTCTGGGCGAGGGGGAGACGGCTCCTCCTGCAGACAAACGAGGCGAAGGGGTTTAGGGCAGCCAGACAGGCGGAGGCCAGGGGTGTGGAGGGTGTAGACAGGGTGCAGAGAGAACAAAGGAAATGACAATGTAATACTTTAATCACAGAATCTATACAGAATTTATAGGGAGGGAGTCCTTTAATTAATGACTGTAGTCTCTGCTCAGTGTTTCTGGAATATATCTTGAACCCAGGAAGTTTTGAGTAAGCATTCTGGGATTCCCTGCAGCCAAACACAACTGTGCCAAAAAAAAAAGAAAAAAAAAAAAAGAAACTGCAACTATTTAACTCGGCAGTGACATGTATGCTTGCAGGCCCAGATTAAATTCCACGAGTGCTGCCTGACACGCTCCGCCAGCAGCATGCCAACATAAACACAGGCTCCGATGTTCACCAGAATAAACATGCAACACTATGCTACGCTACGCATGCACGCACGCTCCCCCCTTATGTTATCCCTCACAACCTCTCCATCCCTGTAAGCAACGCTCCCCCAGGGGACACTAATGCCCAGTAGAGCCACACTGTCTCCACCTGACCGCACCAGCCCAAGTGTGTGTGTGTGTGTGTGTGTGTGTGTGTGTGTGTGTGTGTGTGTGTGTGTGTGTGTGTGTGTGTGTTCCAGACGGCTAGCATCTGTGACGCCGGGTTCGCTGTGGTCAAGGAGCTCTGATTGTTTTGACTGTGGGCAGACGAATGAGGAGAGCTTGCTGCGGGATCAGCTAATCAGAGGTAGAGGTTTGCAGGAGGGGGTTGCTGTGGTGGGGCGGGGCGGGGTAGGGGGATGATAATGAGGATTAATTGCCTGATGGCTCCGGCAAACCGAGATCAAAGCTTTTCTCGATTACAATGCACAAGCTGGGGCCCAACCCAAACTGGGGAATACCCACAGGATGCTAATAACGCAGGGCTGCTATCGACATTTCACTGTTCCTTAAAAGGAGCTGGAGGCAGAAGCAGCAGCAGCAGCAGCAGACACAGGAGAGCTCTGTGCTGTGCGTGTTTGGGAACAACAAACAACAAAGAGCCATTAGCTTTAATAGGGTAGCGGGTACTCTCGACAAGTCAATGACCTTGGGAAAGGGCGTTTTTAAAAAGCTTGGTCACGGAGGCATGCGACATTCCTCCATCGGATGCTGTTTAGGGGATGATGCATGAGCGTAATTGTGTGTGTGTGTGTGTGTGTGTGTGTGTGTGTGTGTATACACACACTCACATCAGCACAGAGGTTGCCAGTGGAGACGGAGGTGATCTTCCCTGGTCCTCCAGGGTACACGGGCTTTCCTCCTGGACTCTGGGCCTGGTCTGTAAGGGACAGAGAGGAGGAAGAAGATGATGATGACGAAGATGAATAGAACACTTTATGCCTACGCTGTGTATCGTTCCACTACCTACTACCTGAAGCCAAACCAGCCCAGCCCCGCTAGATACCTGTGAATGCATTTTGTACCCTTCCACTACCTACTACCTGAACCCAAACCAACCTAAACCCCTTTACAATGTTTAGAAATTAAAATGTTGAACATAGAATACTGAATATAGCATATAGCATTATACATATCTATGTGAATGCATATGCATATTGAATATATCCATATATACTGTACATATCCCAGATCTATTGATTACTATCCAGCAGGTCCTGCTACACCATCCCCCGTGTGGGAGGCCTGGCGGTGGGGCTACTCACTGGCCACGTTGGGGCTGGAGCGGTGGTCCGCGCGGTTCTTCAGCAGCCGCTCCTCGCCGCCCATCTTCTTTGGTTCTGGGTAGTTGTCCCAGTTGCCCTGGGGGCTCTCGCTGGAGCCGTTCTGCACCGTGTTGTTGTAGAGCTCGAAGCCCTCACTCTTTGGTCGCAACTTGCCCTTGTCCCGAGAGCGGTCGTTCGCTGAGAAGGAGGAGGGGGAAGAGGAAGAGGAAGAGGAGGAAGAAGTGTTACTGACCGGTTTCTGGCAGGGAGAGACACCAGCTTGCAAGTGCACATTAAAGTAGGTCAGACATCAGCTCAAAAACACTAATGACTGGTTAGCTCTTGTTCACAAGGAGAACAGTGCTTTTAATACAGCTGGGAAAATGGTCGCTGTCGAACCATTTTTGCTCAGGAAAATAACACCCAACCTATTTAATCTTTTAGGATGATCCCTAATGAAACACATTGTTGCGAGGTCTGTTTCTTTTCCGCCGCAAAAGTCATCCTTCCTGCAGTAAACCAGCCTGTCAGTACTAGAGGTTGACTGCCAGCTATGGATACGATTCGTAAAAAAACTATATAAGATTTCCCTGCGTGATAAACTGCCCAGCTGTCATCAGTCAACGTCTGGCCATTACCGTCTTCAACAAAGACCTTTAGATCAGCTCGCTGACATGAACCAGCCCTCTCCCCTCCCAGCACTCCACATGAGGCCTACAGTAAAATCCATCACAAGGGCACACACACACACACACACACACAACGGGCTCCAGTCACTGGGCTGGAATCTGCACTGTTTCATGCCAACAGCACGTTTATGGTCTATGACAGCGGTGGCCAACCCGCGGCTCGCGAGCCACATGCGGCTCTTTGCTTCTTCTAGTGCGGCTCGCGGCTGCTCAACTGCTGTTCTGACTTCTCCTCGGACCTAAACGTTTTCCTTTTGAAATAACCTTTATTTCCGGTAAATAAAAACTAATTTCAGAATTTGATAGTAGCCTATTGCCAAAAGTAATTTAATAGTTAACAATAATCATTTTCCCGTCATGATATGGATAGGAATTGGCCAAAACGAAGCAGACGTGTTTATTCTTCAGCCAGGTTTAATGCTACTGTTGCAATCAGGAATACCCTGAAGCGAATCGTAAATAGAAGGAACACGTGCCATTGAAAAGGGCCATTTATCGTTTTGTAGCATAACCCCTCTGGTTAATATGTCAAAGTACGGTAGCCTAATCAAAACGAAAGCACTCTGAGATCGCAAACCTCCGCCTCGCGCATCCTGCTTAACATCTCGCGCCTCCGCTTAACATCTTGCTTAACAAACAGACAAACCCCGATGAAAACATAACCTCATTTGCGGAGGTGATATGTTTCTAGCCTACACATTCGTTTGGTTCTTGGTATGCCACTGATTCATAAAGCTTCAAACCTGAACATTTCCTACATACTTTTGCAAGTAGGCTGGTAATGGCTATAGACGTCAGTCACTCGTTTTCTTTTTGTTTATTTTCTTTTTAAAAGTTAACTGAACACTTGACATTGCATTATCAGGTGTTGGAGCATTGCTCATGCCAATAAGTCATTCAGTGAGGGGGGATTTGATGTGTGTCTGATCTTTTTACATTTTCCAATGATCATTTATCAATGATCATTGAGCATCTGCCAAGTGTCTTACTTTAAATGAAAAACAAAGGAGCTATAACTGTAGGCCTAATGTTGTGCTGTTGTAGTATGGACGCCTTTTTTTGTTGTGCGGCTCTCTTGACTTTTGTAGATTTTTTTTGGCTCTTCATGCTAGACTGGTTGGCCACCCCTGGTCTATGACAGGCAGGAGGCGGGAGGGGGGGGCTTTCAAGAGGGAGGGGGGCGCCACAAGTCCCCTGTCGCTATCGCGTCAGTCACGCTAGCGGGCCCGTGTGGCAGCCCCCGTGCCAACCAATCAGGGACACTCGCCAGACCGTGCAGTGAAACTACGAAAAAAAGCCATCTTGGGCTTCCAATGAGGAATTGTTTTATTATTTTTCCAAACTTTCAGCACAGCTCACAACACTGTCTGACACTGGGGGCCAGTGGCGCCCTCATATGGCAGGGGGGGAGGGCGCAGGCAGGCCCTTACCTCTGGGCATCATGGGGGAGGGCTGATTGAGGAGTGTGGCCAGGCCGTGGTAGATGGCACCCTGCTTGGCCACCTCCAGGGTCACCACGGAACCTGTGCGGGTCATCAACTCAGCCGCCCTGAGAGAGAAAACACACATTTACAATACAGCACACACACAGCCTTTACAGATAAACAAAAAATACAATTATCATCCAACTCAGTCTTAAACTAGAATTATTTAATTGCCTAAACAAAAGCAACGCAAACTAAAGTAAATAACTATAGATGAAAGCCTTTCACTAACACATTTTAAAGTGTTTAAAGTAACACACAAGAGTTACATTGATCAGACTCATGTTTACTGCTTTTTCAGACTGAGCTAATGATATGAATGAGTTTTGTTAGTGATTGCCATCTGGGATTGACTTTGAGAGTGTGCAGCATAACAGACCATTAAAGAGTCTTGGTTTGGAACAAGTACAGTCGTGGTTTGATGCTAGCAAAAGCTCACAAGCCATCTCAAAACAACCAAGAAATCCATCTACAGTGTGTGCGTGTGTGCGTGTGACTGCGTGTTGCACGTGTGTGTGTGTGTGTGTGTGTGTGTTGAGTGTGTGCGTATTTACTTCCTGTATAATTTTCATCCCCTGATGGAAGTACAGTAATAAATTTCTAACGAACCATATGCTTTCGATTCAACACAGTTTGTCAATTTAACAATTTCATTAAGTCCCAGAACAAAAACCCTCACACCAAGCTTTTAGCTTTTAAACGCTGGACACATAAGGCCCATTGGGCCCATAAGAGCTCCACAGCGGGGAACATCGAGTGGCGCTTTGTGGAGCTTTATTTGACACAGTAGAATAGTGTGAAAAGGCTACGGGCAATCCCCGAACGTCGCTGAAAACAAGCTTTAAGCCCAAGAGAGGGAGAACAAACAAGTGTGAGATTTGTGTGTGTGTGTGTGTGTGTGTGTGTACAGTATGTGTATGGTCAATGCGCAGTGCTTGAGGGATCTGTGTTAAGTCTGTGTGTACGGTGTGTTCTCGGATGGGAGTTAGCGTGAAGGCGCGGCGCCGCTAGCTCAGGTAGGGCCTCTTTGAAAAGGAAAAGAAAGAAAAAAAGCTCTTTGTTTTTGTACACGGCTGAGTCGTTTCATCTGTATGTTTTTTTCTTGCCTCCGCTCAAACGGCGGCTGCGGTGTGTGTGTGTGTGTGTGTGTTGGGGGGAGTCAGCAGGATATTGCGTGTTCTAGCCCCCCTAATCCAGCTATGATGCAGAAAGGGCTGGAGGGCCCGAGTTAAGTGACTTAGTGCAGGTCTGCTGGAGCTACCTACGCTGAGACACAGGGAAGCACGCGGAGAAGATGAAGGACATCTACAGCCGCATTACAGATCTGGGGGAGAAACCAGCTGGGGCTGGATGGAATTGGGCGTGTGTGTGTGAGTGTGTGTGTGTGTGAGAGTGTTTGTGTGTGTGTGTGAGTGTGTGAGAGAGAGAGAGATAGTGTGTAGTGTGTGTGTGTGTGTGTGTCTGTGAGAGAGAGAGATAGTGTGTGTGTGCGTGTGTGTGTGTGTGTGTGTGAGAGAGAGAGAGAGATAGTGTGTGTGTGTGTGTGTGTATGTGAGAGAGTTGAACAGAACATGTAATGCATAGCTGCTGGATGTACAGTACCTTTCTTGGGAGAGACCAACCAAACTTCTGCCATCTACACTCAGCAGCTGATCTCCTGCAGCCAGACGCCCGTCCTACACACACACACACACACACACACACACACACACACACACACAGTGAGAAACGAACCAAGACAAATAACAGACAAATTCCGTAAACGCCCAAGACACCCAACACACAAATGCCATCGAGAGAACCACAAGAGACAGAAGTGCAAACAAACAGAGAGGAGTAGCGGTGCATAGCTGAGCGATGGCGCACTGGCTCCTGGTGAGTTATGGCGCTTTGTTCTGGCCCTGGCGCAGGACAGGACGTCATGAGGGCTTCCTGAGGCCCGCTGGCACGGAGGGTTGCAATGCCTGCTGTGGGCACCGGCACAGCGTGGGAGGGCACAGGCCGCTGCCCTGCGCGCATTCATTTAGTCCAAAATAACCTCTAACATCACTCACACACACACTCATTTTCTCTATCACACACACTCACTCATTTTCTCTATCACACACACACACACTCTCACTCATTTTCTCTCTCTCACACACACACACACACACTCTTTCTCTATCTCACACACACACACACTGTCACTCATTTTCTCTATCACACACACACTCTTTCTCTTTCTCCCTCTCTCACACACACACACTCACTCACTCTCTCTGTCTCACACACACAATCTTACCATGTCTGCAGCTCCTCCTTTGACCACGGACTTGATGTAGATGCCCAGCTTGTCCTGGCCAGCGCCCTGCAGCAGACACAGGAAATGAGAGACGGTCAGGATGGAGGGGTCTGACCGGCGTATCGCGCTCATGTAATAAACTCACTCCACGGGGAAAGAACAGCACAGCTCCTGAACACTGGACTTGGCCATGTAGGGCCTTACTCCAGCAGACCTCTCAGTCAGTCACACACACACACACACACACACACACACACACACACACACACACACACACACACACTCAAATCTGACACCATCACAAATCATCTCAGGACATGTAATAACAACCCAAAAAACCATTGTCATAGCGATCCACTTCAGACAGCACTTTGTTTCTGCTGACGGTAAGTCTCAAACACACGCATGCCTCAGACTGGCTAATCACACATACACAGAGTTTCATAAAGCAGGCATCGCATCAGCCACAGAGGGGGGGACCAGCCGCAGCAGGCCTCGCTTCAGTCATCTCCACAAATCACAGGCACACAAAGGCCTCTGTGCAGAAAGGAGCCATTCACTCCCTCCCTCCCTCCCTCCCTCCCTCCCTCCCTCCGGCTCCAGAGGAAACCAGCAGCCCTTCAGCAGGGAGCCCCGGCGATCCCTCACTCTCTCTGGGGACGCCTGCAGCAAGAGACCCCCCGACTGATTACTTCACCGCCCCACACCAGACGAGGGGGGGTTGGGGGGGGCACAGGGGTCAGAGGTCACCTGAGCCGATGCGTTGTCGTCTGGGCTCTCTGACTGTACCCCAGTCAGCGCAGCAGAACTCTCTCCTGCACCCCCCCACTCTCCTCCCCCAACTCGGGGCAATTAAAGTATAAAACAGCCACTGTGCCTGATTTAAACCAATTCATGAGTGTCTCAGACACAGACAATGACTCCATTCACAGCCGGACCGTCAATGGATGAAAATGTCAGTGTTTCGCTCTCACTCGAGGAGGGGGGCGGGGGGGGATTGGTCACCCTGTCATGGTATCCATATGGATTTCCTCAGCTGTTTCACAGTCTATCTCAATAGAGCACTTTTTAGCCGTGAGGAATATCTCTCAGAGATCTTTTACTGTGAGGAGTTCTGCAAAGAAGACTGTGATATGCATTTAACAGTTCTCCAGTGACTTCTCTTAGTGGCACTCCTTCAAGCTTAATGGGTCAGATAGGCAATCGTACATCAACCTTGTTTGATGTTTCTTTTTTTTACATGTCTTCAAGGGTGAAATTTGATCGACTTGCTATTGTGGCCTCTTGCTGAGCTACCTTAGTGCCGTGAAAAAAAAACAAGAACCTGTTCTTTCTCATAAACTTCACCTCGACTCCCGACCAGCGGCAACAGCAGGTCCTCAAGCCGAATGCTTTAAAAATAAATGGTTAGCTTGCTGTTTTACTGGGTCTCTTGTTTTTGGAGAGCAGGGCTTGTGGCTTTGACTTCCTTTTGTTTTCCATGCATGCATTTTTACAATGCCTGGATTTACCATTGAAGGAAGAGAAAGAGAAGAAAGAGGGGGGGATAGAGAAATAACGTCAGAGAGGATAAAGACAAAGGAACAGAAAGAGAAGAGAGAGAGCGAGGGATATAGAAATAACGTCAGAGAGGATAAAGACAGAGCACGAGAACAGGAGAAACGAGGAGCATTGTGTGCATTGCAAACCCCCTAGAAAGACCCAGCTGGGACATAACAGCTAGATGCGGGCAAATCACACTCAAATAACTCCGCTTCCAAAGTAACCAACATAAATGTGTGTGTGTGTGTGTATGTTTCTCTGTGTGTGTGTGTGTCAGTGTATTTCCCTCAAAACACAAGCAAGCGAGGCAAAAACAGGACCAGATGCTCCAACCACAAAAAATCACGTTCACCTGAACAAACACTCCACAAAAATGTCAACAGCGCTGTGGCTTAGCAGAGTGGGCACGGAGAAGAGCTCTGACCAGTGCAATGTGTAATCACATGACCATTATGTTTGGGCTGTGGGATATATGCCACCAGTGACCAGTGACCAGTCCACAGGGTGAATAGCACATTTTATATGCCATGGCCGGCCTAGATGAGTCAGATTGCAGGAGGGAGGGGCAGCCTTTTTAGCCACACACTGTAGATATATTTGGGTGGGATAGTAAAACGTTTCATTCTTCCATGACAGTGAAATCTTATAATTCAAGGGTAGAATAAAAAAAAAGAAGAGTTTTTCTGCCTGTCGGTTTTGTGATATCCTGATCTCACTGAAGAAAAACAATATTCAGAATTCCTGAGGTGCTCTTGTGGTCAACTGATGCCGATAAGAATGAAAAAACACAGTGCCTTATCTTAGCTGGACTCCTGGTAGGGATCTAAAACACTTCACGCACTAAAGACTTACTTCACATTCTGGCACATACAACCAGCTGCTGAGCCAATTTAAATTCCTCTCAAAACTGAAATTGCTGCCAAACCTTCTGAACAGAGGCGTTCCCTGATTGATGCTGATTTACCTGTTCTATGCTCTCACACACACACACACACACACACACACACACACACACACACACACACACACACACACACACGCACACACAATCCCTTAATGCGGCAATACATGTGATTCTATTTGACGATCCAAACCCAACAGCTCACTGTAGCTGTTCTGCTTCAGCATTGAAGGCCCTCAGCATGATGGAAGTTGACAATCCAACAGCACACAGTCTAGCCAGGGCCTGCCTCCTCCTGTTTCTCATCTATATGTTTAAAGGCTTAGCAAACACCAGGGCCAGCATTCAGCCAAGTCTCCCGTCCCATCCCAGCTCCTGCTTCCTCTAGTGGAACAGGCTGCAATGGTGTGTGTGTGTGTGTGTGTGTGTGTGTGTGTGTGTGGTCAGAATGAACGCGAAGGCCTCTTCCTCCCACATGGTCTTCACACATTCCAGTATTCTGGGCAGACAGACCCTAACCCGTAACATCCCCCCCACCGCCAACGCCCCCAACTGCCCTCTTCTGTCCAAGGACTGGGAATGGCTGAACATGTCAATCAAGCACATGTACACACACACACACACACACACACACACACACACACACGTCAGAGCAGCAGTCACTCTGAACCCCAGCTGACCTCAACAAACTGCACTGTGCCATACGCCACGCAACCTCCTCCGGAATGATCTCTCAAAGGCAACGTGGCCAGTCCTCAGGTGGCCATCTTCAGGGGCGGCTCAGTCTCAGCATAACCAACAAGGCCGACACAAGGGAGAGGAACACGCGCGCTCTTACACGACAGGTCAATTACACCACCCGTGTTGATACACACACAGATAACTCTGGACCCTTGACTCCTTAGCAGCCCATCCCTTCAACTTGTGAATGAGTGAGAGAGAGAGAGAGACAGAGACAGAGACAAAGATAGATAGAGTGAGAGAGAAAAGAGAGACAGAGAAATAGATAGATAGAGATAGACAGAGCGATAGAGAGATGAGTGAGGACACGGGCAGCCCAATCTGCTAGTAATCTGCAGGAGACGAGTCAGCAGTGCTTGCAGGGATGGCTCTGGTCTGCTCTGGTTGGGTCGGGTCTGGCCCACTGCAGGGGCTTGGTGGGCAGGAAGAAGATGACGGAGGTTAGTTTGATGGTGTCTTTGAGCAGAGGAGATCCAGCCCAAGCTGGGGCTGAGCCAGTGGGAAACGCTATATGCCTGGGAAACTCTACACCCCTATTCTCTCGCTCCCTCGCTCGCTCGCCCTCTTTAGTTCTTTCTATACGTCTTTCATTCCGCAAGTTTTCCCCTCTTTCCATCCTGCTTTCAATCTCTAAGTCGCTCATCCTAATCCCTCGCTCTCTCCATCTTCCTCATCTCTCTCTCTCTCTCATAAGGCCCCCTGAATGCCCACCCACGCTATCCAGATCGGCACGCTAGCCGCCTGGCACACAGCCGTCCACCAAAACCACCAGCTAGCACAACAAACCGCACCGCCAGCAAGCACCTGACGGCAGCCCGCATATCACACATCTCGACCACCAGACTAGAGAGAGAGAGAGAGAGAGAAAGAGAGAGAGAGAGAGAGAGAGAGAGAGAAAGAAAGAGAGAGAGTGTGTGTGAGAGAGAGAGAGAGAGAGAGAGAGAGAGAGAGAGAGAGAGAGAGAGAGAGAGAGAGAGAGAGAGAGAGAGAGAGAGAGAGAGGAGTAAGGTTAAGGATTTTTTCTTTCTTTTTGGGGGGGATTCTCCCAGACCCTGATCCCCCCCCAAAAAAAGAAAGAAAAAAAAGATTGAATTTTAAAAAAGAGGGCAGGCAGATTTACATGCGAAGACCACCAAACTTCTAAGGGGAGGAAAATAGCGAGGCCAAGAGCAGCGAACCCTTAAATATTTATAGCGTGAGAAACATTTGGACTGCGTTAGGAGCAACCAAAGCAAAACATGCCATGCTGCTTTGAAGTGGCGGAGGGGATGAGGAGCCCCAGTGGTTGAAATGCCACTTTTGACGGGGAGCCACCGGCGGGCAAGCGCCGAAGTGCCCACTCTCATTACCGCCGGCCGTCCCTGAAGCCTCTCGTCCGACAGCTACGGCGAAGGGGCCTGACGCGTCGATCGAGCAACGGCCGCCGGTCACGCGACACCGCTGCGCGACGCAACGCCAGGGAAAACCAAACCCCCAGAAATGTTCGGGAACGTTTCTGAAAAGGCATCTCGGCGAAACGACAGATCCTTTACATGAGCCCCGCAGATCCCCAAGATTCTCCTCCATGTGCTCCAGCAAATCCAGCACAAAAAGGACGAGACACGCACGAAAACCTACCCTTCTCTTTCACCCTCCTCCCGTCTTCCGTCTTACTGTCCACTCTCAGCCTTCTGTCCACTATCACCCTCCTCTCCTCTTCTGTCTTACTGTCCACTCTCGGCGTTCTTTACCCTCCTCTTGTCCACTCTCGGTCCACTCCTCTCTCAGGGACGTCCCTGCTGGTCAGCGAGCGGGTGAAAGGTAGGTAGGCAGGCAGGTGTTTGAGATTGGACACGCACATGGACACGTACTCTAGTTCTACCGATTCCGGAACTTTTTCCTATCCAGACGGCGAGCGCTGGCCCCACCTCGAGCGGCCCCTGAAATGGAGAAGGCGTACGCAGGCAGGGAGGGACATTCCAGAGACCCCCCTGGGGAGTCGCGGAAGACAATGACTCGGGTCAACGTGCTCCCAGCAGGAATCCCGTTTCACTGGAGACAAGCAGGTAGCAGGTAGCACGCCTGGACGGATGATATCGAGAAATATGGCACCGAGCTCAACAGACGGACCTATTTATCTCTTTACGGGTGTCTCTGTGTGTGTGTGTGTGTGTGTGTGTGTGTGTGTGTGTGTGTGTGTGTGCTTAAAAGGAGGCCAACCCATTGTTGCTCATATAGCGTGCTGGAGTGTGCCATTGTTGGCCTCTCGTATGCCATGCTTCTATTCCTGTGATATACAGAGAGAGTGTGTGTGTGTGTGTGTGTGTGTGTCTGTATTGACGAGGGAGAGATGGTGAGGCGTGGTTGGTTTCGCTGTGCAAACACTGAATTCTTTTTTCATGCAGTAATTAATGAGCTTGAAAGGATCACTGTGATGGAGCTACCTGATAGGGGGGCACAGAATAGCATGTGGGTGGGAATCAGATCATATGTGATGTGTGGAATGTTTTGGTGTGTGTGTGTGTGTGTGTGTGTGTGTGTGTGTGTGTGTGTGTTAGAGAGTGTTAATAAGGTAGCAAATGAACGCTCCGATGCTGTGATCTCATCTCGACCCTCACTTCACTTAAAAGGAAAGCACCAGAGCACAAGAAATGGGCGCGCCCCACACACACACACACACAGTGCCACCTGTGCCAGAGCAAAGCACCATGGCATGATGTCAAGCCGTTTCCACAAACAGAACGTCTGTCACGCAAGCAAAGGTCAACACACACACACACACACACACACACACACACACACACACACACACACACACACACACACACACACACACACACACGCACCAAGAAGCTGTGAAGTGTGAGCCGTTGGCAGAGGAGCATGAAACAGTAACTCTCCATAAAAGTCATTAATGAGACTCAGATGTGCTTTAACAGTCACTTTGATTACTACAGCAGTCTCTCTTTCTTTCTTTCTCTCTCTCTCTCTCTCTCTCTCTCTCTCTCTCACACACACACGCCTCTTTCACCCCCAAGTCCACACTGTTCCCTTTCTCAAAATGTGCCCATATGTGTTCACACATGTCCCTAGACACAGACACACACACAGACAGACACACACACAGAGCTAATAAGACTTCACAGAAGGGCCTTGTAGAGATAACCACTGGAAAATTCGAATACCACAAGGGGGCTCGAGCACTTCAAATAAACCCACAGCACATCAGCCTTGAACCTCGCCATGAGACATACTGTGAGAAAGTGTGTGTGTGTGTGTGTGTGTGTGTGTGTGTGTGTGTGTGTGTGTGTGTGTGTGTGTGTGTGTGTGTGTGTGTGTGTGTGCAGTGTGTGTCTAAGGGCGCCTCCTCCAGGAAACAGGATGTGCCAGTGATTTTCATGAGCAAGTCTCTGTGTGTTGGATGAGGAGCTACGTGAGGCCAGGTCTACTAACAGAACACCTGCAGGCAACGAGCCACAATCAGGGGGTGAAGATGCGTGGAGAGGAACAGAATCGTGTGACTATAGAAAGATGGAGGATACCATAAACCAAAGGTGTGAATGGGTGTGGGAGTGCATGTGTGAGTTTGTGTGCCTGCTTGGGAGTGTGTGTGTGTGTGTGTGTGTGTGTGTGTGTGTGTCTGCGGGCTGGGGGGCTGGGGCAACAATTTAAAACTTAACACCCCTTGATTACAGCCAGACACTCTGGAGACAGAACCGACACAAAGAGACAATTAGTGGCCGTGTGTGTATGTGTGTGTGTGTCCTGCAGCATGTCCGCACATGTCCCTAGAGTGTTGACAAACACTCCATTACATGCAGACCATTCTCACACACACACACACACACACACACACACACACACACACACACACACACACACTGCATCCATCATTTTTGTCAGACCCCAAGCAAACCGCGCTAGTTAGCTTGAACACTAAACAGACACCAAGTGGCAAGGCCACTATGCCACTGTTGCCTCCACACACAAACGGCATGATTGTGTACGTGTGTGTGCACGTGTGTGTGTACGTGTGTGAAAGACTAGTGGAGAGTAGCGAACACCTGGCTATTGTGACACGCAAGAGGTAATTTCCATCTGCGTAACACTTTTAGAACGTGCACGATTGCGGTTTCAGCCAGCATTTAAATATACGTCAATGTGCACTGGTTGAGGTGTGTAGGTGTGTGTGTGTGTGTGTGTGTGTGTGTGTGTGTGTGTGTGTGTGTGTGTGTGTCCACTTCAAACTGTATTTCTGTCCAGTCATCAGTTGGAAGGGTTGGGCACATTCACACAGAGGTGTGTCCATTACTGGCAGGACTTCTCTAATGAGATGGTGGAGCACGCACACACACACACACACACACACACACACATACCCCAAACACCCCACCGCCTGCACACATCTAACACCCTGATGCAGGGTTCCTGCTGGGTCACGGCTACGCTGCGGTTCCTAGGCAACCGAGAAAACAAAGCCCTGGTGCTAGCCACATCAGCGTGCCATCTCCAACTGACCGCGGCTTCCTGGTCCGAAATGCCCCAGAGATTGCTGGGAAATAGAATGTTCCTAAATGCGTCGACCAGCTCCAGCGAACCAGTTACAGACGCCAAGCTTAACGGACATTAAACACACACACACACACACACACACACACACACACACACACACACACACTTCTGTTAGCCAAGTGTAGCATTTGTTTTCAACACTATACAATACTGCTCATAGTTTGCCAACAGTTGTTTGTCAATTAAGAATGTGTGTGTGAGTGAATTATTGCAGGATTATGTGTGTGCAGTGCTGGGTGTGTGTTTGACTAAGCTATTGAGAGGAGAAGCACAGGATCCCAAGAGTCAAGTGGAACTTTCCTGCCAGTGAGACTTGGTGTGTTGCACAAGTGGATCACAGCATCTACAGTGTCCAGCAGAGGATGTTTTAAGTGTCCTAGGCTATATGTTATTGTGTTAGAAGTGTCTGAGACTGTGTGCGTGTGTGTGTGTGTGTGTGCGTGTGTGCGTGTGTGTGTGTGTGTGGTGGGATCCTGGCCCTTGCTCCCCTGTAGCCGCCCCACCCTGCCGTTTCCTGCCCGCGGAAGCTTCTGGAAGCCTCCGCTGCTCGGTCAGGAAATTGAAGCAAAGGCACGAGGACCCAGCTCAAAAGGCTGCCCCTGCACCGCCTGTACTGAAAAAAGGAAGTGTGTGTGTGTGTGTGTGTGTGTGTGTGTGTGTGTGTGTGTGTGTACACACAGAGGGGGCTGTGTCTAAACAGAAGTGTTCTGTCTGCAGCCTAAGCGAGACAGATGGTATGTGTGTGTGTGTGTGTGTGTGTGTGTGTGTGAGTGAGTGAGTGAGTGAGTGTGTGTGTGTGAGAGAGTGGGGACAGGACCCCTAAATCTCCCACTTCCTGTCTGGCTGGTTAAACGGTGTGGAGGGTTCGGGGAGCCGAGTGCAAGTGTCTGGGCCCAGGAGAGCCGTAACACACGGGCCCAGACCTCACACTCTCTTCTGCCCCAATTTGTTCACAGCTCTGGGGGAGCAAAGAGAAACATTGAGAGAGTGTGTGAGTGTGTGTGTGTGTGTGTGTGTGTGTGTGTGTGAGAGAGAGAAAAATGGCTTTTAATAGAAAAATCAACACTGAGACAAGCCACGCAAGCAGAAGGCCTGGCAAGGAAAATGGACTGTAACAGAAAACCTCAAACAAACAAAAAGCGTGTGTGCGCACGCGCACACACGATGACAAACACTACTATCGGCCAGTCTTATCATTTGTGTCAAAAAGTGAGAACTTTCTGTGATGAACAGGAACAGCACACTCTAGCCGGCTGACCCAGTGACAGAACTAGGAAATATCAGCCAGCGTGTGTGTGTGTGTGTGTGTGTGTGTGTGTGTGTGTGTGTGTGTGTCTGGTGGTGAAGCAAGTCTCTGTGCTGGCCCAATATAGCTGCTTTCTCAAATGAACTCCATATCTGCCAATCAACTGTGAGTGGCCTCCTATGGTGACACAAGACTTTAATGACTTCAGTGTGTGTGTGTGTGTGTGTGTGTGTGTGTGTGTGTATGTGTGAAACTGAGAGTGAGAAGGACAGTGCATGACATGCTGTGCCCTGCTTGCTTGAATTAAATGAGACCAAACAAAGCAGTCTGTTTTTGCGCCCTACTGGCTACACAAAGTCTTTCTCTGTCTGCGAGTGTGTGTGTGTGTGTGTGTGTGTGTGTGTGTGTGTGTGTGTGTGTGTGTGTGTGTGTGTGTGTGTGTGTGTGTGTGTGTGTGTGTGTGGTTGCACCCTTCATGTGGCTTTCCACTAAACAGCCTTTCAGCAGCTTGAGTTTGAGGGTCTAGCCGAGCCATTTTCCTCTACTTCATCCATCCACTCATCTATTTGTCCGTCCATCCATCCGTCCATCTCCTTCATCCATCCATCCATCCATCCCTCCCTCCATCTCCTCCTCCTCCTCCTCCACCCATATCCATCTGTTGCTCGGTTTACGTCAGGAGCTGCACAGCAGCACCGTCTCCCCAAAACATTACACCCCCTGCTCCACACCCCCTTACATGTGGCACACTATCTCACACACACACACACACACACACACACACACCTTTTCCCTCACACACACACACACACACACCTTTTCCCTCACCCACACACACATACACACCCATACCCTCTCCCACACATACACACACACACAAACACTCTCCCTCACGTACACACACTTTCTCTCCCTCCCTCCCTCCCTCTCTCCCTCCAGCACACACACACACACACACACACACACACACTCAGATGGAGACATAAATACGGTAGTTGACACGGTAGGGCTGGGGCCCCTGGCTAGGGCTTTTAATGTGACACAGATGTGCTACACGCCTGAATATGACTGAAGATGACAAACGCAAGCCACGTGTCCGCGGCACACACACACACACACACACACACACACACACACACACACACACACACTACGCACGTGCACACACACACACACAGGAATATTCACAGCTGAGCCCAGGGTTGTGTGTAACCATCTCTAAAACAATAGCCCCCACAGGCTGTCTAACAGAAGGCCTTCTTGGGCCAACACATGAGTGCCTCCTGATGACATCCTGACAGCACACACATCCAAAAATGGAAGATCTCCAAAAGCCCTCAAAAGAAACGTCAAACTGCAAAAGTCTGTCCAACTTTGGAGCAACAACATTTCCAAAAAAGGACCTATCCGTTCCTAAGCTCTTCAACTCCTTCCTCAGAAGATCACCCTCTAGTCTAGTCCGTCTGTCTGCTGGCCTTTCTGCCCCCCCCCCCCTCCCACACACACACAGCTGTACTCCTCCATCACCTTGGTGACGCCCCTAGGGGCGATGACCATCAGCATCCCTAGATGACCGATCCCACCCTGGTCCAAATCCAACAGCATTCCTCCGGTCACACTGCTGGCCAGAGCATGAGCTGCTGCGTGCGGTCGCAGCGCCTGCAGGCACACACACAAGCCCATGACCCCTGACCCCCAGTGCCAACCGCACCGCCGCCGCCAGCTGTGCGTTGCCCGCTGACCACCGTGAAGTCTACCGCACAGCCTGGCATCTGAGCACCACCCGTGCCAGGACCTAATGACTAATGACCCCAGTGCAGCGGGACTCCCCTGAAGGCTTTACAGCTTTGCAGTCTATTACTCCCTATGCTGAGCCCAGATCAGGGCACAAACTAGCGCACAACCTCACCATCATCGTTCTCAGCTATTCTCTATTCGCTCATTGGACACATTTTTGTGTTGAGAAAACCCACGAATATACCGCAGACCCAGACAACACAGTGAAGGGAAATGAAAACTGGGCGGAACTACGTAGGAAGGCGGAGCCAGGTTAGCTCTGTCCTACCTGGCAGCAGATTCCCAACTGGGTTTACTGGTTCTGTTGAGCAGCAGGGTGGACTTCTAGGGCTTGGCCTTGTAGCCCAGCTTCAACAGGAGCGACAGGAGATACTGTTCAGACTTCTACAGTATGTATGATGCCATTTGTGTGTGTGTGTGTGTGTGTGTGTTGGGGTGGTGGTCATCCATCCTCTGAGAATGGTGAGCGGTGTGAGGGTGTGGCGTCTATGTGTGTGTGTGTGTGTGTGTGTGTGTGTGTCATTTACACTACGTGACAGTAGTCAGACACTTCTGCTCTGTAGAGCTGTTGTCTGCAGCATCCCTACCGCATCGCATGAGATCACCAGTGAATCACGACCCCAAAACATGACATAATGATGTCCTCATAACACCCAATCAGACGTCCTGATGACCTCAGGCCAACGCCCTCGGTGGCGAGAGTGGACCGAGAGCGACTGTCCAGTCAGCTGCTACTCACCCCTCCTCCTCTCTAACCACATAACGACCCCAAAAGGCCTTAAATCTCCAGTCTTACACTGGCGTCCATCTCTCCCCATTCACAAAGGGCAAACCCAATCAGCACAGGAAGGGGTCACAGATGACAGCTTGACGGGACCGTGCCAACCCATTAGCGACGGATCGAAGGGACGAGAGGCGGCGTGGTTGGCACGCACAGGACCAACGGGGTCAAAACCCACTCACAGGTGACTGCATGGAATTCTGCTTGGGTTTCCAAGTTATGTCACCCGTTCCTGTTCAGTCTCTCTCTCCCTCTCTCTCTCTCTCTCTCTCTCTCGTGTTTGCAGAGCACATCCTCCCATTGTGGGAGCGAGGAGTAGGAGAGGGGAGGGTGGAGTCCTTCTGCTCTCCGTGTGGGAACTCTGGGAGGGCGTGGCTGAGCGCATTGTGCTCCCCCCGCACTAACTAAACACACAAACAAAAACAAACATACACACACAACAACAACAACAACACAACAACAACATGTTTGTCCACCCTCTAGCCTCACGTGTGTGTGAGCATGCTGAGGCCATGCCGGCAAAGTCAAACCTGTGCATGTGTGTGTGTGTTTGCACATTTGTTTGTGTCATCTCAAGCTACAGGGGGGAAACGTGGGACAATGCAAGCAGGACTCCCTTGTGTTTTGACATGGAGGGGGGGGTCAGGATATCCCTTCAGCCACTTCCTCCTGGAACGCTGTGTTTGGGCCATCCCCTACGGAGCACGCTAACGGCGCTAACGTTAACAGCTGCTGCCCTGGGCCACACACCCACCCCTGGCTACAACACAAGCCCAGGAGGGACACCCTACACCGGGCCTGAGACCTGGCAGTGTCGGCGCCAAGAGCCGGAGGATCGGTTGACCAACTCCATGGAGAACGTCAATATGAGAAGGTGCAAGCGAGGTACCGCCTGTCTCGGAGTCAGATGTGTGTGTGTGTGTTTGTGCATGTTTATGTGAGTAAGAGCATGAGTGAGTGTGGGAGGAAGTGCACACGTGTGTGTGTGTGTGTGTGTGTGTGTGTGTGTCTGGTGGTGAAGCAAGTCTCTGTGCTGGCCCAATATCGCTGCTTTCTCAAATATCTCCATATCTGCCAATCAACTGTGAGTGGCCTCCTATGATGACACATGGTGTGTGTGTGTGTGTGTGCAGATTTTAGAACTCATTTCTACAGTAGAGGAGAGAGCAGGCGGTGTCCATAATGTACCTTGTGATTCTGAGTCCTTTCACATGCTGTGCTCAATGATTAACAATCTGACCCTGACTTCCAAAACACACACACACACACACACACACACACACACACACACACTTGGACACAGATACTGATACACAGTACAAACGTATAAACACTTACAACGCAAACCTGCAAACACAGACTTGAATGTACAAACATCCAAAAAATGGCAAACACACGCAACCCCATACTGACCTCCCAGAAATGCCAAAATCCCCACTTACACACACCCTCAGCTTCCTTAAAAGGCCAAATGGGCCCCACAAGCACTTGAGCTCTCTTAGGAATTAACACAAACACACACACACACACACACACACATTAAAGTGCTAGGAGGGAATCTGGAGACAAGTTCACTCAAGTAGAATCTGTGAAAGCTGAAGCGGTGCGTTAATAACACGCGTCCCCAAAACTTGTTTTTCTTCCCTCCTTTAATCTCTTCGCCCTTTCAACTCCCAAAACTCTCTCGTTTCTCCTGTTCCATCGCACCTCTCCAACACGCACGCACACACACACACCACACACACACACGCACACACAGAGCTACTGCTAACACTCCAGCACACACCCAGACCAGCACCATGGCGTGATAAACAGGTCAGTGGATGCCCATGAAGGACTTTCATCTGAGTCTGAGATAGTCCGACAGACAGACAGACAGACAGAGAGACAGACAGGGACTGCAAAGCAAAGCACTAAGAGGAAAACACTGATGGACTCCCTACACAGTCTCTCACACACAAGCTCTGTATCCCAGTACACACTCGCCATGCCAGACACAGAGCACACAGACACACACACAATCAAGATGTGTTACAATAACCCGCTCCCTCCAAAACACATGCTCTTCCCCACTAAAGGTACTTCACCTAAGTAATCAGTGTGTGTGTGCGTGCGTGTGTGTGTGAGAAGTTTATCTTACCGCTGGCACTGGCTCCTTTCGCCCCACCACAGAGAACCACATGCTGCTGCCCTTTCACACACACACACACGTGCGTGCTCCCTCTTTCGCTCGCTCTCTCTCTCTTCTTCCTGACAGGAGAAGCGAGGGATGAGCTCGGCAGAGGAGCGGGATCTTTCCGTCACTCAGTCCCACCGCTGAAGAGGAGTAGTGGGGAGCGAGGAGGAGGAGGAGGAGGAGGAAGGCAGCTGGCGCATGCTACTGGGGCAGCACGCAGGGAATGGGGGGATCCAGAGAGAGACGGATGAGCGAATGGGAAGATCCAGAGAAAGAGACAGATGAATGGAGGATCCACAGAGAGAGAGGGAGAGAGACGGGTCCGATCAACCACTCCCAGGGAACCTCCGCATCCAGGCTGAAGAGCAGAGTCCGATCAGGGGGGAGGGACGCGCGTACACACACACACACACACTTCCACACTCCCAGTCTTCTCGAGAAGGTCAGCAAACTTTCTGGGCGCTCCGCTCCACGCCTCCCGCCTCTTTTCCTTCGCTTCACTCACTCACTGGCTCTCGCTCTCCGTTGCTCTCGTTCGCTCTCGCTCGTTCGCCTCTTTACTCCAGCTGTGTCGCTGCCCAGCCCGCGCAGGCAAACATGTCATTACACTCCTCCACTCTGCTCTCCTCTCCTCTCTCCTCCTCTCTTCTCCTCTCCTGCGTTTCCCCTCCCACTCCTTCCTCTGCTCTCACCGGACCGTTCCACCCCTCCCTCTTTTCACTCCTTCCCTTCTCTCGCTCTCCCCTCTCCTCACACACACACACACACACATACATACACACATACACATACATACACACACACTCACACACACACACACACTACCAGCACCTCAGGGCTGAAAATAGAAGTGCAATAACAGGGGGAGAAGGCACCCCCCCACCCCCGCCTCTCCCCCGTTAAAGCCT
>NC_085005.1:9201529-9229029 GCF_963854185.1 Sardina pilchardus | reverse complement strand
CTGCCTCTCCCTACAGCCTCCTCCAGCTTCTCCCCCCAAGGGCTCCTCGCCAGCCTGCCCCGCTCCGCCTGGGCCCAGAGAGCACAGGAGGCAAAAGGAGGAGGACGAGGAGGAGGTGGAGGAGGAGGAGGAGGAGGACAAACAGCGCCATCACCCCAAGGGAGCACTGAGACGGAGTGGGGGCGGAACCGCTGCATTCTGGGGTCTCCGGGTGATTAGGGCAAGGGGAGGGGGGCCGAGCGCTTTTCCGGAGCATTCTAGCCACTAATTGGCCTCGGTGGTGTAACTGGTGTCGACTGAAATCAATCTCTCGATGCTGTCTCTCTCTGTGCGCTCTTTGTGTGTGTGTGTGTGTATGTGTGTGTGTGTGTGTGTGTGTGTGTGTGTATCCCGCATTACTGGAGTGGTGATTACAGCAGTTTTTAACTCCACTAATGATGTTTTGCAATCCTAACAATGTCATTTTTTTTCCAGAGAGCATAATGAGCAAAGTCCTTCAGACCAGGAGCAGAGCCAAAACACTGCCGCGCAACAACACAACGGCTAAACAGAGGGCATGCTAACAGCGCCTTACACTGCAAAGTTCACAGGGCTTGGTGCTTTCCCCTCTCTCTCTCTCTCTCTCTTTCTCTGTGTGCGTGTGTGTGTGTGTGTGTGTATATATACTGTATATGTATGTGTGTGTGTGTGTGTGTGTGTGTGTGTGTGTGTGTGTGTGTGTTTTATGGTGGCCTGTTCAATTTAGCAGAATGAGTAAGCAGTAAAGGTCACCGTATGACCAAACAACCTGTCAAAACAGCACCGGTTTCAGAGTCAGTGCAGCTGTGTAAGACTAGCTAAAGTTAGCAAGATGGAGGGAGTGGCAGACATGACAAAAGAAAAATGGAGGGGGGCTGACAAAGACAGACAGAGAGAGAGAATGAGAAAGAGAGAAAGTGTGAGAGAGAGAGAATGAGAAAGAGAGAGAAAGAAAGAGAGAAAAAGAAAAAGAGAAAGAGAGAGAGCCAGAGAGAGAATGAGAGAGTTTAAGGAGTCTCATAAATCAGCAGCAGTCATGTGCAGAGCAGACTGACTGAGAGACAGAGACCAACGGAGACGGACAAAGAGAGAAGAGAGGGAAGAGAGAAAAGAGAGAGAGAGAAAACGAGTGCATGTGGCTCACCAGCTCAGAGGTGTCGGCGGAGAAGTGGCTGTCGCAGTCGGCTCCTTCGAAGTAGACGGTCCAGGTGCCGGGAGAGCGGGGATGAGGGGTCAGACGACAGAAGCCTGGACGGGAGCGCGAACGGACAGAGATAAAGAAAGAGAGAGAGAGGGAGAGAGAGAATTTTACAACTCTTGAAACCAAACACCTGGACACACTGCCAAGACCTGCCCTAAATCAGGCGCTCTCCACCTCGGTCTCTCTACGACTACACACACACACACACACACACACACACACACACACACACACACACACACACACACACACACACACACACACACACACACACACACACACACACACACACACACACACACACACACACACACACACACACACACACACACACACACACACACACACACACACAAAATCCCAGATAAGAGCGAACTGCAAACAGTCACATCCGTGAGGCAACTACGGAAAACACATTCCAGTAGCTCGACGTCAGGCAGAGTAAACACACATACAAACACACACAGAGCCATCTTTGATTCACTATCCACATGAACACTGTACACAGCCTACCACACATATCTCACACAGATAACGCCAACGGACGTGTGTTTTTCTGGTCAGTCGAAACTGTAAAGTTCTAGGAACCAAGGTGGCACACTAAAGAAAAAAAGTCCATCTGGAAAATGGCAGTCTCCTGAGAGAACTCCCACGGAGCATTCTAAGAATACCGACGAGAAAGCCTCCCTGACATTCTCACACTCCACCAGAGTCCCAGCCCTCCGGTTTTTACGAGCCCGGCACGTCATCGGAGACTCCTGGAAAAGCCGCGCGGACAGTGTGCAGCCGTGCCCGGGGAATGTTCTGGAAGCCGTCAGGTGGCGTAGGGGCTCGGAATGCTGGCCGCGCTGTCCAGGCCGTCTCCATCCTCCCCCTTTCCTCAGCAGTGTTCTGGGCCACAGTCCCTCGTCCTTCTTACTCGCGCTCTTTTCCTGCCTACTCACGGGGAAGCTACACCAGGTGCGTAACTGAAGAGTTCCGCTCGCAACTCGTAAAAAAAACATTTTAGAAGACGAGTCTATTTCTTTCGAACGTACGTGGCGTTATAGTAGTGACTTCCATTGATTATAGTGGAAGCTGATTGTTGCAGCAGACGCAACACAAATGGAGCACTTCAGTTACACGCCTCGTGTAGCTTCCCTGCCAGAGACTCCAATGGCGGAGGTAGCCGTCCGACTGAATCACACACAGGCCTAGCAGCTCTACCTTATGCCTCGCAAGCACCTGTAGCACTGTAAAAGAAAAAAGGTCGTTCCGCCACGCTCCTGGTTAACAATCCGGTGCTTCACGGGAGATGACCGATCGTGCGGAGAAAGGAGAGGAGGTCAGCGGCGCACACAGATGTTGAAGTTTGTGAGTCCACCTGTAGCACTGCTTTCAGGTGTGCTGGAGCAGCAGGGGCTTCGCCACCTGACAATCGATTGGCCCGCTGTTTGGAGTCGAACCAAACTAAGTAGCCTTGAGAGTGTCGCTTTGGATCAAATCGCTAAAATATCAGTCACCTTCACCTTTCTTTTCCCCTATCTTTTCTCTCTTTCTACCAAATCAATCTTCTATTTGTGTCCAGCTCACCTCTCTGGCTTAGTAGCACCACCACAGGTCTCAAACACCTGAAGCACACCTGTAGCCCCCCCTGAAGCAAATCTGACCTCTCCCCCCCCCCCCTTTCTTCCCCTGAGGGGCTCACCTCTCTGGCAGAGGGGCTCCAGGAACTCCTGGAAGCCGTTGGGGATGTTGCGCACCACGTCGCACGAGTAGCCGTCCTCGGGCAGCAGGAAGGGCAGCTGCAGGTCGGGGTCCTCCTCCAGCTGCACCTCGCGCCCGTCGCTCCGCGCCAACTCGTCTGCTGTGTTCTCTGCCACCGCCACCACATGGTCAATCAGCTCCTGCACGCACACACACACACACACACACACACACACACACACACAGAGGAAAGAGAGAGTGAGGGGGCGTTAAAAGCACACAAAGGAATGTAGACAAAAAACATTATTCATAACACACACACACGCAAGCACACACTCTTGCTTGAAACGAGTGGAGAGAGGAAGGGATAAATAAGGTCTGAGTGACATGTGGACTCGCCCAAACTTGAGAGAGAGAGAAAAAGACAGAGAGAGAGAGAGAGAGAGAGAGAGAGAGAGAGAGAGAAAGAAAGAGAGTGTGAGCGAGAGTGAAGAGTGAGACAGAGGAATGCTGACAAAAAGCATGTGACTACAATTCACACGCACCACACTAATAACACATTCTACAGCACTCACACATTCCACTCTCCCCACTGTGAGAAAAACTCCATGAAACAGTTACGACTCCATAAACAGCTATCGAGCTATAACTGACCAGCCGACAACAGACAATGACAGACGCAGGACAGACAGACGAGTGGACCGGTCGGCCCGTTGGCTGGACAGGGGAGTACTGACCGGGGGGATGTAAGGCTCGTCGGGGGCACAGTGGTAGTTGCTGAGGAGGGCGTTGAGCTGTAGTGAGTTGAGCTTGAAGCATGTGTTGTTGATGTTCTGCACGTCCTGCATGGAGTACTTATCCATGGTCAGCAGGGTGGTGGCCTGGAAGGGACACACAAGTCAGAGCAGTCAATTGACCGCCTTCTGCAGCGCATGCAATTACTGCCAATCTACAAACGTAAACACCACCTGCTTTTACCTGGCTAAGGTACCACCTGATTAAGTTACCACCTGGAAACCCGTTAGTTAGCACACTAACAGACATAAGCCCAGAACAAGGCTGTGTTCCGATTCACACACTTGTGCACTTCCAATACCTAATTTGAGTGCACAAGTGCACACTCATATTAGCTATTGTACAGAAATATGCTATTTGGAACACTATAACACCAGTGCTATGGAGGATGGATGATATTTTCATGTCCTTTCACACAAAGATGCTGCTGTGCTACAGAACAAAAGTGCATCATGCGCTCCTCTGCTTTGATTCACCTGTACTAGGGAACAGCAGCTCATTCAGTACGTGTCCTATAAGACACTCCTGCACCTACAGTACAGTATACAGTACCGTCATTTCCCAACTATACATTTGATTTTGAAAAAAATGTCTGCAGCTATGGTGTTTATACACGGGGACAGTTGATATGGTATTACAATGGTTTTGTTTCTTTTAACTGGCATGAAACACTGACCAATGACTTATACACAATGCGGCTAATACACAGGAAATTATACTGTAACTCATGTCTCCTATGAGACACTCATGTACTATGAGACCGTAACTCATGTCTCCTACAATGCAGTCCTGTACTAGGAGACAGTAACTCATGTGCCTCCTATGAGCTACTCCTGTACTATGAGACAGTAACTCATGTGCCTCCTATGAGCCACTCCTGTACTATGAGACAGTAACTCATGTGCCTCCTATGAGCCACTCCTGTACTATGAGACAGTAACTCATGTGCCTCCTATGAGCCACTCCTGTACTATGAGACAGTAACTCATGTGCCTCCTATGAGCTACTCCTGTACTATGAGACAGTAACTCATGTGCCTCCTATGAGCCACTCCTGTACTATGAGACAGTAACTCATGTGCCTCCTATGAGCCACTCCTGTACTATGAGACAGTAACTCATGTGTCTCCTATGGGACACTCCTGTACTATGAGACAGTAACAGTGTCCTATGATGCGCTCGTGTACCTGTACTATGAGACAGTAACATAGTGTCCTATGGTACGCTGGTGTACCTGCACTATGAGACAGTAACATAGTGTCCTATGATGCACTCGTGTACTGTACTATGAGACAGTAACATAGTGTCCTATGGTGCGCTGGTGTACTATGAGACAGTAACATAGTGTCCTATGATGCACAGGTGTACTGTACCTGCACGATGCGGCTGAGGTGGCAGTCGGCGGCCAGCTCCAGGCCCTGCTTCTCGGCCCAGGCCTCGATGTGGCTGAGCTGCTGGCGCAGGATGGCGCCCCAGTAGTGCGAGCACAGGCCCGAGTCGGCCTCCGTCACCAGCTTGTTGAAGAGCCACATGTTGATGAAGTGGAACAGCTGGGAGAACAGCTGGATGGTCAGCGCCGCGTTCACTCGGCAGCGGCGCAGGAGGGACATGGCGCCCGTCAGCGTGTGGAGGACGTCCTCTGCGGGAGTGGACACACACACACACACACACACACACACACACACACACACACACACACACACACACACACACACACACACTTAATGAATCAATATTCTCTTAAAAGGGTGGGTGCTCAACCATCTAGACGAGTGAGCAGCCACCTTACTAACAACACTGGCTGTATAGTGTGCAGATAACATAGCACTGAATCCCTGAGGCATTTCCCTTTTCTATGTTTATTTGTGTGTGTGAGTGTGTGTGTGTGTGTGTGTGTGTGTGTGTGTGTGTGTGTGTGTGTCTACTGACCTATTTTAGGTCTCTGGGGGTTCTGCTCCTCTGGGTCATCCAGGAAAGCAGGCATGTAGTTGTTGAGATCAGCTTGCAAGCAGTGGACCAAGTACCTGAAAATGCGCACACACACACACACGTTTAGAGTTGTGCATACAGTATTTGTGAAAATGAACAGCGTGGTTCACAAGACCTACATATGTATACAAACACAGAAACACAAACACCGTCCCATACAGCCACAGACATGCACAGGAAAGAATGTCCATCAATAAAAAGGAGCCTGAGCAGACCTCTAGCCACACACACACACACACACACACACACACAAAGGCACAAAACACCCAAGCCCTCATCTCAGACGACAGTCCAGCCCCTTCATCCAGCCTGGAGCCTCTGAAACCACAGCACACACTAACACACACACACACACTCTCTCACACTCATAAATACATCCCCAACACACACACACCCTTAATACACACAGAATACCACCAGGCCAATGAAAAGTCCAGCCCAGGACATTCCACACACGCACAGTTTCCTTCTAGAAGGACAATGGCTAAAGACCAGCAGTGAACAGCTAACCCTGTGTGTGTGTGTGTGTGTGTGTGTGTGTGTGTGTGTGTGTTAAAACTCGCAAACAATTACCTTACGCAACTATCTCTTCATTGTTCGCAAACAAACATCCACAATGACATCAATCTGCTTAAGCTTTCAGGAGGACATTAAGCTGTGTGTGTTTCTCATCTTCACACAGGCACGCATGCACAAACTCTCACACACACACACACACACACACACACACACACACACGAGAGAGAGTTAAAGTTCTTCTTTCACTCCCTGAATTCCCCTTAATCATTTCCCAATTATCCTGTTAGTATCAATGCAATCACTTCCCCCTGCTCACCATCATATGGTTTAAATTACCTGCACTTCCTTTCAAAACACACAACATACATACATACCCATGTACACTCACACACACACACTCAGGTCTGCCACAGCCCTTATCTGGGCTCCAACTGAACTGTGATTCCTCTCCCTCTTTGGCCCCTCAAGCAGCATGCTGCCCATTTAATCCCAGACGTGGGTGAAGACATGACATCTGATGCCATGCATTCAACCCAAGAGTATTACCATCTCTCTCTCTCTCTCACACACACACACACAAAGGCACGCACACACACTAGCACACATACTCACACACACAGACACACACAAACACACAGGCACAAACACACACGTATACTCACACACACAAACACACAGGCACACATACACACACAAACACACACACACTCACTTGAACGCCATCTGCACGAGGTGGGCCAGCACGTCTTGTGCGTCCAGGGTGACGCGGCTCAGGTCCTTGTCCTGCTTGACGAAGTTGAGCAGCTCGGAGGCGTTGGCCATCCAGAAGGCCAGAGCGCCCGCTATATTCTTCTGCTTCTGTAGACACAGACACGGGGGTGGGGGGGGGGACACGGCGTTAGAGCCTCGCAAAACAACACAGGTGGACAGAGAGAGAAACACGCCCAGCCCAAAGAGAGAGAGAGAAAGGCGTTAGAGGGGATGGGGCGTCGGGTGGTGCGAGGTGAAGTAGTCAAAGAGAAGAGAGGAGGGGGGGTTTCTCACAGCCATGAGAAGCAGCAGCACTGCCCATACAGACTCATGCCAACCCCCCTCCCGCCCCTCCCCAAATCCCAGCCGTCCCGTCCCGGTCTTGTCCCTGCCCAACCCAACCCAAACCCCGCTAGCCTGTCCCCCACAACCAGACACCGACCCCTGGGGCTCGCAGGCCGTCCCCTGCTCCTGGGGCTCTGCGCGGGGCAGGCTACTGACCCACCATGGGCCGCCTGCACCGGCCTCTCTCTCCCGGCCCGCATCAGGTGGCAGGAAGAGGCTCTTTAGTTGACCGGCAAGGCCTGGAACTTCTACATGTCTCGTCTCATCTACGGCCAGGCGTACAACAACCTCCTTGTTTTTGCAGCTGGCTGGCTCGCCAAGCAGCCATTACTCAATTAAGCCAATCACCAATCATATCCGAATTCATTCATAAACATCATCACAAGGAACAGCAAACCTCCTCGTGCACCTGTCCAAGGTTTTTTGGTTGTGTTTTTGAGGCCTTGCTGATAAAGTACTTTGTGTTCTGACGGAACCGTGATGGAACCCGGATGGGGAACGGTGAGGCCCGCCGGTTCTCAGGGGAAAGCACTGAGGTGGAGTGGGAGAGCAGTGTCTGGTTGCTGCAGAGGTAACAGACCTTGAGCGCGGTGAGACTCATACACACGGTCCAGGCGGTAGGACCCAGGGGGAAACTGACCCGACCCTGCCCACCTGGCCCGCGTGTACCTCACACTTGCGTCCCCGTGACGACAAAACAACTCGATAAAAGAAAACAGAAACACACAGGAATAAAAAAAAAAAGGAAAAACAAAACAAATCCCCCTTTTTGTCCAGTCAACGAAATGCATCCGTAAGAACGACAACATTAACAACGACAGACAAGAAGAGAGGTGGAAAAGAAACAAAACAAAACAAAATAAAACCACTTTTTGAAAATGAAAGCAATACACACAATTCAACATGAGCAGCAAAAAACTGTTAACAAAAAAAAGAGGTTGAAGGAGCTCGAGTGGCCGGTCGTCCACACAGAGACAGCGGTCAGCGGTAAGCATAGGTCACATGAAGAGATGCCGCAATTAAAGGATGCTGCCATGGTCGGAGCACTGCCATTATAACACAGGGATTGTTTGTTATTATTATTGGCTAGTTGCTTGTTTGTTTGTTTGTTTGTTTGTTTAGTACTGCATGGTCCAAAAGTTGAGCTGAGGATGAGGGGTTATATGCACGGCTGAGTTGGAGGAGGAGGAGGAGGAGGAAGAGGAGGAGGTGGTTGTGGTGGTTTGCTGTGCGAGTTGTTGAAGGGAGAAATAAATTCAAATTAAAAACATGAGTCCAGCTGTTGGAAGAGGAATTAATTGTTGGCGGCTGGGTTTTTTTTTTCTTTTTTTTTTCGGTTTCTGTTATGGAGGAAAGGAGGGAGGAGAGAGGGAGAGAGAGAAAGAGATAAGAAGCACGGAGAGACTGAGCAAAGCCGTCTTGAGACGAGAGAGAGAGAGGGAGAGAGGGGAGGGGTTTAGGATGGGACAGCACGTTGAGCCTACCTGATCACCGTCAGCAACCTCCTGCAGGGGAAAGAGAGGGGGGGAGTGGAGGAAAGACACACACACACACACGCGCAATCAACATCAACACAGGACAGAGAAAGAGACTGTCAACAAACCAGTCACAGCCATCATTCACTCACTCACATTCACACACACACACTTTCAGGGACAAGTGGGATGGAGACTGTCACATTCAAACAAATGCACTCACACACACACACACACACATGCACGTACATACACACACACACACACACACACACACACACACACACACACACAGACACACGTACACACACACACACACACACACTGTGTAAGATATGGCCGAGCACACAGAGCCATGGACAAACCCTTTCTCCTACAGGATGATTCATCCCCCATCCCTTACATCCTGTTTTGTTAATCAGTAACATGATGCTCACTGACATTAACCCGTATCTACAGTAGACTTGTCAGCGTCTGGAAAATGCCAGTAAGCCGTCTTCTAGATCTAGATAGACTAGAGGCAATCCTGTTCTTGATGATGGTCATCCTCTAGATACAGAGTCGATCCTGTTCTTCATGCTAGTGTGCTTGTTAGTCATTTCTTTTACGTGCATGTTAGCACTGGCTTTTCTATCTGCACAGCATGACAGAAGACAATGAATTCAAAGCTCCTTGAGAAAGTCTGTTCTGTATCTCTGCCTTAATGTCAAGGGGGGGAAGCAAACGTGCAAGCATACACACACACACACACACGTCACTGTTTCAGGCAAGTGGGATTATGGTGCAGTGGAGAGGGCTTAAGACTTTGGGAGTTCTAAAATCATACTGTAAATAAATAAATAAATAATAATAAAAAATCCATCTTTAATGGGATTTAATGAGAATAATCCAGATTGGAGCGAGACAGACTGACTCTGCGGCATCGCTAATGCTGAACCAGCACCAGCTCCTGTGCGCTCCAGACGCTCAACAAGGATGAATGAATGTGCCCTGGACATACAGACGGGAGTGTGTGGGAATGTTTACATTATGAACGTACCTGTGTGTATATATATACACAGTATATACATGTGTGTGTGTGTGTGTGTGTGTGTGTGTGTGTGTGTGTTACAAAAATACACTACGAGTGCATGTGCTTCCGATGTTCCTGTTTTGCAGCCAGATGCTAATCTGCAGAGTGTAAGCACAGCAGCGCACTGTAAGCTGAGCCTATGGGACTCTGGTGCCTGCGTCTGTCCCAGACTGCTTAACGAGGCCAGGGCCCAAATATCACTGGATTGGAGGGGAGTGGAGCAGAGTGGAGTGGAGGGCCTTCCTGCTCTTGCATTCACCCACGGTGTCCTGTGGACTCCCGCTGTTTTCCTGGCCTAGGTGAGCCTGTCCTTCATTCACACACACACACACACACACACACACACACACACACACACACACACACACACACACACACACACACACACACACACACACACACACACACACACACACACACACACACACACACACACACACACACACACACACACACACACACACACACACACACACACACACACACACACACACACACACACACACACAGCGCTGGGCTGCCACTCAGAGAGGGGTCGGTTCAGGGCTACGCTGATAAGAGCCCAGCACAAGCGCGGCCAGAGAGGCCTGATGTGTGTGCGCTCGCCAGGGAGAGAGAAAGAGAGAGAGAGTGAAAGAAGATACGGGACGAAGATACCAAGCTGTCTGCTTAAAACTGTCTGTGGCGCATGTGCAGCTGCCTTAGGAGCAGCCTTTACACACACAGATACACACACACACACACGAGACAGACAGTTACAGCCTTTACACACACAGGTACAGCCTTTTACACACACACACACACACACACACACACACACACACACACACACACACACACACACACACGAGACAGACAGGTACAGCCTTTACACAGACATGCACAAACACACACAGGAGACAGACACGTACAGCCTTTACAAACAAGCAAACATATACACACACACACACACACACACACACACACACACACACACACACACACACACACACACACACACAGACACAGACACAGACACAGACACAGACACAGACACAGACACAGACACAGACACAGCCTTTACACAACGACAGACAGAACAAATGAAATCCACACGGAGACACTTTCCGTTAGAGACAGACGAAGGTGAAGGCCAACAAAATCAAAACAGTCACATTCAGAGGGGAAGGGTGAGCGAAGAGGTGAGACACAGACAGGTGCATTCAACAGAGACGAGCCACTCAGGAACTCACTACAGGAAGTGGGGACACTACTGCATGTCTGGGAGCCGCGTGATTGACAGGCTGATGAAGATGGATGGACCTATCACAGATCAGATGAAACTACAGCACTGCGCTGCACTAGTCTACCAGCAGCACCGGCTAACCAGGTAGAGGGGGAGTGGGAGGAGGGGTTGGGGGTCACAGGTCAAGTGGGTGGTTGAATTTTGTCCTTTGATGATGGGGTTCATTGTGATGCCTCAGCTTGGGACATGAACCTCTGAACTCAAATTGTGTGGCTTGTGTCCTTAAGACATTAACCTGCAGTGAAACTCCTTCATCTGATCATTCAGACAAGAACAGAACTGAGCTGGAACTTCAGTGGACTGAGAACAATTCAAGACAACAGAGAGATATGACTTCAGAATGAAAGGAGACAGGTAGATAGACAGGTAGATAGATAGATAGATAGATAGATAGAGAGAGATAGATAGAGAGAGAAAGAGAGAGAAATGGTCTTCCAATGACCATAAAAAGTAAATCAAATAAAAAAAAGTAAATAATAAAAGAAGAACGGGGGCAGTGGCGGCGGAAGAGGGGACACTCACCTGGATGACTCCTTCCATCATGCTCACCATCTTGTTGACGATGGCGATGACCTTGTGCGTGCGCTCGGACGGGCTGATGTCGGGCCGGTAGTGGCTGGACATGACGTAGCGGCAGGTCATGTACAGCACGTAGGTGGGCGACAGCTTGAAGTGCACCGTGGAGCTGTTGGTGTAGTTGATGATGGCCGACAGGAAGGCGTCCTCCGCTGTTTTAGGAGAGAGAGAGAGAGAAGAGATAAGAGGAAAGGGAGGAAAAGAAGGAGGGAGAGAAGAGAGAGAGAGAAGAGAAGGGGGGAAAGGAAACGGGTGCGTGGAGAGGGGGATGAAAAGGGGAAGAGGAGATAATGGGAGGAAACGGCAGAAGAGACGGAGAGAAAAGAAGGGGAGGAGAGAGGGAGGAAATGCGTGTGGAGAAGTGAAGTGGGGTGAAAAGGGCAGCGAAAAGGAGAGAGAGAGAGAGAAAGAGAGAGAGAGAGAGAGACGCACTAACAACGTTAGGAAACTGGCTTCCGTAGTGCGGTTCACACAGGAGTCGGGACCGGCCTCTGACTGATAACCCTGTTCCTCCTTTCTTTTCTCTTTCTCAACCTGCCACTTTGTCTCCACCACTCCTCTGTTCTCCCTCTCTATCCCCCCCTCTCAGTAGGGGTCTGGTGCCTGAGCCTGGTGAACCCCTCTGAATCAAAGCCCACGGCTCCCTATTTCCAACTGATCTTACGCCACCGCAAATACACACAGCCGGACGATCCAAACCACACACACGCGTACACACACACCCACACAAACGGGAAAGACCCGTTGGAAAATGAAAACCTCAAAGACCCAAAGAAAACAAACGACGCCCTCAATGTTTGTTGAGATTTCTTACGCAACTCCAAAGGACTCAAAGGCCACCTACGTTTTCTGTGTGTGCTACGCTTTATGTTTGACGTTGGTCTTCACCATCGCTCGTGGTCCTCAATTAAGAGCGCAGCTCTTCGCTTAACGCCGGTCACTCAACACAGCGACCCCCCCCCTTGGATTCCCTGCCACCTACGGCCGCTCTGTGTCCAATACAGGTCTTGGGGAGAGGGGGGGGCATTAACCACTGATATGGACCCAACACTGACCCATTCCCCCCAGGCCCTACAATGCGAGGAGCTGTGCCAATACTTTCCAGGTATTGATCTCTCGTCCGAGCCCTGGATGCATTATAAAAATAGCCCAGTTCTCTGCGCGCGGTAATAACTCCCTGGACGCAGGCTGGGCAAGCGTGGCTGAGCCGTCTAGACGGGTGAACGCCAGTTTATTTCCATTCCCGCTTTGGGATGCATTCCATTTCATTAGGCTAACATCCTGTCTAGCCACAATAGAGCGGGAGGGGGAACAACAACACCACCACAGACAGGTGTCAATAAAACGGGAGTCACTGACGTGATGCCACTGGCTGCTTTGGTGGGCACTGACTGGACTCGACGGCTATAAATAGACGGGTCACTCTGGGTCAGATTTGCGTGACTGTGGACTTTCTGCTTTGTGCATTCTGCTTCTTGTGAAGTGCAACGGTTTTGTCAGAGTTCACGGTGTGCTCATGGAAACTGACAAAACTGCCCCGAGGTGTGTTGTTGCCCCCCCTGGGTGTCTCTGGAACAGAGGGGAAGGTCAGCTGAGTTTTATCTGGCCACACAAAATACCGCACACAGGCCTGCACAGCATCACAAGGACACTACACAACTGGCCTACCAACCTCAGTGCGCCTGTCATCTACATGTTATCATTTTGGCAAAATATTGTGAGAACAGTCTGTTTTCACTAAGTAAAAATGATCAAGTAAAACACAGACATCAGTGAAGCTGGCGGCTATCGAAGCTGCTGATAGGGATGTCCAGCATATGTCCAGGAAAGAACGATAAGTCCGCTCGCCAGAATATGCTCCCTCGCGTTTTGTTTTTAATGGTATATCACCACAGCATATGTCCAGCCACATCTTATCCAAAGCAGATGCCACGTCAAGTCGTTTCAGCGTTAATCATCCAAACAAATGAGAGAGAGAGAGAGAGAGAGAGAGAGAGAGAGAGAGAGAGAGAGAGAGAGAGAGAGAGAGAGAGAGAGAGAGAGGGGAATGAATAACAAAAGACAGAAATTCAAGGACAGAAAGGCAAGCGATACGGAGAGAGAGAGAGAGAGAGAGAGAGATAGGAGGGGAGGCACGAAAAGCAGGAGGAGTGGAGATAATCAGAGAGACAGGGCGGAAGAGGAGAGGCGAAGTGACGTGAAGTGAAGGACACGTGGCGGAATACTCACAGTTCTCCCGGAACTCGATGCTGGCCGGCAGCGTGAGCTCGGGGCCCAGGCCGTCCAGGGACCTGCGGGGGGGAGAGAGGAGGAGGAGGTGAGCGCGGCGGTGATGGGAGAACCAGGACAGCAGGCCGGAGCTGACCACACCACTGTCCACTGAAGCCCAGCGCTCCATAGGCACACAACCGCTACGCCCATACAACATGGTCCAACTTCTCAGCTCTGGTGTGTGTGTGTGTGTGTGTGTGTGTGTGTTACGGAGAGCAAGGAATGAGCTTGTGAGTAAGAGGATAGAAGAAGTGTCAACAAAAGAAGGAAAAGGGGTGTGTGTGTGTGCACAGAATATGTGTGTGTGTGTGTGTGTTTAATTGTGCCCAAGCTACTGTGTGTGTGCATTATTGATGCGGATGCTGTGCTGTGGTGGACTGTGAGGGGCTAAGCTGGGCTCGCCTCAGGATCCAGTTTCTCTGTGTGTTGAGCGGAGCTATAGCCGCAGGTCAGATATCACACACACACACACACACACACACACACACACACACACACACACACACACACACACACACACACACACACACACACACACACACACACACACACACACACACACACACACACACACACACACACACACACACACACACACACACACACACACACACACACACACACACACACACACACACACACACACACACACACCCCTGAGGCTCACGGGCAGTCACATGACCTTCCCGAGCATGACGCAATGACAACGTCACTCAGACAGAGGGCCAGTGGAGGCATATTGACCCCAGCACCATCACCGCGGGGGGCCACCATATCATGGTCCACTCCCTGACCCTCGTTTGCACTGAATCAATGATGCAGCTGAGACTGATCTGAGGTCATCACTACGGTCACCTCACTCATCAGTGTGGCTTGATGAAAGGTGCAAGCTGTGTGCAACCTGTGTGTGCAAATGTGCAACTGTGTGTGGATGTGTGTGTATTGGAGGCAGAGAGAGCATGAATGTGTATATGCAGGTGAGAGTGTGAGCGTGTTTGTGTGTGTGTGTGTGTGTGTGGATCAGGATGTGTGCGTGTTTGTAGATCAGAGTGTGTGTGTGTGTGTGTGTGTGTGTGTGTGTGTGTGTGTGTTGACCCGTGCCCGTGCCCAGAGGTATCTGACCTGCCGTCATGCTTGCTGAAGTCTTGCTGCTCCCCGCGGATCATTGGCTTCACCATGCCCCTCTCACTGCCATTCCCCGCACGCTCCATATCCAACTTCCCTGAGCTCTGCGCGCACACACACACACAGTTACAAAACACACTTCCATTACAAACAGCATTTCCATATGTTTATAAAGTATGAATTGATGAAGTAAGACTTGTTGGTTATTAACTATTCACACAATGCATGCATACTGTAGATGCAAGAATGCACACAAATTGCTAACATTCTTGAAGTTTTATTTGGCCAATTGAAAGTATAAGTTTAACTACCCGTAAAAGGAATAAATGGTATAAAAACGTTTCAGTGTTTGTTAGGGTTGCTGCACCTCACAACTGCTGGGAAGAGCATCTTCTCTAACCAGAACACATGGATGTCATCCTAGCACTAGCAGTCATGTGACTCCTTTTGTGTGTTAAAAGCTAGAGCTACTTCCTGTTGCATTGATTACAACTGATGATGGTGTTTGGATGAACACCGAAAAGTTTTTCACCTTCACCTCTACGTTTTTGCTTTCTTATTTCTTTAACGGCAGATTTTCCTGCTTATTATCTCTGATTTCACAGTTAAATTGGTAAATAAGTCAATTAGACCAGTCTTCTAAAACTATTTTCATGCTACGTGAACAGAGCACTTCAGGTTACGCACTCCGTGTAGCGTCCTTGTAAGACAACAAGAGGGAGAGACAAAGACTGTGCTCCAATTTGCATACTTCTGTACTTACACTACCTAATATGAGTGCACAAACTTGTAAGTACAAATGTATGAGACTTGGAACAGTCTCAATCTCTCACTCTCTCCCTTTACCCTCTGGCTGTGTTCCAATTTGCATTCTTCTGTACTTACAATAAGTAATATGACTGAGTGCACACTCATAATTAAGTATTCTAAGTACAGAGGCACGCAAATTGGAACACAGCCAGAGGGTACACAGAGAAAGTGTGGAACTGGAAGACAACAAGAGAGGAGAGGAGAGAGACAGGGGAGATGGTTACCTTGCTGGTGGGGAGTCCGGAGCCGTGGATGTCCCCGTGGGGGTCAAAGGCCGTCTCCGGGACACTGCTGCAGCAGGGAGAACCAACAGAGAGCAGAAGACACCGTTACAATCCTCCTCTGAGATGCTGCTGGTAAAGGCATTGATGCGCACACCCATATATATATACACACACATATAGACACACACACACACACATAAACACAAATCCTGACGCACGGCGCACATCACACACACACAGCTGCAGCCAGCCCAAAATAACATACTCACAAAACAACCTCCCACACATTTTTACTACACACACACACACTTGTAAATAAAACACAGATGGAATCTAAGCCCTACTACCACCCCCTCACAAAAACATGAACACATTCAGAAGAATAAACAAGTTCACTCTCAGCTCCATCTCGCTCTCATACATATACTGTACACACACACACACTCGTAAAGGAGACGGTGTGGGCTACGTAGAGATGAGTGTGTGTGTGTGGTGTGTGTGTGTGTGTGTGTGTGTGTGTGTAGCGAGTGGATGATGCAGTGCTGTGCAGTGCCACAGCCCTTATCAGCCCCACTGAAGGAGCCAAGACCAGAGCCTCTAAAAATACACCCCGGCCCAGGAGCAGCACTTTAATTAAATCTCACACACACACACACTCACTCACTCACTCTCTCTCACAGGCCACACACACACACACACACGCAGGCCACACACATACACAAGCCAAGAAGAGAGCAAGGCAAGGGACTGGCTGGGTTTAAGGACCACTTTTTGGCATCGTAAAAGATCTCTGTGACACACACTCTCTCTCTCACACACACACACTCACACAGACAGACAGACAGACACACACCTTCCACTTAAGTCCCAGTTCCAACACACACGTACAGTATCCCTTCCCGTAACACCGACCCATATACTCACCAGCGTCAACAGGGTTCAGAGCCTCGCTCTTGTGACGCCTGCACTGCCCACTAATGCAATCACACGTATGGTACACACAGTTCTCAGAAAGCCCTCTCTGTGCGCCGGCAACTCGGCGTGACGCCAGCTCGACGGAGTCTTCCTGACGTTAGCCGAGGAGACGCTACAGTATGCTGGGAGTGCGAGCTCCGAGCGCCGGCGGGCTAAAAAGCCGGGATACGGCAGGAAAGCACAGATTTCGTTGGAGCAATCACCAGTCCTCTCTGCACACGTCGCAAATCTCTCACTGTGCCAAGAGGGTATGGAACAGCCTCTCCCTATAACCATCAAACCACAAATCTCTCCTCTCCTCTCCCCTCCCCCCCCCCTCCCTCCCTCCCTCCCCCCCTCCCTCTCTCTCTCTCTCTCTCTCTCTCTCTTTCCAACATCTGTAATCTTCTCTGGGACCGCTGTAGGTACAGGGGACGGGATTACGGCTCTCCCTCCGCGGACTGTCCGGTAAATGAGTGACCGGTGAGATTCCCGGGGAGTTTCACCTCAAAGCAATCAGCGCACAAACAAACATCAGGAGAGTTTGGGGAGCGGGCTTGCGCCAGCGCGGCTTAACATTCCAGTGGCTCGGTCTCGGTGACACACACATGCTTACGACTCGCGGCTGAAACTCTACACGGATCCCGCTAGCTCCCACTGGTATTCCGACATCAAAATGCACACACACACACACACACACACACACATACACATACACATGTGTGTACGCGGCAGGGTTTTTTAAGCGCAGGGAGTGTGACTCAGAGTCTGTCTACAGCTTAGTCTGTACACGCCAACAACAAAACACAGCTCTACGACAAAGACGACCCAAAAAAAAGCTTTCTGCGTTCCACAGTCAGTCAGTCAGAAAAGTCCCCTCCGAGGATCGCCCAGACCCATCAATCTCTCTCTCCCCCTCATGTGATCGGAGCATTACCTGGCTGATGATTCCGCGGTCCTCCACAGGTGCATCCTACAGCGAGCGATCCCCTGTCTGTCTCTCTGTGTGTGTGTGTGTGTGTGTGTGTGTGTGTGTGTGTGTGTGTGTGTGTGTGTGTGTGTGTGTGTGTGTGTGTGTGTGTGTGTCTGTTCTCCCTGCTCCCTGTGTGAGTGTGTGTGTGCAGACAGCCGAGGACCTCTGGACGCGTCCCTCACGCCTTCACACTCGCTCAGCACTGCTGCTCATCTGCTGCTGGAGCCACCGCGGATGTGAAGCAGCCCACCAATCTCTCTGTGTGTGTGTGTGTGTGTGTGTGTGTGTGTGTGTGTGTGTGTGTGTGTGTGGGAGAGCGCGTGTAGGAGAGCGAGACCGAGGGACAGAGAGACCGAGAGAGAGAGAGAGAGACCTCAGTCTGCCTTCCAGCGGAGTTTCTGCCAGTTCACTGCACACGCACACACACAGACACGGACACACACACACGCCACACCCCACACAAGCATAGCCAAACCCTGTCACACACTCTCATCAGATTAAAGAGCCCTGTAGCCTCAGACTGAAGCCTGCCATATCCTCCCTCTCTCTCTCTCTCACTCTCTCGCTCTATTTCACTCCTTTTTCCTGCCTTCTTTCTCCCTCTCCTCTCATCCCTATTCAATCGCTTTTTTGCCCCACCACCAGCACCACCACGACTGCTCTCTTCCTGTTTCGACAGAACCCTCAGTCATTCATTAACTCACTTCATCTCCGTCTGTCTCTGAGGGGAAATGCCACAGTTCTGGGTAATTTAATTCTCCCACTGGCGGGGACAGGCAGTCCTGAGGGCAGCCCTGGCTCGGTACCCCGGGGTCCTCGCCGACTCTCGGTGGCCCCCGCGGCCGGTTCCGTTGCCCGGGCCGACGGGGGAGTTTGGGGAATTAGTGTGATCACCGCGGAAACCCAAACAATCAGTCAGGAGCCACGCGACAGATGGGCCAGTGAATTACATGCTTTAATGCAAGAATCAAAACACACACACACACACAAACAAATAGACACTCGCACACACACACACACACAAATAAACCTATGGCAACATGACTAATGCTATTATCCACTAAATGAGGACAATTGTTATTGCATTTACTCATAAACTTAATCAAAGGAAGCAAGTACATTTCCAGGACACAAATTCAAATCCCTGAGATGGGGGGGGGGGGGTAGTCATCCACAAGCTCTCAGCGCTAATGTCAGCCCATGACAGAGGGCTTTCCATCCCACCGTTCCACAGTGTCGCGGTGGCCACTGAAAACAGGAAGCACCTGGTCCACAGTCCTCTGCGGCGGTCACCACTCATTAACCCCTGGACCAGCAAAGCTTCGGCCCCAGCAGGAGGGGACTTGGCTGAGCTACATGTCTGGAGACAACCTGCTGACATGTTGGAGGTGGTGGGGAGGTGCTCCTCCCATTGGGAATTACTACTTGAATTTTTTACTACTTGAACGGCTGGAGACATGACTCCCATGACTGTTGTTGTAAAGGAGAACTCCTGCCGGTTACAACATGGGGGCCCTGATGTTCCAGGTCATGGAGTAATGTTGGTAGGAGGGGAAAAAAACGGTGCAACCTAACTGGAGTTGTCCTGCTACTGGCTAGCACACTTAAAGAGGAACAATGCAGGATTGGCGATTTCATCTCTGGTTTCGGTTTCGTTTTCGCTCGTTATATGCTTGCATATTTCTCTGCAGAGCTTCCCCGACAGCTTTAGCGTGTATATTTATACATATATAGGCTATATATAAATATATAAATTGCAAGCGTGGTTCTTCTTGTTCCTTACGAGTCTCTTGACTTCCAGATGTAAACTGCAGACGATCGTTCATCAGAAAGTTGCAAGGTTGTAATAGCGGATAGGGACACTAGGGGCGGGAGGAAATGTGACTGTTTTCGATAAAACTGGTCAGTCAAGCAAAACAACGATTTCTAAGCGATTTTATGACTATGAAAAAGTTGCATGGGGTCTCTTTAACTGACTCAAAATGTCTTTACAAGCGTTGTGCAACAAGAACAGGATCCTTACCAAACACCACTATGCGTCTTTAACTCTGAAATTGTGAAGAAACAGTAAAAATCCAGTGTTCTGAGTTCAGAGTTCTCATTTAATAGCCGTTGTCTAGTCATTCATGCCCACAGATGTAGGTTGCATCATAAGACACTCCTAGCGTCATGAGGGTAGCTGTGCACAGCTAGTGGCTTGATTACGGACCCATTCAGTAGTCAGTGGCTTGACTTGATTACGGACCCATTCAGTAGTCAGTGGCTTGTTGCAGAGCCAGTTTTGAAACATAGGAAGGAAGTCTTCCTGGATATGGATTTTTCCCGAGTGCATTGAATGCTATCTGAATCCCATCATCCATCACAAGTACATACTATCTGCCCAAGCTAAGACTACCCCCCGCCCCTCCCCCGCCCCGCCCCCAGTACTGATCAGATCACAGCCCTATAGGGTCAACCTCAGGTTACCCAATCCAATCAATAGACAACAGTACACACATGAAGCAGACTCTTCCTGAGTACAGTTCAATCAGGGGGTCAAAACAAACAGCTGAGCAGCAAAAGGATTGATCTTCACTTCCAATACCCACAATGTGGAGACACACACACACACACACACACACACACACACACACACACACACACACACACACACACACACACACACACACACACACACACACACACACACACACACACACACACACACACACACACACACACACACACACACACACACACACACACACACACACACACACACACACACACACACACACACTAATGCTTAAGAAATGTATTTGAAACTAGAGTGGTCACATCAGGGACCATACCCAGTTTCAGATAATATAATAAACGACTACTGGAGGTGCATGTGAGATCGCATTTTAAATGCCAGGTGTGTATGATTCCTTGACTCCTTGATTCCTGATTCCAAATTCCTTGTACACAAGTATACATGGCCAATAAGCCTGATTTGGTTTGATTTGATGCAACTGCTTAAAAGGTGTAAAATCCTCAAGATTGTGCATGCGACCATAGTCGTCTACTCGTCTTATTGCTCCATTATAGGGGTGGATTGTGTCTTAATATACATGTGAATATGTGAATATACCTGGACACGTCTACTGTACCTAACTGAACTCACTACTGTATCAGAGAACAATGCACGCCGATCTGGTCTGCCTCTGCTTGTGTGTGTGTGTGTGTGTGTGTGTGTGTGTGTGTGTGTGTGTGTGTGTGTGTGTGTGTGTGTGTGTGTGTGTGTGTGTGTGTGTGCGCGCGCGCATGGTCAGCGCACGTACCCGGACTTGTGGCGCCCCTTCATCATGGGCCCCGGCTCACGCTTTGTGTGTGTGCATGTGTGTGTGTGTGCATGTGTGTGTGTGTGTGCGTGTGCGGTCGGCGCAACGTACCCGGACCTGTGGCGCCCCTTCATCATGGGCCCCCGCTCACGCTTTGTGTGTGTGCATGTGTGTGTGTGGGTGTGTGTGCGGTCGGCGCGACGTACCCGGACTTGTGGCGGCCCTGCATCATGGGCCCCGGCTCGCGCTTTGTGTGTGTGCATGTGTGTGTGTGGGTGTGTGTGCGGTCGGCGCGACGTACCCGGACTTGTGGCGGCCCTGCATCATGGGCCCCGGCTCGCGCTTGCCAGCGAGCTGCTCCTGGGCCGGGTCCACGAACTTGAAGACGTGCGCGTGGCCGAACTGCAACGTGGCGCCCGAGCGCAGGAGCGTGGTGTCCACCACCCGCTGCCCGTCCACCAGCGTCTCCGCCTCCGGGGTCGCCGGGGTCACCGTCACCAGGCCGTCGGCGTGCAGCAGGTTGCAGTGGTGGGGGAGGACGCCCGGACCAAAGAGCTGGACACAACACGGGGGGACAAGACCACGTGAGACAGAGGACCAATGGACAAGGTGGGGTTTCCACACTGCAAAAAATGAAATCTAACCAAGTGTAATTATCAAAAATCTATTTGGTATTGTTTTGAGTATGAAAATACTTACCTAGCGCTCTCTCAAAAGATAATTTCACTTAATTTAAGAAGATTTTAAGGAGTCTCATCAAGACACATTTACTTACTGCACGGACAGATAATTTTGCTTGTTTTCAGGAAGAATTGACTTAAAATAAGACAAACTTTTCTTGAATTAAGTCAAATGATTTCAAAAGAAAGCACTAGGTAAGTGTCTTAGTACTGAAAATAATACCAACTAGTTTATTTATCTTGATATAAGATTAAAACACTTGGTTAGATTTTATTAGACAAGCAGTTTTTTGCCGTGCACACCTTCATCACATCTAAGTCAAAGACTTTCCAAATCCCCCTCAGACCCAATAGTAGATTGAAACACAGACCATAGGTATCTACTGTTACAACACAGACGGTTTATAATGACAGCTACCAGACCTTAAAGAAGCGTAAAGGCAACCGGGAGGGAGATAGACGAGCCATGTGAGACAGATGACCGATGACCAAGATGGGGTTCCCACTAGACTGGGTAAATCTTGCAGCTCAGGCCGGAACCCTGCACATTTATCTCGCCTGCTTCCGTTCCACTTTAACTAGAACCAATGGCGTACTGGCTTATCATCAACCAGGCGCACCTGGATCATTGGTCTGATTGGTTGAGGGACTACCCAAGCATACAGAGTCATTTGAACTATACCCATTGGTCACGCCTCTTGTGCAGAGGAAATACAGCACAGACTTCCCAGACTAATGTTCAATGTCTCAATTGATTGAGCTTGGTCTGGTGATAAACAGGCTAGGTTTCTACACCTTTGTCAAATCAACTTCAAACGGCTTTCCAAATCCCCTGAGACCCAATACAGCACAGGCTGAGACACAGCTCATGACAATAAAATGTCTCTAGTCTAGTAACTAAATAATAATAGCATCCAGGCCTTTAAGAAGCACACATGCCACAATTAAAAAGAGAGTAGACTTGACATCACATGGTATCTTTGGTCAGACCTTAATGGGGGGGGGGGGGGCATGGCTTTGATCAGATGGGACAGTGACAGATAGCAAGTGGGAGGGGTGGGATTGAAAAATGACCCAAGCCGGACTTTAACCCTATGGTACCGGCGCTGCAAGCAGTAGCACAACAGCGCCCCCTATTTCAAGCACTTTCAATGACCCATGGATCTTTTTTTTTAAAAAAAATGTTAAATATATTTTCTGGCCTTTTTGCCTTTAGTTTTATAGGACAATGGACTTGATTTGCTGTTCCCACAAATGTCCGAGGGCCCATGGGAACAAGCGGTAGGGAAAATGGGACAAAAATGGGACAACCCCAAAGAGCAACCACGCTACAATGCTATTATTACTGGGAACACCTCGGGCATACTGTAAGCACAAGTTTAAAAGCGTTGTGTTGAGTACAAGGGTCGACTCCCTCTGGGGGTTCAGAGGTCAGTTTAAGGAGACAGGAGGTGCCAGGTGTGCCTCACCTGTATGGAGCCGTCGTCAGTGCAGTCGGAGCCCACCTCAGTGACGCTGTGCTGGAGGCGGTACAACTTGGGCTTATCCCGCGAGTCGGAGCCGTCTGCGGAGAACACACCAGTTATCAAGGGTCAACACACAGGGGACGGACACACACACACACACACACACACACACACACACAGTCACGCACACAGTTGGAAGCGACATAAAACGTCACACTAGAAAAATGTAACATCACAAAGGACGCTTCATACAGTAGATAAAAACACAACACATTACTACACCGCACATTACTAGACCAAACATACCAAACACATACAATATCTACTGAGACACAAACAGCCACATACTGTATACACACTGCGATATATACAGTACATAAAGTATATATATTCATCTGTCAAAAGACACACACACACACCATCTGAAACCTACAGTAGGTGCACCAGCACACACGGTCACTCACACAGCCTCTGGTCATTACTATGGAGACACTAAACACAGAACGGTGTCCAGTTTGAGTTCCGTCCCTGTCCAATAAAGCCATAAATGGGCTCCCACTCCTAGCACACACTCAGAGGAGTGTCTGAACGCTCAACGCTAGCAATAGTCAAAAGCTGGATGAAGGATTAAGAGATTAATGTAATTAGAGTTTGATTAGAGGAGATGATTTTGGAGAGAGGCAGCAAAACAAATCTTAGCAGAAAGTGTCAAGCAGCACCTGGTTAAGTGGGGTGGAAGAGGGGGTTGGGGGTGGGATGTTCACTGAGAGACCGTCTTTGATCTTCGAGAACAGAGACTGTTCACTCTTTTATTTACTTTTACAAGAAATATAATTTTGGAGAAACTTTTCAGATTGCTGTGAAAATGTTGGTCCATGTTGGTGTGACATTTTTGGATCCCCCTTGCTCCCAGCCCCCTCTCCACCAATCACATCACGTCATAAGTGCTGTCTGGCCCTTTCAAAAGGTTCTGTGTGATCTTATTGGCTGGGATCTCTCGGACCCCTCCCTCCGGGCAGAGAGAGGGGGCTGAGATTGGTGGAGGATGAGGGGGAGGGGGCGTTACCTTCGTGGTGGCGGTAGGCGTAGTAGCCATAGTGGTTCCCGCGCCCTAGGTGAGGAGGACGCATGCAGAGGAGCAGCAGCAGGAGGAGACACACACGCGCACACACACACACACACACAGTCAGCCAACGCCCACACACCCACGCATACGCACACACACGCACGCAACATGCCAGAGAGCAGGAAAAAGAAGAGCATAGGGTAAGAATGCGGCAGGAGAGAAATTAAACAGACAAAACCCAAAACAAAAGCGAAAACAAAAACAAGGCGTCTGCAACCATCAGGCAAAATCTTCAGGCTCAGGCCCCCACACTCGCAGCAGTAACACACACACACACACACACACACACACACACACACACACACACACACACACACACACACACACACACACACACACACACACACACACACACACACACACACACACACACACACACACACACACACACACACACACACACACACACACACACACACACACACACACACACACACACACACACACACACGGCAGTAATTGAAGGTAGAGGTTTGTGCGTCTGGTTAAGGCATAGGAGGCAGCAGAGATCAGTGGCAGGATGAGGTTAGTACAGCAGTACAGTTATCAGTTATTCAGCTTGATGGGCACTGGGCAGTTATCAGTTATTCAGCTTGATGGGCACTGGGCAGTGAGGGGCTGGACACTCCACACTCTGGAACTGCGGAGGGTGGAACTACAGAGCTGTATATGGCCATATACAACTAAATATATGGTACAGAGGGGGAGAGGGGGAGCGAGAGAGATGGAGAGAGAGAGAGAGAGAGGACAGAGATGGAGACAAAGAGAGAGGAGAGAGATAGAAAGATAGATAGAGGAGAGAGAGGGAGAGAGCTAGAGAGAGAGAAAGAGAGATAGAAAAAGATAGATAGATAGATAGATAAAGGAGAGAGAGATAGCAATTGAGACAGAGAGAGAGAAAGTGAGAGAGAGAGAGCAGAAGAAAGTAAGATGTGTGAACTGTGTCAAGTGCGTAATCATCCAATATGCGTGCCCAATCAGTGGGAGTGTGACTAAAGTGTGTCTGAGCATGTGCGAGCATGTGTGTGCGTGTAAGAGGACACACAGGGCTTACTACACTGCAGGGTCATCCTCAGGTCATGGAGTGAGTGTGTGTGTGTGTGTGTGTGGGGGGGGGGGTGTAGCATTTATCAGGGTCAGGTGGTATCTACCTAAGCCATTACATGGATCTGCAGCTGTCTGTGACTGTCACATTTGGACATGATCATTATTACAGTCAGTGCGGTTACATGCTAACAAACAATCAGATTTCACTCCGATTCAATTCTTTACTCCAATTAAAAATGTCAACTAAACTAAGCTCTCCGACTGAACTCAAATTTGATCAAATAGGAGACGATAACCAGGAGTGTTTGATTTCAATTTGTCATGTAAACAGAATAACTGATTATAGTTAAGTTTATAACGTTCTATGGAACCTTACTGTACATTGTTGTGGAACAGAGCTTTTCATTGTTGCGAAACATAATCTTTTATTACACCATGTCCTAAGAGGATGTGATGCGAGCGAACATTAGCAATAAATGGTCTGTTTAACTACATTGCTTTCAGCTTGAGTGCCTCTCATTTGGATCCTGTTATAACATAGCATCATAATATTCAAAACTCCCCTGCTGAAAGGTTCTGTGATTTTGATTTTTCACTTGTTCACTTCGCATGTAAACTGGAGTATTCCAAATTCTGACAATACTCCGAATGGTGCTTTACTCCGAATGTTTTACACATGAAACAGCACTGAGTGTGTGAGGGTGTCTGGAGACAAACAGAGTCACTAGTGTGTTTCTTGGCTACGATAAATATCAAAACATAAAATGTGTGCATGATCATAAAATTTTAACAATCAACAACATTAGAACACTGGTGTTTGAGTAACAAGGTTGTTGACATACAGCACTCTATGAACAACCCTGTATGAGTATGCAAGTGTGAGTGTGTGTGTGTGTGTGTGTGTATGTGTGTGTGTACACATTACCTGGACTGAGCTCTACCAGGTAGGGCAGTTTCTCTGGGGGAACTGAGCCACGCCTGTCGGCTGGCTTGTGGCCCTTCTTTGGAACGTAATCTGGGGGTCTCTTCTTCAGCTGGAACACTAAGGCCTCTGCACAGGAGAACACCAAGACAAACAGATCACGCAAAGACAGAAAGAATGTGTGTGAGCGAGAACCAGATCACTAGAACAGAAGTGACTGCACTGCCACAAATGACCACCAGAGGGCTCTATACACTACACATCTCGTTCTAGTTGAGGCCCATAAGTGAATGCCACATTCCTTGGCACTAAATGTTTCTGTCTCTTCAACCAACACCACTATAGAGGTCAACGCCACTTACTGTTTGTTTATCTGCTCCAGCTCAAACAGTGCGACTGCACTAAAGCAGAATAGTGATGTAGGGGAAGTCTGGGTAAATCCATAGCACGCTCGGGGCAGGGCTGCTAATGAACCCATATGGAGCAGTGTGTGTGTGTGTGTGTGTGTGTGCTGTAACACAATAGCTCCACATCTGAGAGCAGGCAGAGGCAGCGGCCCGAGATGGTGCGGCCTCTTAAACACTCGCATTCAACCGGCCGCGCCACTCTGATAGTCTCCAGCTCGTGCCTTGAGGACTAGATCAGAGTCAGCCCTACACCTTTCATCCATCTCTCTCTCTCTCTCTGTCTCTCTCTCTGTCTCTCTCTCTGTCTCTCTCTCTGTCTCTCTCTCTGTCTCTCTCTCTGTCTCTCTCTCTGTCTCTCTCTCTGTCTCTCTCTCTCCGCCTCTCTCTCTCAGAGAGGAAACTCTACTTTCATTCTACTTTGTAGCTCACCCATACTGTTTGTTTGTTTGTTTGTTTGTTTAAAATAAAGCCATATCAGCACCT